>NC_137946.1:13965828-14565828 GCF_963969265.1 Rhamphochromis sp. 'chilingali'
AACAGGGTATGTGCTTTGTCCCTTAAGTAGGTTTGAGCAACAGACATGATACATTCAGAATCAGTTGTCTCTTCTCTTATTATTATTATTTTTTGTTTGTGTTTTGGTTTCTCTTTGTTGCAAGACAGTAAAATATAAGTTAGGCAGGCAAAGTTACATTTTCAGGGTTTGATTGAAGGACCTATGTACACAGGAAGCTACGCTCAGTCGAACTGTACATCATGACAGACTCACGGAGAGCCACGTTTCAGCGGCTCCTTTAAGAAAACCTTCATGAACCACAGACTTGAACTCTCTCTTGTTACGTCACCGTCAAAACACATGAGCCTATTTACAATATATTGCAACCTCGTGTCTGCTGAAACAACTCCGGTGTATCAAAAACTCCACCTCGGAGATTAGTTTTCATGGCAAATCACACAAAAAAGGAGAAAAACAAAACAAAAGACACCCCCCTTTCACATTACAAAGTGTTGAAGTCATTACAAAACTAAAGGGAAAAAGACAAAGTGCACAGTATAAAATCTGTCGTGCGTGTGTTTGAGAATGGGAACGAATTTGGAGCGATGCAGAGAGAGAAATGAGCAGAGAAGCTGTGTTTTCAGGCTTCCACAAACAAAAAGAAAAGTTAACATTAATCGAAATCTTACCCTAAGTGGTCTGTGGTAAGACTCGTATCACATTTCATAAACTCAGACTTATTGTTTTTATTTCCCATCTTTTTGAAAACGTAACGTTCACCACAATATGTCCCAATCTTTGTGTCAGACACCCAGCAACCTTTCCGCTCAGTCCAGCCGTCTCAGACCTGCGACTCGAGATCAGCAACTCGGCACCGCTAGAAAGTGATGTCAGCATCTTTTGACATAGTTTAGGACGATGCAAAGATTATATGCAACATGAACACACAAGCCGTGTCTGCAGACTGCTGAGAGCCTTTAAGGCGAGCGTGCCCAGCAGGACGGTTATGTCGGATAAAACTATCTGACCGCTTAGAGTTTAAAAAATAAATAAATAAATGGCTTACAAGGGCACTGCAAATCTACATAAGCCGTAAAAAAAAAGAAAGAAGCCATGCCACATTTACACCCTGTTAGGGCTATTCTGTCTTAAAGGGACATGCGCACAGAGGAGGCAAACGGACCGCTGAGAAAGCAGCAGGGTTGGGAAAAGTCACTTTGCAAAATGTCACTGGCTTTTGATTTCTGATTGCCAATTTGACAACGTAACAGCACACATAAGTTATTATTATTATTTCAACATTTCTGCCAGACTCAGTTCTAACTCTGTAACCTTCATGTTTGAAATTCATTTGCCAATTTTTCCTTTTAAATCATGTGATTTAAAAAAAAAAAAAGTAATACCAGAGTGGCTTATTTGCTGTGGGTTTTTTTTTTTTTATTACTTCACAAGTAATTCATTGTTCCCAACCCTATAAAGCGGTGAGTGTGGCAGAGCAGTCACATGCACACTACGGGAAATGTTCGGTTAGACACATAAGGACTAACCTTTAGCTCTCTGGCTGCTGGGTACTAAACATCACACAGAATAACAGGCAGCTGTGAGGGGAGGAGACTCACACGTCTAATGAAAGCACCGTTCACGCAGTAAAGTTGCATGTTAGGGCAGAGGTGGCCTTTTTCTTTCTTTCTTTCCTCATTTTAGGATTGACATTTGATTGACCAGCTTTAGCCTTCCTCTATGTTGAAATAATTAGTCTCTGAACAATCAACAGTGAGCAATATATGATCGATTATGTTTTTTTTCTTCCACAATTGAGAGAGTTCTCTTTTTCTTTTTTCCTTTTTTCTTCTTCTACATGATATAATGTACTGCGCAGAATGGATATGCGCACATACTGGAAGCATAAATGTTGCCGAGGACATGCAAGTTGTTGAGTATACAGCAGAGCAAAAAGCGATGTTTCCCCAATATCAAAGTCTTCTTCATCTTCTCGGAACATCGTCCGTCGCTGAGATTTGAATCATCAAGCGCGTGACTCTTTCTTCGAGTGTGGCTTGTTTCCCAGCAGGGCGTCCATCTCAGTAACGGTTTGAGGGGTCATTTGAGATAAAATCTGAAAGAAGGGGAGGGTGGCATCAGCTTAAAGTGTCATCTGCTGTTTTTTTGGGTGGTTCTTTTTATTGCGCACAAAACATAAAAGCATATTTGAATACAGCACATATTTACCCGGAGGGCACCCAGATTCTCAAGAAGCTGGTCTGTATTAGAAACACCCAGAAGTACTGAGCTGACTCCCTCACTGCGCAGACACCAGGCTGTAAAAAGAGCAAACCAGGACAACTTTATTGCTGGAGGAATATCAGTTTGTAACCGAAGTAAAGTAGCTGATTTTTTAGACTTCTTTTAAAAAAAAAATGTTAACAGATTTAACCAGTGGTTGGATTCCATTTGAAAGCCTTAATGCAGACCATACATATACAAAGCACTTAATTAACAAGATCACAGATTATGTAATGTTATTTTCATGCAGGAGACATAGATTTTCAACACTTCTCCCAGAACCGTTACAGCACTTCCTACCTGCGTGTGTACAGTAAGATTAAACATAATGAATCAGTCATTTAAGGAGTGAAAATCATGCAAATACGAATCAATTCAGTCTTAATCTGCAGTCACATGATGCGAAAACAAGCAAAGCTGCATCTCTGTATGTCTGCACTAAAAAATTAAGGCCGTTTTCTCGGATCATACCGATGGCTAACTGCGCAGCAGTGCAGCCCAGTCTGTCTGCCAGTAGATGGAGCTCCTTGATTTTAGCCAGCTGCCTCCGACCCTCCTCACTGTTCACTCGCTCCTTCAGCCACTGGTACCCCTTCATCAGGACCAACATGGAGAAAAGCACTGATTCACACTGTATGCCGATAAAATCAAGAACTATAGTGAGGCTGATGTGGAGCCAGAAGAAGTGGAAGATCAAACTGACCTTCATTGCTGCTCTGGAGCACTCCGGTACACCATCACTGTACTTGCCTGTGATTAAACCACAAGCGAGCGGAGACCAGGTCATCGCTCCAACACCTGACAGAGCGAGGAAAGTGTGAATGAAACTAATGAAACTTAATTAAAAAGAAGAGATAAATGTTGCTGTGGGGTTTTTGGATGCCTGACCGATCTTGTGGTAGAGTTCAGGAAGCTGCACTTCCACTTTGTCCCTCTGGAAATAGTGATACTCTGCCTGCTCGCACACAGGTGGTATCAGGTTGAACTGGCGTGCCACTGAGTATGCCTCCTGGTGCCGCAGAAATGGAAACACAATGCAATGGTAAGTGATCAGCGTTATCTGGAAAAAAGCTGACACTCGTGAATTTGTGAAGAGTAAGACTTTAAGAGTGAGAGCTCAGCACCATGATTTCCATTGCGCTCCAGCGCGAGGTTCCCCAGTACATAGCCATACCCTGGTTTATTACAAACGTCATGGCCCGTACAATCTCTGCAAATCACAGCACACGACATCTCACTTAAATTACATTCATTTGACAACTCTAACGCATCTGATTAAAGCTTATTTCCACAAATAAAACATACTACCATACAAAAACCCTCCATATTTGTGCTACAACAGTAATAAGCGGTTCAAACTGACCTTCCATCGGACTGTTGACATCATTTCTGTTGGCAAAAACGATGTCCACATAATCTAGCTGGAGTCTTGATAGGGATCCTCGTAAACCTGTGAGAAACACGAGTCAATTATTGGACTAAGGGTCATAACTTTAAGGCACAGTGATGTTTTGAGCCACTGCTACACAACAGAGAGTCTAATTACAGTGTCAATAGCTTTGCAGTTATTTGGCAATAAACCAAAGTATCAGGCTGCATTATATTGATCTGGTAATCATGCTCAATGAAGCGTAAGGGAAGGACCAAAGTTATTACATTTTTTCCTGATTGAGACATGAGTGTGTGTTTGGAATTTCATGGAGTTTCATCCAGTAGATCTATAAATACAAACTTCATGCTGGTGCCTAATCTTAGGCCAGATCACTAAAGTGATTTATTTTTTACATTTTAAGTTTACATGGCATCAAAACAGCATTCAGCTCCTCCCAAGATATTAATGATTATCCTCAGTACAGTGTGCTGGTGGAGGGTAAAATGAGTGATTCTGTTTTATGTTCGATTTTCTGCTTCTCAAATGTTCTGGGCAAGCGTCTAACCTTGGGTAAGTCAGCAGTTGGACTTTTTTTTCCTGAGCAAAGTGAAAAATAGTGCATAGAGTCGAAATCTGAGCGTTGACCCTGCACGCGGTGCAAGCCTTAAGAGCTGCACGTAGTTCACTCATTATGCAACGGCCCCAAATCAAAAGCTTCATGACAATGACATAAAAAAGTCATTCAAGTCCAAGGTAAATGGTCATCCTGCGGCCGTGCTGCTTACAAAAGGAACAAAGACCACCACCATATCCTTTAGCTTTTTTAGGATTATTTTTGGAACCGATGAAATGGCTGGAAAACAGCAATCAAGACATGTACCTTCACCTGACCTCTGTATTTTCTTTGACCCAACAAATCTGATGACAGGCCTCTGAAACATCCTACCCATCAACATCTGTACTATAGCTTCAAAGTGAATGCACCTCATATCCCAATAGTGTCCACTGACATCACAGTTAAAAATGAAGTTGTGCTTACTGTGACGTGTAACACGGAGTCATTGAGTGAGAGATCCCCACAGTATCTATGGTGATGTTGTGGTCCAGCTCCAAATGACCCATTTTCTATTTTAAATTGTCAGTTTAAAGTCAAGCTGCAGAAAAATATTTATCCAATGTCTTCTCCTCTCACCGCCAACCAGTTGTGGCAGATGGCTGTCCCTCCCTGAGTCTGTTTCTGCTGAAAGTTTCTTCCTGTTAAATGGTAGTTTTCCCTTCCCACTGTCGCCAAAGCACTTGCTCTGTTCGTCTTCTCCGTATTATTGTAGGGTATTTAACTTTCAAAATAAAATGCCCCAAGGCAACTGATGTGTGATCTGTTGAATTTTCTATAAATATAACTGAACTGAAATTTATTTAAATTGCTTTCAACTGGACCAGAATAACCCCTTATTTGGTTTACACTTTGCAAATACATGAGTAGACTGTACCTTCAATAATGTGCTTTCTGGAGAGTCCTCTCTCTGTCTCTGCCCTGTGAAGTTGTGAAAATACAAATCATTGATCCTCAGTTAAAATGATGAAGAGGCTGGGTTGAAGAAATGTGAAGAGTCTAGTGTTTTAGTCTTATACTTACTGGCCTCCCCAGTAGATTTTTGTCGTAATGACAAAACTTGAACGTCTGGCAAGGACAGGAGTCGTGAGTATTTTGATTGCAGCATAACATTTAAGTTAAGGGAATCAGCTCATCCTGAATCTAATAGTACGGACAGTCTTTCTCTCTTTCTGGTGTTAAAATTAAAACATTTTATTACCAATATGTGTCTCTTAGGCAGCTGGGTGAGTCAGCCACCATCTCTGATCAGGGAATTTAACATTTTTATCCTTTTTAGTCTCTCTGAGGATAAAGCTCTACATTTTTTCCCCAAGCATGGCTTTCCCTTGAGAGAATTTAATGGTGTGCCGCTATCAAAAGTAATAAAAACATGTAGTAATGCATTTCATCTCAGGAAGGGATTATTAGGGATTATTTAAAGTAAATCTGTGATCTGGTCGAGTTAAAAAGGTTTGCATGCCTGTGAGTCAGTTAGGAAGAATGAGTAATCTCACCTCCAACCTTTCTTCTTGATGATGTTCCCTAGAGTAATTTCCGCCCTGTGGAGAAACACATCATTGGTTGTGACGGGCTGAGGCTAATAAACTTTATTTGTATGTAACGTTTAACGAGATAAATAAATGATAAAGACACGCAGACCAAAGAAAACCAGATTAATGTAGAGAAGAAGAATGGAAAACGGCAGACAATAAAAGACGACGTCACATAAAAACAGGTTTAAATTTTTGTATTTGCTGTGAGAGAAATCAGACGATTTAAAAAAAAAAAGTTTAATTGAGGCTCAGGAGAGGAAAGTGAAGTCTGACCTTCCAGAGGCGTACACCTCCGCTGTGTCAAACAGGTTCACTCCGTTCTCATAAGCTACGGTCATCAGGTTCTCCGCCATCTGAGAGAACACAAAAACTGAGACTGAGAGAAGCAGACGGCGGATAAATTCCAATTACCCAGAGGTCGTTCATGAAGGGCACTACTCAGGGAGGATAATACAGACAATATCTCGCCAAGCTACAGCAGTCTTAAGGCCTGTCACACATATTCCTGCGATCGTGAACACTGAGATTTGTTTACAGTGCGCCGAACGGTGTTACACAAAAACCAAACGAGTGAAGGTGTGCGGGAATCGATTTCTCATACAAACACAGAGAGAGAATGCTCACTTCATCAGAGATCTGCGATCCAAATGTCACCCAGGTGCCTGAACAAGGAGAGAGAGGGAGAGACAGACAGACGGATTTTATTTAAGAGTTTGAAGCTGAGCTGAATATTTCCCTGCCTTCATCCCAACTTACCTAACCCGAGACAGGAAACACGTAGGCCCGATTTTCCCAGGTTCCTATAGAAAGGGGAAAAATCAGGAGGTTAGATGAGAAATGCCTGTAAAGCGCACACACACACAAAATGTGTGGGCAGTTGGAATATATCTGGACATACAATCTTCAAACACAGTCAGTAAGATGTACGCATGTGAGTGATGAGCAATCCTCAGTAGGGAGACACTGTGGTTAAGCAGTGATGAGACTAAGAGATACCTAAGTGGAGTTTAAAAAAGATGGCAGCTGCAATGTTACACTGTATTTAACACACATTTTGTCTTATTTGTTTCTACCCAAGCCTCCGAGCCATCTGAAGTAGTTTCGGTTTATTAATAATCACATCCACTCACAACTACATTACAGCGTTATAAACTATTTATTCACGTCTATGAGGGAGCTGGCTCACTGCTTTACTGGACACATCAGGATTTGAAAGCTAAACGTCGCCTTAATATGGCGATGTTGTTGATGAGATCCTGATTATTCTGTAGCAGCATGTAACACAAACCTGGTGTCACATGTAAAACATAAGTACGACACAAAATTAAAAACCGGACACAGATGTAATTTATTTCTATCGTAGTCTCCGACACTTCACTCCTCCACTGCAGCTGCTGAGTGAAAGTCTTTCTCGCCTCTGGTAAAATGACTTCCTCTGTCTAATTATTTCTGAACAATTGACCTTTCATCCCTCGTATGTTAGCAGTTCAGTGTATTACAGTGGGCCAGTGAAACACCTGGAGGGGACGGAGCTCAGCGCAGTTAGAGAGTCCTGGCAAAAGCTTCTTTGGTCTGCACCATAAATGGCTCAAAAATGCTCTGTGAGCTAAAGAGGAGTCCATTAACTGACATGCCACATCTGATTATTCAGACAGCTGAATTTTGAAGGGCAGGCGGGGGAGAAGCAGAGAGCTGCATTTCTGACCACAAGAGCATGTACAGCTGAAAATGATGTGGGCTTCATGCTTTGCTCTCCTGTGTGCTCTCCCCCATTCTAATTAGCCGGGGAGCCAGCTGGAGAGCCGGCAGAACTGCAGTGCACCTCGCTGCTCGCCGTCTTTTCATCTCCAGCGCCTCTCCCCTCTCGGCTTGTCTGCCTGCGTCCACTGCGAAACAGCCAAATGCACAAAGACAGACTGTCAGAGCATTTAGACTCAGTCGAACAAGTCCCGCTTTTATTTTCCTGGTCTATTTTCTATTCCCAACCTTATGCTATTTTTAGATTCCTGCATATGTAAGCATTTGTTTCACGATCTTTATGTGTGTGTGTGTAGTGGGGGCATCAGTCTTTATGTGAGCACTCCATGTGGGTGTGAAATACATATTGTTTGTGTCATTACGTTAAACTGTTAAAAAAGCACACAGGTGGAAGGTCAGGAAAGCTATTTAAAGGGAAATGTGTCTGCGGGGTTTGGATGTAGCTGATTCCTTGTATGGTAAGCTGGCTTTTCTTCGTGGTTCGTCAACCAATGACAGCTCTGTCTGTTCTCTCACGCTGACAGCCACTTTGAACACTGGGAGTAAATTTAAATGAGGCACATGGGAAAAACATATTTCAGAGACTGGGTTATTTCAAATGAGCTACCTGAATATTTTACCATTTGTTTTGTTCGTTTTTGTTGGCTCTTCTTTTTTTGTAGTATCCATCAAATCAGTCCTTTTTTGTCTCAACTTTATTTGGATGAGAATAAAGGGGATTTTATTTATTTTTTGTCAAGCAACATTTGACAAGGTGGGGCCAATAACAGCATCCGGAAAAAATATTCCCTACAGTTTTAATCAGCTTCTAAAGCAAAGCTTGAAACTGATTCAAAATTGCTTTTGAGGTAGCTTCTGTATCTGCACACCGGGAGCAAATAAACGATATGGTTTATACCCAACTTTATTTTTGTTTATTACCTTCTTTTTTATTATTATTTTTAGGGAACTTGAGAAAAACTCATTAGAATTATGCATGATGGCTTTGAGCTGTGAATTAAGGACAATAAAAATCTGTTCCCCAGCTTAGTCACACACCTTCTGTCCATACTTTCCTTTTCACATTGGACCAGGACGGCAAACAGAAGGCTTACGTGTGAGGAAAAAACACATACCACCAAAACATGAGTCAGCATTCGGTGGAGTGTGTCAAGCATCCAGTGGTATACGGCTGTTACGCAAATGTTTTCTTCTCCTTCTTCTGTTAAATGCTCTTCTATCCGATATGCTTGTTAAAGATGAGTGCATGAAGCTGACAGCCTCGTGTTTGGTGAACGCTGCTTGTGAACGCATCATGACAGGGAGCAAATTTGAAACCGGTGTGCATTACTGGGCGAATTCCACAATTGCCGAGCCACATAAAAATCTCATTTTTATGTCTGTGTGTGCGCGTGTGCTTCTGAGCAATAGAGGATGTCACTGTTTCCATGTGTGACAACTGGCCGCCCCCTCCCTTGCGCTCAACTCCGCCGCTCTCTGCAATGCTGCAGTCTGCTAAATTACTATCAGTGAGTCTGGAGAAACACATGCTCTGTCTTTCCTCGCACTATCTCCCTATTGACAGTCTTTTCCCACTATCTCCCGCACGCAGTACACCCAGACGCTCGGCCTATATTTCATCTGAGGCGGATGTGAGGGACGCTGTGCAATAAACGGAAAACATCTATGCTGTGCATGTGTCATTATGGGGAGGGGTTCGATGCTTTCACGTGAATATTCACGCTTGATGGGAATTGCATTGGAACGCAGGCACAGTTCCACATGCAGACATGCATGAATGCACTCTTGAGCAGGGCACACAGATGCTTCTCTATAGCCTTTATAAGTAGGTCTTCCAGTGTTTTCTTCTCTATTTTTTCCATTGCCATAAATCATGATCTCCAAACGAGATGATTGTAGCAACTTGGCTGCCTCGTCCATACATTATTAACGCTGGAGAGAGAGAGACAGAGGAGACACACAGGTGCTCCGTCACGGTTTAGTCAGCATTTTAACCTGTGCTGACATTCACAGTTAGTTTTCACCTGAGACAGGAGGAAGACACTATATACAGATGGTTAGGTGCTAATGGTGGACTTTTTTTCTCCCCCTTCCCTCTGCAGTTGTCATAAAATGCCACACACATGCTGAGCAGGCTCTTCTCCAGAGGGAAGACCTAGATATTAATAACACTCACGTCAGTTTTATGTGTATGCTTAGACACACATTTTCTGAGCACAGAGTGTGGGAAGATGGTGGACTGTCTGTTCTCTTTCAGTAATGCTGCACACACTGTTTTGTGGCTTTAAAGGGTCACTTCACCCAAATTACAGAGAACAGATTTTTCTCACCTGTGCCTGCCTAAATACAATCAATGGAGTGGGCAGAAGTTATGGCACTAAAAAAAACGCCACCACAAACTTTTACTTTGCTTGTCATTCTCAATAATCCAGAGACATGCCAACAGAGCTACATTTTTGGGTTTATATGACAAATGAAACCAAATTAGCCACATGGCCTGGCACTAATCAAAACCCCAGCATCTAAGAGTGTACTAATTATTGATGTAGCTATTTTTAAAAGCATTAGCCTAAACAATGGACCCTTCATGTAAATGTGATTTTTTTTTTAATTCAGCTATATTAAAACAGTTAGGAAATCAGGTCTGTCCTAATTATAAAATACACATGCTGTGCAGGGAGCGAATGGAGAAAAAGGGGCACAAAGACACACACACGCACAATCTCAGCTGCTCTCCTCCAATTCTGCGTATCAGCTGCTGACATTTTATTAGTGGTCCTGACTCTCCCGTTAACTAAAAATGCATGTAATGAAGTGGTGCAGGAAAGAGCTCACACAAGCTGAATTTGACACAATGCGCTGTCATTACTGTTTATTCCAAGTTTGGGAACACACGTGACCTGCGACAAAAAAAAAACCCAAAAAAATGTTCACTCGCCCCAACATGTAATCAAATGTTAATGAAATTCGCTCGCTGAGAAGGTCGCTGCACTCTGCCTCTGTTTCATGTCCGCTGGCAGACGGATAAAGACGAGTATTTGAGGGATGTGGCGCTTTCCGGATCTCATGCCCCCGTGAGTGACAGCGCAGTGAATTCAAAGTGATTGAATGCAATCGCGAGCATGTTTTTGAGTATCGCGCCGTCCTCCGGTTTTCTTTGGTGTTCCTGTTTCCCTGTGATTTAAAACAGCTCAACTACTTTGCCTTAATGAATTTTGCAGTGTATTACACGGCAGGCAAATGAATGCTACCAAGATTTATTTAAATAAATGAATATATTAAAACACTGAAAAGAGTTTCAAATAAAAGTAAGATTTTAAAAGAAGAAAGAGGAATTGATATCATCTAATTAAATGCCTTTTGAGTCTTTTCCAGAGCATGCGGACACTTGTTCATTAGGCTGCCCTCTGCTCTTACATAATAACAACATGCGGCCATGATGGCTCTGCCAGAAGACAATACCAGTCTTTGACTTTGATGAGACAGCCTTACTCCGAGGACGTGATGTGGATTTTCTGGCCGCGATTACGATGCCTCTCAGTTAAGAGTAAGCCGCCAAATGCAGTCAATTATCGACAACTCTGAGCTTCATCAAACAACACTGACACGCAGGTCACTTTGCATTTTGAGAGGATTAAGTTGCCCGCTGCATACACTTAATCAAGTCCCAACAAGCAGCTGCACACATAATAACAGCCTAGATATTGTTCAGATGCACGATATATGCAGTAATTATAACATTAAGCACCGTACAGCGTGCTGTAGTAGTGGGTGGCAGATGAAAATAAGCAGCCACAGTTTAGCAGACAGTAAACAGATCATGGTTTGGATTATGTTTTGGTTGAAATCAAGCAAGTGAACACCCGGCGTTACTTTGCCTAAAACTTCCCAGACCTCAAAGTGAGTCACTAATCTGCCCAGTCAACTGGAACCCCTCCTGAAAATAAATAAATAAATAAATAAATAAATAAATAAATAAATGTCCCAGAGCGACAGAGGGGAGAGCTGAAGGTCAAGGTTTTTGCAGCCCGCAGTCGTGTTCTCCTCCCTGCCACACAGGCCATTTATTTCCCGTGGTTAATCATGACAACAGCGTGAGGTCAAAATCACTACATTATCGCTTCACCTGCCGGTTACGATGAATATTTTAGTCGCTGCTGGGGATTTGTTACACTTCGCTTTGCCATCGGTGGCACGCGTGTGAACGGCGCGTGGAGTGAAATTAACAAAGCGAGCCGGTGACGCCGCTGTGCCGTCAGAGCGCATAAACGCGGGCGAGATAAGAATCTGAATGCTAAGAAGAGGCACGCGGCGAGAGTAATAACACTCAGGGTAGGTCACCGTCTCGCAGCACTAAATGAGCATGAGATGCGTGTTTAAAGTCGACAGGGCCGCTCGACGCCAAAGCTTCAGCTGCTGCGACTACGCTACTGAGATTTCCACCTTCCGCTCCTCCAGACAACGACACCTCTCTGCATGGCTGAATGTCAGAACACTTCAAATCCTCATGAAAATACATGAAGGCTTTGTTCTCCAGTTTAACATGCGACCTTACCCAGTATCAGGTATTATTATGAACGCTACATCTTCTTTTTCTTGTTTTTCTCTTTATGGTACAGCTGAGGCTTTTGTTTGTCGTCTGCTTTAACTGGAGCAGCATGTCCTAAATGTTTAAAAATGTAGAAACAGCTTGGAAATACATTAGTTTGGCAAAATAATCTGAAATCAGGGAACTTTTGTAGAGCTTAAGATTTTGATCTGTAGCACGAGTACAGCCACATCACTAACAGAGAGCGGTTGCTTTGCACCAAAGCAGATGATAGAGGTCAACTGGTGCACCTAAGGTGACAGAACTTAAAGCTCATTGATTAACAAGGTCTCTATTACTTGATTAATCCTTGCAAAAGCCAAAGTGCAAAAACACCACAGCAATTCCCATCAGGTCACAGACTCTTCATGGAACCAGCAACAGCTCCTCGTCTCCAGTCTTTGGTCTAAGCTGCTGGCTGTGATGTGAAACATCACGTGCAAGTGTCATCAATAGTTTGTTCTCACTCTTCACAATCACATGTCTTTAAGTTTAACTTGAGTTCTTTTAGATACAGTAGAATGGCATTCTTGGGTAATCGCTCCTAAACTCCTTCATGTCTTTCCAGCTGTCCTGAACTTATTTTGATTTTCTCACATCTTGGCTCTTTAACAATAATACTTTGTTTCACAGTTTACTGCATGTCAGTGCTGAATGTTTTATCTGAGTAGGGCTTCCCTATTCACATTCTCCATCTCTCAAGCATGCATTAAGATTTATAGGCATCCGCCACAGACACAGCGTGCCCCGCGGCCATCTGTGAGGAACAGCGGTGGATAGATCTATGGTCTTCTCCAGTATTAATGTAAATCAAATTCCCTTTTCTTTTTTTTAAACTCATACCAAAAAAATGTTTTAAGAAATTCATGATGCTCAGATATACCATATTTTATTCTAACTCATGTGAATTTTAATTTGCACAGACAACTTTGTGAATGATGCTTTTAGATAAATTCTCTTTTGAAATATTTAGGTGCAAACATGACAAAAATGCGATTCCAGAGGAAAGTCGAATCATTTTTGGCGTTGTCTGTGAAATGTGCATTATCTTGTCATATCTTTTAATTCAGTTTTCTCAAACTTGAGTGTATTGTGCCAAATGGAACCTTAAAATGGGCCATCTGGACAGTTTGGTGTTGAAAACAGAAGGTTTAGTTACTTTAAAAATAGACGTTTTGCTGAGTGACAGAACTGACCGCTACAGTCACCTCTCCATCAGCTCGAATGCATACCCTGTGGCCACACTGAACACCCAGCATATTGCACACGCACACAGACACAAACACACACACAAACCAGAATGCTGCAGTGCACTGTGAGGGAGTAAAAAAGGGCAGCATTTGAAAAGAAAACAGTGAGCTTAAACAAGATCAAAGAAAGAAGATAGAGAGAGTCGCAAAGAAAGACTCTGAGCATCTGTGACCTGCCTGTGAGTGATCAATACTTGGGTTAATGAGACAGAAGGGCCACAAAGATGTGGTCAACGCAAGCAGCAGCATCCAGAACTGGAAATAGAAACCAGCGCTGGAGTGCCAAAAAATGCAGTTCCTCAAATGGCCACTTGAGGCTGCCTACAAGAGTGACTCAATCTCCCACTGCGTTTAAACAGCATTATAGGGCATGTTTACAGCCTGGCACATTGGTCTCCTTAACTCATTTTCACCATCTAAATATATAATATAATATAAGTTCATTTATACTCAACGTTATCACCATTGAGCAGAAGCTGGGAAATGTTTCGTCACCCATCGTGACCTCTTCTGTGTGTTTGTGCCCCCCTGGAACATTTTTAATGCAATCATCTGACAAGTCACAGGACTCACTGTGTGGTTAATGACACCAACAAGAGATCTGTGCTCAGGTGTTTTTTGCAGAGTAATATTCTTTTATTCTATTTCTATGTTACTTAGCAATAATTAGCAGATATCTGTTTCTGCGCGATGCAGTTACACAGTCTCTGGACACACCTTTGTATTCCAGCCATTCATCCAAACATGGTCAAATCCGGGACTCCACAAACCAGTGGATGACACCACAGTGGCCATGGCCCACTTTTCTATATATCTATATAGTTCACGGGTGGTTTAAAGTGAAGGCAGAAGCCTGCTTCCTTCCTGACCTCTGTGTAATTGTAATAACGGTGTGAAATGAGGAATGTGCGGCCACCACGACGCCGCCACAACCAGACTGTTGTGGTGCAGGTGGTGGAGCTTTGAGCATACTCAGTTAAGGAAAGGACTGATAAGCGACAGCAGTGCTGGCTGATTAGAAAATAAGACAAAAACTAAAGGCAATGCCTGGGGTGTTGCCAATGGCAACTGGAAGTGGCCATATGCTGTATAGACTTATTGTGCTGCTGCACTCCCTATTAGTGACACTTTTCTAGAGACGACAGAACAACTGGAAAAATCCAGCCCAATCATAAAGTCCTGTATGTGTGTGATTCTAAAGGGAAAAAATAGGAGTGGAAATATCCTAGTTTTGTCCTGTGCCTTATTCCCTTTTTAAGCATCTTATTAAGTGGAAACTAAATTGACTGAAGAGAATGGCAGCAATTCAATCAACCTGATTACCAAGAAACCAGGTCGTTAAAACTCTCCTCCTAGTTCTCGAATTTTACAGCCCAAAGATGGAAACACAGTGTGAGCCTGTGGAAGTCTGCAGCCTAATGTTAAAGTGCATGCTTTGTGCTTTCCCCCCCCTTTTTTTTTAAAAATTTATGTTTATGTATAAATACGAGCCTCCTTCATGCATGAGCTGTGCATGAACAGCTGTCCTTGTTTAGCTTCAAGCTCTAATCCATCAAAGGTAAACCACAAGTTTGCCAACAAACTAAAAGAGGAAAAACATACATTGCATTCTTGTCTTGTTGTTTATCTGGTTGGATTTCCTTCCTACTTTATGACTCAGACCTGGTGTGTGTGCAGCAGAGATTTTCTGTGCATACGATGGTCTCCTGCAAGGCTATTTTATGAAAGTACATGTGTTTAAAACCTCTAAGAAAAGCCGGACGTCCTAGTGTGGTTTCAGGAGAAGCTGTTATTGGAGGAAAGCTTTTTTTGTATTATTAATCTGCTGAAATGAGAAAGAGGCTAACGCAAAGTCTGTGGCTAATGCTCCCATATGCATACTGTCTGAAATATTGTGATAGCATTAGGGCTATATAGTATGACTTATGTAAGCATTTTTTTATTTATATCCATAAGCGCTTTTAGGAATAAATGTCATATTTTTGTAATGTCAGATAAGTCATTGCTCTCACTGAGGTGTTTCTCATCTGGCTAATGGATATGTAGGCAGTCTGCACAGTCTGCTCACTGGTGATATGTTTGGTGACAAGCTAACCTCGAATTCACCTCACATCTCAGCAAAGAGACTGGCAGAACTAGGAATAATGAAGGCCCGGCAAGGCAGGTAGAGCCTCATTGTGAAGAAGAGGCCCAACACCTTGTTTCTGGTGGAGGACTTTCACCTCTGGTGGAGGTCAAAAGGCCACAGTGATCAGAGCGAAATAAAAGCCATCTCTCCAACCAATAAAGCTCCGGCTCCTCGTCTCCCCCAGTCAGGCTCATACTCACCTGTACTTCATATTGGTGTGGCGCCCAATAGCCTCCTTCATGTGGGCGTGACCCTGAGGAGTCTGACGAGACCCAGAACCCTCCCTGGTCTTGACAGAACCTTGAGACATGTAGTTGCCATTGCTCCCTTGTCCACTGCTTCCACCTCCGCTTCCTCCTCCACCACCACCACCTCCACTTCCTCCTCCTCCACCGCCACCACCTCCCCCTACTCCGCCACTGCTCCCTCCAGGAGGTGGAGCGGTGCGAAGGCCACAAAGCCGGTCCTCGCTGCGACTTTTGAGGTTGTGCTCAGTGCATGCAAAAGACACCTGCATCCTGGCAGCTGATGTCTGTGTCTCTTATTCTGAGAGTCTGAGTATAGGGTTGGGTTTGTTTTTTGTCTTTTAAACAAGGAGTCACACAAACAGCAATGTCTACAAACTGTTGGTGCTGCTCGACACCGTTTCCCGTCGTGCTGTTGTGGCAGCGCCGTGATGCTCATACAAAAGGGCTCAGACAGGGCAGGTCAAAGATTTTGGCTCAGAGTTGGAGGGAGCAGGCAAGAGTCCAGCCTCTAAACATGACACACACAGAGTTACCGTCTGCTCAGTCTCCTGTCTGGTGATGCAAACCTGGCAAAAAGGCTCTCGGAGTTTTCACACTCACACGATGCATCAGGGCTGCCCTCCAAAAATCATCAGGGAGCTTGTGTGCTCGCAGCAGTCCTCAGACGAATTTGGGGATGTGGCAGTTCTTGGGAAGCCCCCCCACCCTCCCACCCCAATAAAATCTCAGTGCAATAGATGCCCTCCCTGGAGAGTGGCTTCGTCCGACATAACATGCACGGGCTCTGTATGGCTTATGTAGGGTGATAAAGCACTTGCCAGCTTGCTGTTTTCTCTTCAGCTGAGGTTTGTTGAGACTGTCTTGAGCTGAGGAGCTCCGGAACGTGCCGCAGCAATGACACAACCACAGCTACAGGCATCCTCACACCTCGCGTCGAAATCACTCATATTTCTCCCCCACCTTTTATTTTACTGTCGCAAGGTGGGTGAGCAAAAGGGAAAAAAAAAAAAAAAAAAAAAAAAAAAAAGATCGGGCTCAATAGCTCGAATTTACATCGCCGAGGAGAAAAGTCAGATCGGGGGTAAAGACACTCAAACCCCACCAATGCATCATCACCAAGCGGCTTCACGCAGCATCCAATTGATGCAACAGCGATGGAGAAAGAAGAAGAAGGGGGGAAAAAACCCAACAAAATCAGCAAGCACGGAGCCGGTTCATCTTTAGCTTCAGTGTGAGAAGTTGTTCACATACCGGCAGCAGCGGTAACTGCACGTCTCCCGTTGTTCGCCAGGATCTCAGGGTGCGCGGATTTGGGGGAAAAATGCCGGCATACTGGCCCCAAAATCAGCTGCAGCAGACATTTCAAACGCTCGGTGCCGCCTCTCGGCTCTCCAGCATCATTTGGAGACCGCCCCCCCTCCTTTTTTTTCCACAGGCTTCAAAACGTTCACGACACACAAGCAGTGTGGGGGTTTGGATAGATACTCCCTCTCCCTCCCTTTCTTTCGGGTGTGATCCACATTTTTTCATCACACCGATGCGCACACATTTCATCACAAAGGCACACATTAGGCTATACTTACTCAACCCCCTCCCCAAACCATCTTTTTTCCCTCCATAAGGTCCAGAATTCTGTCGTCCCACCACTCCCATTATTCCTATTCTTCCTATGCAAAACATTGCCCTCCCCAATGATAGCTTGATTTGCCATCAATGACCCAATCACCAGAATTACACTCATTACTACCTCTGAGCAAACAGAGGATAGATGGTTTCTAAGTCACAATACATCACATCACGGGCATAGCACGGCAGGGCATATCAGATCATCCTGCAGCCCATCACAATGAAATGAAATGGATGTGTCATTTTGGTGGCCAAGCAATGATAATAGCCCCTTCCAGGCTTTGTTTACCATCTAAAGTGTGATGCCATATCCTTAGAGAGGACTGTCAATCCAAAAGGCTTTACTCTGTGGTTAGTGCTCGCCCCGCTAAGTCTGCTTCACACAGCAGGACGATGTGCAAAATACCCCACATTTGTCACCATTGTCAATTTGGTTTCACATCTAGTGTTTTGAAGCAGATCTGCAGTCCCAGAGCAGATTGCAGGGCATCCACTGCCAGCAGAATGTGACTTTGAGTTGGCAATCAGCTCTTTCTAAAGAACCATTCAGCACAAGTTTGGACGGGGAAGTTTCCAGCTGTACAGGCAGAGAGAAAATACGAATGCTGCCCGTGGTGGCGCTTCAAAAGAGGAGAAGATTTAATTACTTCCACTTCACTGTTAAGGCGCTTATTTTCCAGGAAGCACATTATTTTTGTATAGCCAAACTTTTGCATAATCATGTCGACTTCTTTATCTTCATCTCCCTGTAGGCTTAACCTTCCCCTTCACTCCAAATAATGGCCACTGGCATCGCCGTATTACACAGTAATGACACTGACTCAGTCTGTTCTCCACTTCAGAAGCTTACAGCGCTAAAACCTCGGGACACAACCAGCACTTGTGAGCCTCATGTTGAAGTATTTGGGTGGAGAAAGACCAAAAATGAGCACATGTGTGGTGCATCCTTATTTTCCTAGTAATGATAAGGTTATAGAATCAAATTATCAGAAAATAAGGGGATACAGTAGATGGCTTTTTTTCTTCTCAAGCTGGATTATACAAGAGCTTCTATAATTTGAACGTCCTTGAAAAGGTAGGTTATTCATGCAACTCAGCGTAAAAACTCATCACAAAGTGTGACTTTCTGAGCTATAATCCCCTAAAATCTGCCAAACCGCACTTTGATAAGTGCTTGCAAGCATATTCCTTTAATGCTACAGAATGAAATGACCTGGACTTGCCTGTCACCCTTTTGGATCCATTTTCACTTAAAAACAGAACAATTCGACATAACCTGGTAAATAGAGAAATAAATAAATGTGTAAATGTCTTTTTAAAGCAGGATGAAGCAAGAAAACTCGTCTCCCATGGTGGTGTTCATGTTGGTTTTGACACGCTTGAACTAAAATAGCACTAAAGAACGCTAAGAAGTGTTTGCAGGTGTGCCTCAACATGAAATTCGCATGACGTTCTGAGAAAGCTGATGGCGTTGACCCTGTGACTTTGAAGGCATCTTGTTTCTCCTCGCGGTTTTTATTCAAAAGTAATTCAGCTCCTCGAAAAGAGGACAGAATTCCTTTGATATAATCCATGAAGATTCACACATGTTCGAATCTGTCTGACCTATTAGCTTCGTTTCATTCGGCCCTCGTTGTCTGTTTTTCAGAATCTAAATAGCTCACATTTCTGCAGCTCAAATGTTTGCAGCTAAACCGGGAAAACGAGAAAGAACGTCAAGGTAGATGCTGGCTTCTGTTTTGATTACAGGTAATCATTTTCTGTCAGGAGGGAGTCCAGATCTCATGCAAATGAAGGCGCACAGAGGCTGTGGAAACAACTTCCACTGGAGGCTCTGTGGGGCAGTTCAAGTGATGGAAGCGGTTCTGCCAGAGGTGGTCGAATCAACTGAATCATACTCTGGTACGCCGTTAGTTTGTTTCAGCTATCAAAATGTACGCTGCCAGTACAAATGTGCTATAAAGTAAGTCCTAGATCTGAGCATAAAAATGATGTGAAATTGCAAATGATACCCCTTGGCCTGCACTATTGTCCCTCTTTCTGCTTTTGAGTCATTGGTCACAGACTTGTCTTCACACCATGATGACGCTGCCACCTAGAGGCAACTGTGCTGGAGACTAGATGACTGTGTTTGCATGTTTTGGATGTGTTATAGCAAATAAAATGACAAATGTAATGGAATCTGTACTCAGTATTTTAGTATGATGGTGTTTAAGCAGTAATAATGAAATATGCAGCAGCCTGGCCTGTATCTTCCTCTTCTCTGCAAGCACCCCACCCCTCCTTTTTTCAGGTCTCATTCAATTTACAAAAATCTATTTTTCCCTAGGTTTTTGGTAAACTGATTGAAGAGTAGCCAACACCACCGTTCATTCGCCTCCACACTTTAAACAGAGAGATGCACGCGGTACAACAACCAACCGCCCGTCCCCCGCTGTCAAATCATGCATCATTAACCCCAAACTTCTGCACCACTGATGCCTGACCCCGTCAGGCTGTTTTTTGGAAAGGCTGGAATTAGACAATGGCTCACGTACAACTCACATTAGCGTTCCTGAACAACCGGATGCTTCTGCAGTCCGGCCACGTACACTCATCAGTCCTCTGCATTGAAATCTCATCAAACGCCTGATGTTTCTTTTTAGGTCACCAGTGAGAAAAAAACAACAAAAAAACAAAAAAAAATAATATTTTTTTTCCCCCATCTCTCGTGAATGATGTCTCCACTCACTGCCTTTCAATTGCAGTCCTCTCCAAACACTCAATTACATCAACGCATTAGTAATATGTTAGAAAAATATTAACCATGTTATTAAAATGGATCATCCACGGATGGCTGAGTGCTCGGGATGGTCTCTTATTATCTCTGTAAAATCCAGACATTCAGTGTGAGTCCTGCACTCGCTAAAAAAGCAGCCGAAACCCAGACCTGAGTTAAATCTGCAGCCTTGTGTAGGCTGTACATTCCAGTTCTTTATTATTAATAATTGCTTTTATTTATTTATTTTTTTAGTGGCCTAATTAAATGTACTAAGTCATAACTACAAACTCTAACTGCCTCATGGTTTCATGCTGTAAAGTCTTCTCCTCATACCTGTACGGCATTGCAGAGCGCTCAGCCTCGCACTCAGCCAGGGAGAGGCCACATTCTCTCAGGTACAGCTCCAGCCGGCGTCGCTCCACCAGTCTGTGGGCTGCCTCCAGGATCTGAGAGGCCAAGGCCTCTGACTCAGTCTTCTGTTCCGAGCTCTTGCTGCTCCGGGTCCCAGCCTTGGCCACAATACTCCCTGAGGAGGTCGACGCCTTGGGCTTCTTACTGATGCCATAGAGGTCCTCCACGGAGTATTTCCCCCCCTTACCTCCTCCGCTGCCACCACGGCTGGCAAACATTGTTGCCTAGATTCCAGCACCCCGACTGATGAAATGGCTCTTCGATTCTGCTTTGCTTACTTTTTCTTTCTTTTTTTTTTTGCCTGCTACATCTACTTTAAACAAAAGCTGCTTCTAAGTTTGAAACAAAATAACAAGGCAGTGCTATTTTGATGGAGTTTCATGTAGATTTGAAGCATCCGGCCCGAGGATGTGTCAGACATCAAACTGCTGGAAAGGAGAACTTAAAGCACCTGCGAAATATTTTAAAAAAAGTCTTGATTTCTCCTTTGTGGAGCCTAATTCCAAAATAAAACAAAGCCAGTTCGACATGTCAGCAGCAACACCCAGTCACAAACAATGACTCCTGCTGATGTGAGGTGCGTCTTTGAGTAAAAATGGATAGGAAAAGCAATCAGTATCTTTCTCTCTTTATCTCTCAAAGGAAGGACAGTGGGGGGATTTGTGTCGAAGCACCACCAGCTTACATTTGCTCAGATTAAGAGCGCACCCGGATGAAGTGTCTGTTCTTCTGTGACTATAATCAGCGGCGGCTGTGAGAGTTCAGCTCGCTGACCTTTTTCTTCAGATATAAATTAATAATGACTTTTTTTTTGTTTTTCATACCTGCGTGGCTATAATTGATCAGTTGATCTGCAGCGGCGCTGTCATCATAACCAGCACCCTTGCTGCCATCGAGCCCTCGGTCCCTCAAACAAAGCGAGGGTGGCATCCTCTCAAAGCCTGGCACCGGCTTCAGGCCACTGCTGAGCGTGATATTGTCGGGGTCTGGGTTAATGCGCGAGCCAAACCTCCTGCGACAGTTTTTCACACAAACCATAAAGCAGAGCACAATGTGTGAAACCCTTTTTCACTGGAGGGGAAAGAAAAATCAGCGGCTACTGGTGCCCTGTTCATAAAAAATTAAACATAAAAAAGGGCAGGTCATCTTTTGTGCACTAAAATGAAATTGAACTGCTGAAAAGAGAAATACAGACAGACAGAAAGCGTGCAGTTTTAAAGAATGATGATGCAGATAGAGAGGATTAGTTCTCTCCATCAGCTTTTCGACAGTTTGCGCAAAGAAATCCACCTTCTAATCTCCTCCGTGCATGGCTGTTAAGTCCCAGCTTAAAAGCCAATATCGGAAACAAAAATGAAATTCGCATCAAATGTGAAAATAATTAAGCAACTCCCTCACGCTGTGAAATATCTGCAGGCCGTTATTTAGATTTGATATCTATATCTTTTCCTTTTATTTTAAATTTGATAGTAAAACAATCAGACCAGCTGTGATTCATGTTTCCAAGTTGGTGAAAATGTTTGCTTGGATCTGCTCTTTTGCCGTATTCAGCAGTGGGTTAAATGTGGATTATTAAAGCCACAAAAAAGTGCATCAGTATCTCAGACGTCTAGCTCAATGATTAACTTCCAGCTCATTCATGCATCTGCTTAACCATCTCTGCCCCTTCATCTTCCAGCTGCCGTGGCGGTCAGGCACTGTTCCTAAAGTGCAGTCCTCCCTGCGTTTGCTGTAGTGGCTTTCAGAGCCAGAGATCATCCGGGATTAAGCTGCTACAATCACTCATTCAATTGACCACAGTCACACAGGCAGCTGGCAGAGGTCAGTGTAATTCATAGCACTCTGTATTTCCTCAAAGTAGTGGATTTATAATTATGCGTGATGTCACGAGGGCCAGATGATAGAAATTTACCTTTTGATTTCAAGGAGAGAGAGAACCTGCTGTCTGCATTGTATAACTATCACATATCTGGGTTAGAACAGCGAAGATTGTTTTTAGTTATCTGTTGCGTAACCGCGCAAAGATAGATTTCGTCAGTCTAACAATATAGTAACCCAGGAATGTAGAGCGCGATGGAGTCAAGCTATTTGTTGCCACCTTGTACATGCTGTACAGTGATGAGAAGGAGGCGAGCTTGCTTGTTTGTGTGAGTAGTAGGGCTGCCTCAGATGGAGGCATTTTCCCTACGGTGTACCAGAAAGGCCTTTCATCTTAAATCACGCCCGACTTCAGTGCTGTTCACCTGCTACTACTTTTATACAGCTTGTCAAAGCAATCTGTAAATATCAGGCAGACACATCAGGAATTCCCACTTAGGGGCCCATACAAAAATCTTCCCCTTAAAAATGAAAGACAAGCTTACATCAGCAGGACAAAGTTTACCAAATCCTTTAAGACTCTTACGAATCGCATCGTAGGCTCAAGGCTGGGTTAAATCCAGACAACAAGAGGAGAGACCATATTTTGCCTAAAAAGAAGAGCATGTTTAAAGCTAGGGAAACATGGTGGTTACAATTAAAGGCTCATCGTCTCCGCTGCCAGATGGAAACAATGAACACGGCTCTCTCGTGTATTTGTGTCCAGCGTTTTGCTGACCCGTTCCTCCACCCTGACCACCTCCCTGCGCTATAACAACAGTGCATGACTTCATCCATCACTTCTATCATAATTACTACAACTCCAAGAGGGCTGCGTCTCTTAAACGTAAGCGCATGCTGATTCAGAGGCACTAACGCTCTGTCTTTACTGAACCCTGTATCTCAAATAATTGTTCTCAGTGCTTAAAAAGCACACGATTCTCTAAATGCATTTTTTTCTTTTTCTACTTCTTAAACTAAAAGTTTATTGCCGCAGGACTCATTGGTATAGCTTTTTTGTCTTGTGTGGTTTTCTTTTTGTTGTACTGCCAGGCATTGAGGTGTGGTCATGTGTGTTATTTATGTAGGTGTGGCTCTTACTGCTGTTGTTTTTTCTGTGGTCTTTGTTTTCTTTTGTTTGCTTTAACGCAGTGCATAATGTAGTGTAGCCTAGGTGGGGGGGAAGAGAGAGCAAAGGACCATTATTGTTTAAAGACAAGTACACATTCGACCTACTCGAAAAATAGTTCAAATCCTATCAGAAACTATGTTTACAGAGGCGATAGTTGCACAATACACCGATGTGAGAGGAGGACTTCGTTTTGAGAGAGCGGGCGCCTCCTCTGCATCCTCTCAGGCCTAAGCTCGACCCACTGAAACATGACTCTGCTTTTCCTTTAGGGTGTCAGAGTCCGCCATGGCCACCAGGCGGCGACAAAGCAGCGCGGGTGAGTAATGGTGAGCCTGCCTCAAAGTTACCTTGCAGGAGAGCTGCTCCTCTTTCTTTGTGATAAGCTGTTGAACGCCCAACCTTTAAAACTCGAGAATAACAAATCTGTCCGGATGGACGACCACAGAACAGATTCGGAATCAGAATGTATTTATCATGACTTCAGATCACTGCTAATGACCAGTCCTCTCTCCGCTTCTGCGTGACGTTGCCAGCCGAGACAGTGGCGCAGACTGTTTACAATCAGATTTTCCGATTGTAAAGAGTAGGAGTGATATTGGGTCAGAATATGCTGAGACACTGTCTGCGAGGCTCAGCCCAAACCTGCACAGACAGCAGCTTCAACCCTTATCTGATAAGCAGAGTCAGGACGCATTTCATGCTTTCATGTTTACCGAATGATCAGGGTTGAACGCGTGATTCGTAAATAAACGAGAATTTAAAGCATGAATTATTTTCCTCTCAGCATTAGAATAAAAATCGAATAAACCAAGTTTTTGCACACTAGAGGGCGCTCAAAACACAGTAATACAGATCTGAGAGAGCGAGTGTGTGTTCACGGTTATTTCTTCCATTCTGGGTACGATTTTGGTTGATGGGTGATGGTATAAGCCCAAGGTTAGTTTCCTCATTTCTGTAATCTGATTACTTTCAATACTACACCCTTTCCCTCAAACGCACACAGTTTATGCTTTGTATTGTAAACCTTGTTGTATTGCATCCAGATGCTGGTTAAATCATAACCATATGCTCCATGCTCAGATTTCTAAGTGGGCACACACACACAAACACACGCATACATACACTTTACTACCCTCCATATTGTCACAATTTGAGCACACCCCGTCCCCCCACAAATGTGCTCATGGGGTCAGTACTAAACGTGAGTGGTCATGTTTTTGCAGTATAATCAATAGTTCTGACAGGCTGTCGTTCCAAAGCAGGCTAAAGGAGTGGGTGTAGGTTCAGGGAGGAGGGCCACAGGGGATCAGGAGGGGGTGCTTTAATCCTTAGACCTGCTGTGAGGGGATACACATTCATGCAACTCCTCCAAAAAATAAAAAAATAAAAAGACTGAAGAAGGCTTTACCTTTGCTTTTGAAAACAAAAATGTGCTCTCAGTGCAGATGTGTGTCATTGTTTACTGGAATATTCTGTGTTTACTGCTCATTTGCTTTGTAGACATTTATGAAAACAGCTCATTCAGGCAATTGCTCAGCAAACTGTGATTTAAATGTAGAAGAAGAAGGATAAACATTCAGTTAGGGTAAACATCTATGGCCACAATACAAATATAAAGGCCAAACCTTACTGTAATTATGAAAAAGATAGAAAACAGACAAAACTAGAAGCCCTTTTGAGGCGTGGTAAAAAATAACCTTGTGCATGTTTTAAATTGCTGTTGTTTGGTAGTTTCTCTAAATCCTCAAAGTTCTACAAACTTTGTCTGATTGAATCAAACCTCAAAAATTCCCGGTGGTCGCTAGGAAGTCTGTGTGTTCTTTGTTAGTGACAAGGTGACTGTGGGTGCATACACATTTCAGCTCAGGGTAAAGATTCATACCAGTGGGTTCAGAAGTGTGGAGGAGTTATGATGAGTTAGGACTTAAAGGTGAGACCTATAGGAGAGGTTAAGCGCAAGACTGAAGAGTAAAGCCATCAATCTGAGTTCACAAAGGGTAATCAATCTCACTGATCAGAAACAGCTTTCACATGAGATGTTTGCCATCTCCTATCATGGCCTTTTTTTGAACTTTCCCTCACTTCAGACACATACGCAGAATCCTTTTTGCCACATGAAGCCCCACGAGTTTTATTTCCCTCCGCTTAACATAGTGGTCCTTGACGCATGTGGCTTGAGTTTTAGAATATAGAGTGATTCACATGAAGACGATAAGAAGTGGGAAGGTCACACGACTTTCATTTCCTCACAGAAGGCAAGAGGCACATCTTAGCTGAGTGGAAAACAAAAGGGTGCCATGGGGGAGATGGATGGCTGCTGAAAGCTGACAGAGCAAGAACCAGCAAACACCTTTGGAGGAGCCATTCACTCACCCTGAAGGTGATGAAACCCATATTCGCATTCTTCATCACACTAACACCTCCATCAAATGTGGTCTCTTCTGTGAAGTGTGGTTGAGAAGTACATAGCTATATATCAGTATCACTAAACTATATATAACTATTTATACTATAAAGTCTTTTTTTTTGGGGGGGTTCCCAGTGGTTGACACAAGCTTTCATAGCTTTGAGCAGAAATGTTATAAAGAACTTAGATAATTAAAAGTTGTGCAAAAAGGAATAAAAACAGCTTATAAAAGTACCTGAAAAAAAAACCTAGAACAACAAAAGGTAGAAAAAGCTAGCTAAACCTACAGCTAACTGTTACCTAATAGTCTAGGTAACATAAATGTTTATCCAGTGTTAGGTAAATATACAGTAGGGCTGCCACGATTAGTCGACTAGTCACGATTATGTCGACTATTAAAATCGTCGACGACTAATTTAATAGTCGACGCATCGTTTGAAGCTTTGTAAGATCACAAAGGACGCAGGAATGAGTAGTAGGATTTAAGAGTGTAATAACGGACTGAAACAGAAGATGGCAGCACTGCATGTACAAGGATGCCAGCTGCCGTTAAACCCCGAAGAAGAAGAAGCTGTGTCCCAGAATTCATAGCGCAGCTGTCAACAATGGCGGCAGCTAGTTAGTTTTAACTTTACTCTTATTATTCTTTCTGGGTCACAAAATAAACGTTTAACATATTTTCAGGCGAGAATGTAGCGGTGTAAACCTCAAATATCTGCTCAGTTTATCAAGACACCACATATTTTCAAAAGCGCTCCGACGTTTTCGGAGACGTCTGTTACCCACTAGCTCGTTAGCTAGGCGGGGGCAAGGCTAACTAGAGCCGTGAGAACACCGAACTCCCGGCAAATCGTTTTCAAACCCACCGCCGTCTTTCGCTAGTCAGGTTAAACATATATATAAGTCACTTAGATAACTTAAAAATGTTATTGTTTGGCTTTCTTTAGTATTTTATTTGTTCCTGAGTAAATCGGTTTGGCTGAGATTAAAGTTATAGTTTTTGCACAGCTAAAACTGTCAAGCAGACAGCTGATTATCAGAAGTGTGAGACGCTGGAGAATATACTCCGGTGTCCTGTTATATTTTAGAAAGCAAGGAGTTTATTAAACTTCACCGAAACAATCTGCAAATTTCATTAAAAATTAATAAACTACCATCTTGTCTTTATTTTTAGTTAGCACAAACACTTCAAGCTGTAAGCTAATGATAGTTATATAAGACCAGATGCTGCTGGTGCAATAAGCTGTACGCTGTACGTCCAATGGATGATGATCTGATTAGTCGACTAATCACAAAAATAATCGGTGACTAGTCGACTATCAAAATAATCGTTTGTGGCAGCCCTAATATACAGTACTGGATAGATAGATGTTGATATATCCAATATAGCTAGAAATTATTTAAAAAATGAAAATCAAAGTGTTAAACTCTCAAAAAAAAAAAAGAAAAGAAACAACCCTTACTTACAAAGATGCATCGGTTAGCTAAATGTATAGCTAGTAGCAAATATTAAAATATAAAACAGCTGGATATAAAGAAACACCTAGCCATTTTAAAATCTTAAAACAAATAAAGGGTTGTTTGAACTGCATCCTAACCCTATTTAACCGCTTGAATATTCGTTCTTTATAAGTAAACGATCCATCTGTAGGTTTAGCTAAGATATACTCACCAACCATGTTACTGGGTACACCTTGCTAGTACCAGGTTGTACTCCCTCTTGAGTTCAGAACTGTCTTAATTTTTCATAAAGGTGCTGGAAATATTCCTCATGCACAAATATTTACTACACCACTTCCCAACAGCTTACTATCCCAGACTGTTGTTGCCATATCACATGGTCCATAATAATACCGGTATAAATTCCTCTGTGGCATAAAAGTACTATATCGTGATATCATTGCTATAGCAACACCATGGGTTTACATTAATGCTTGGCAGTAAAACACAGGTGTCAGCCTCTGATGGCATTTTAGTACCTAAAGAGGGAGCGACTTCAACAACCTCCAACAAAGCACAGTCAGAACCCTGTTCTCGCTAAAGGTGGAAGCAACAAAGTCGTTTCACCGCTTGAGGCAAAAACACTGTCGAGTACAACCAGGTTGCAAAGGATGAGATACTAGCAGCTGGTGATGTGTGACCCAAAAGTAATCAAATGGCTCGACCAAGCATCACAAGCTGCGCTCCATACGACAGGAAGAGCAAACGGTGGATGGAAATTACTGATGGAGTTACATGGTGGAAAAGCAGGGCTGTATGCAGCTGGTTAAAAAAAACCTCAACCCAAGATAACACATTTCAGGTAGAAAATATATTTCTGCGTTATTATCTGTGACAGTATGGTGCAGCTCCTGACGAGTTACAAGCTTAAGTTTGTCTAGTTATTGTTAAACTAAAGTGTTAAATTTCCAGGGAAAACGCTGCCTAGGCTACCTTTTTACTTAAGCGTGACTTGTACCATCGTATGCTGTGCTGGCTGCACCTTATTTCAATGGATTCACACTTCAGTCTGTCATCAGAGACAGTGGCTCATTGGAAAACATGGATGGAAAAACGCCCTTTATTTACTTACACGTACAAATGCTGCTGCCTGAAAGGTGCAAGCATCCATAAAAAGTTCCTTCAGTATTTTTTCTATATTGTCACAAACATCATTATTACAAATGTTTTTTGAAATATCTTGATAAAATTTTGTGGGTACATCACCCACCCCTACTGTTGTTTGGGCCATTCGAGTACACCGAACTCACTGTCACGGTCAAGAAACCTCTTTGAGATGATTTCAGTTTTGTGATGTGGAGCATTATCCTGCTGGAAGCAGTCATCAGAGGATGGGTACCCTGTGGTCATGAAGGGGTGGACATGGCCACTAACAACACGCAGTTAGGCTGTGGCACTGAGGGACCCAAGGTGTGCCAAGAAACTACCCCTCCACACCATTAGACCACCAGTCTGAACTGCTGATACAAGGCAGCATGGATCCCATCATCTGAATATGGCAGCAGAAATTAAAACACATACATTTTTTAAATCTTGTCCCTTAGTTGTCTGTTTATAACTAACAGTGTGGTTTCCTGCCGTGGTACCTCGTCTGCTTCGGGGTTCAGTGTGTTGCACATTCCAAATGTTCTTCTGCATACCTCGGCTGTAACGAGTCGTTCTTTGAGTTATTGCTGCCTTCCTTTCAGCTTGAAGCGGTCTGGTCATTTTCCTCAGACCTTTGGTATCAACAAGGTATTTTTGCCCAGAGAACTGTTGCTCACTGGATATTTTTGTCTTTTAGAGCCATTCTCTGTAAACCCTAGAGATGATTGTGGGAAATAATCTCAGTTATTAGTTCATCTTAGTTATTCAGTACATTTAAATACATTTAAATAAACCCAAACAATTTAACTGTGAAAGCAACAGCCTGACAGTAGCTAATATAACAATATTTGAATACTCCTCTACATCAGTACTGAGGAGACAGCAGGGGATTGTGGTCTAAAAGTTTACATTGATTAAGTGGATTAACTACATGATTAAAAATACTAGACTAATTCCACATAAAACTGTACTGCAGCATGAAAGTATAATTAAATTCCAACAACTTTTATTTGATCAGGTGGGTCAGCAAAGAACAAATTCTTATTTACGGCAATGGCCTGGCACAATCTCCTGCAAAGTCAACAGAAATGCTGTAGAGCAGCGAGGAGTGACAACTTTTCCAGTGATCAGATTTAATACGAAACAGAGTGGAAGCGCTCTGCCGAGCAATGTGCCTCCGAAATCACAATGCGTACACAGGTGAAAAATAATCTTAGCTGGCTGCTCGGTGGATTTGCTCAGAAATATTGGGCCATTTTGAGCAAACTGTCTGGGAGTCATCTCGGGGAGGAAATCTGGCAGCTGAAGCGGAGGGAGAGCGGCATAGGAGTGACAATCTCCAGCCTAAACTTCCATCTTCAGATAAGTGCTGTTGTGGAAAAATCAAACCAATGCTGCAGATCGAAAACGAAGACTAATGGAAAATGAAATTAGACAGCGGTTTCCAAAAACTGAAGGGTGGAATGATAAAGCAGCTCTGGGGCTTTCATGAGGGATACTTGGGGGGGGGGGTTTGCTCAAAGCAAACTTATTTATCCGAGATTTCTGTGAGATAGGATAATCATTCAAATATGGGTATAACGTGTTTTTTTCAGAAGCTCAAATCCAGAACATTTCAGACTCAACTGTTTTAAATTTGACGTAGATTTTAAAAAAATCAGTTTTCTGAGTCCTGCAGTGTTGTGGGAGTGCACTTAGCTGGACTAAACCGTTCCCAATACACATTTAATGTGTGTACTCTCAGATTTTCTGAGAGTTTTACTCCTCCAGACAGGGTGAAACCATTTCAAATCACCTCCCTTCCCCCTTTCCTTTAAATCCACATGTACCTGTCCCTCTGGGTAGCCCCCCACCCACTGCGACCATGCACGCACACACACGTTCTCCACACTCGAATGCACGCAGGAATGCGAGGGGAATGACACAATCCACCAAATGCTAAAAACTTGCTCGGCCTGGTCTACTCAGTGCCCGACAGCAGCCCTAATGAATGGCCATTCAGATACACAGACAAAGCTGAGGCTGGATTTGTACTATGCAGCAGGGTCAGGGGTCACTCAAAGCACTGACAGAAGTAGAAACCACATGAATGCTTATCTCTCTCTTTCAAGCACTGAATCACTCCCAACACTGGGATTCATGCAAACCAAAATGCACCGTGGGGCTGAAAATAAACCATAACAACAGTCAACAGTTACTCATCTTTTTCTTTAAAAAAAAAAAAAAAAAAATCTGTACTTGCGCAGGTCTATACTTTGTGGTCCACACCAGAACAATAGAACAAGAGGAATGAGTCAGTAACACAGAGATAATCAAAGCACATTAATCAATGAGCCTAAATGCTTTTGGAAGCCCTGGCAGCTTAGCTTGTTTATTGTAGCTTTGGAGATGGGAGAAGAAGAAGAAGGGGGAGAAAAGTGTGTGTGAGAGTTTAAGCTTATGCTGTGCCATAAGCTGTTCTCAGCCCAAGGCACAGGAGAAGAAAAGAACATCTCTTCATGATTAAAAGGGCTGAGGACCAGGAAAGGAAACATAGAAGAGGACAAGCTTTGAGCCCTCAGGGGTAAAGGCTCTCTGGAGGAACAGAAAGCAAGAGGAAAAGCTGCGAGAAAGCAAAGCTGGGGACTCATTTGAGTCCTTGCGTTCTCTTGTTTCCATCTCATTATTAAAAACGGGCCAACTGGATAGATGAGGAGGGCTGACACAAAGGAGACAAAGAAAAATCCTATTAGACATTTTACTTACATGATCTTAGGCAACACATTATTTAACCAAAGATTAAAACGAGACAACCAAGAAACATTTATTTAGTTCACATTGAGTAGCACTGGAATAAAAAAGCTCAAAGACATCCAGAAGCATCAGTGCGCCTTTTGACAAAAGTGTAGCTGCTTTGTTGCGTGCTCATTTTTTCTTTGAATCTGGGACGGGAGCGAACAGGGTCACTGGGACAGCCTGCCTTACGACCGGAGACAGGTAAACCATGTGGGTTATCACTTCAGGTCAGATATGGACCTCCTACGACATCCTTTTATTTAAACCGTTTCCATGCTTCGCTTGCAGTGAAAAATGAGCGTGGCTATCTACAAAGCCCTTCTGACATGTTAAACAGCTGAGAAATGATGGTAAATATTCATATTTACCTATATACACGGTGGATAAACATTATCCCTTATTCAGAGTTGCCATTATTGAGATCTTCAGTATGAAGCCTACAAAGGAACGTGTTGGTCTGCTGTTTGTCACTGGGTAAGTGTAAGGTCATAACCAGCATCACATTTCAGGTTTGCGTTGCATATTTCAAATGACTGTTATGCACTCTGGGACTTTAAAAACTCTCTCAACCCTAAAAAGTTTAGAAGAAGCGATTCAGTGCACCTGAGCCATTTCTGTATGTTTTAGTAGCCCAGGTGTATCCTGAAGCACTGCTATCTAGGGTAAAATACACATAAATGTCAAAAATTCTGGTCTCATCCTTCAACATTTGCAACATCTTTGAGCAATATTTCAACATTTTGAACTCCAGTCAGTTAAATGTTTATTTCACAAGATACTGATGACTTCAAGCTGTTTCTGCGGAGCTGTGGGGGAAAAGTAGAAAGCAATTTGCAGATCTTACTGCTAGCTGTGCATCCAGTTTCCACATTCTGGGTCTTTTTTTTAACCCTTTATTTTACCAAGACAGTGAAGAGACAGATTTTTAAAAAGACCAGGGGGAAGACATTAAGTAAATGGCCTCAGTGCAGGCCTAAACCCTGACCTCCCCATCAGCCTTTCAGCATATGGGTTACCCACTCAATCCGGTGAGCTGACCACTGCCTATTAGCATCCTTTCCCATGTTCAATTTTATTTTGTAGCACTGGAGAAAAGGAAAAAAACATTTTAACCCAGAATTTTCAGCAGACACCACAATATCATCTAAATAAGTAAAAATGGTCTTTTCATGCTTTTTAATGCCAGAATATTGTCAGTAAAGACACGCCTTTGAAGCAAAACGCAGACGTTTATGGTTACAAGCCGCGTAATGGACAGACCAGACTGCATGAAATCATTCTGCATTACACTCCAAATGATATCAGCCAACGTTTCCGGGTTTAGCCTGATAAGGAATCTTTACCCATAGAGTTTTCAGTGCTGTAGATACTATGTTAGCGACATCAGTGTGTTAGCTAAAGTAGCATGGAAGTAACTTAAACTGCTTGTAAACAGATATTCTACAAATATTTAGTGAACGGAGTATTTGATGGTATATGAGTGATGTGACATTTATTTTACACCCACTGAAGACAAACTGAGCAAAGCCTTTGGACTACTTGTTAATGTTGCTACATTGTGGTGGCAGAGGATATCTTACAGGGGAGGCACCCATGTATCCATAGAGTCCAGGCTTTGTTCCATCATATGTCCTTGCCTCCAGCTGTAGGTAGTGCACAACAATCAGTCAGCAAATCCTGGCAGGTCCTGGATAAGATTGAAAAGTGCAAACTTGTATGTGCCAAGAGATTTGTTTGCCTTCATATGGACAAAGTATGCAAAGATACGCTCCTGGAGCACAGGCACTTTCTGCTGGAAGTTCAACTCTTCTGCGTTTGCAAACAGTAAGTATTGTGAGCAGGTCATGAGTGAAAGCAACAGATACAGCGAGCTGCTAACTGTATATTTGTACGAGAGGCAGTTTTCTGAGAAACGCAAAAACACTGCGTTGAGCAGACTGGCTCAGTTGGTAGCCGTGCTTTGTTTCCTCTTCCAAAATTTTAGGGAATCGTTTTAGTGCAAGTGCAGAAATGTTTTACTGACATTACATCCGGCAAAGTGAGAGGTGCTGCCCTGCTAATAAGACAACAGCTCTGAGAATCACTAGTTTTGCAGAGCGAAACTGCCGGTGAAACCAACCAAAGTGGCTACAAGCTAGAGTGTTAATTTAAGGTCATGTATTGTGTTTCGTGCTTTTTGTTAGGAACCTCTTTTTGCATCGCTTCAGAGCAAAAGCAGACACATTTTACTCAGTTACCCTTTAAGGTGCATTCAAATGAGACAGAACTGAATCACTTGTGAAAGGCTTCTGCTTTATAAAAATGGCATTTTAGTTCACAAAGACAAATGAATGGCACTGGAAAATGGAGAATACAGAATAAGATAATTAAAAATGTATCCGTTATAATCAAGAAAAAACAAGTTTGAGGCCAGACTGCGTCCTTGGCTATTATCTATAAAGAAAACCAATTCTACAGTTTTCGTGGTCTCTCAGTCCACTTGGTCTTTGTTCAGCTCGACTATAATAAAACTGAGCTGCCAGCAGAAAGACCAGCGTTAGAAATAACCAACCACACTCCACGAGAAACACGTGGAGTTACTGAAGATTACGATTCACTCTGAAATGACAAAAGTGCTGATATGTCTCTGTGCCTTTCTTCTCACATGTTGCTGAGCTGGCAAAGTGAGAGCCAGACTTGAGGAAGATCAGGAGTCCGATTAGAGCAAGTACAGCGCTCTCCAAAGTCTGCATTACACATCACACCTGAGTAAAGAGGAGGTAATACTGAAATCAAATGGGGGAGAAAGAACAACAAAATGTAAAATCTCACATTAAAATGTTCACGTTTTGATGTGAAAGGTGTCTCTGAAGTAACGTAGTCGGCATCGAGAGCGGTTCCCATTCATAATTACAACAATACGAAAACTAAAAATCTTGGCATTTCTTCTCGTCTTTTTTGTCTCCTTTGGTGAAAGATCAAAGTGACATTTTGGGACAACAAACCAGTTTGGGTTTTTTTGTTTTGTTTTTTTGTAATGACATGACAATACAGAACTGTGTAAACTCTGGTCCGCTGTTCCTCTTTGCTCACCACATGTACTGAGTCCAAATCTTGGGTGGATGTAAAAGCACAAACTGCAAAAAACAAACAAAAGAACAAAAAAATAAAGAAGCAGTCAGTCCGCACAGCTTCATCACCTGGTCCCTCTGTGTGGCAGAGACCTGCCAATCTCTGCACAACAGTTCACACCATAGTTTTTTCTCCCTATTTTTTCTGGTCACGAATAAAGTCGCCAATCCCTTTTACGAGTCCGTGTTCAAAGTGGCTCACAGAAAGAGGATCCAGAGTGCTCTCAGTACTTGGCAGCACCTGTGTGCTGGTGTCATGTCCAGAATAAGAGGCAGGTCAGCTAGAAGGTCACAGTTGCAGTGCTCTTGTTTTGAAAGGTCATTGTCTGGATGCTGGAAAGGATTTTCCTCTGATGCCCAGCCAAAGTCACACCCATGTGCAGCAGATCCCTACAGAATTAAAAAAAAAAAAAAAAAAAAAAACTAATTAGAGACAAATTTTCCTAAACAAATTTTTACTTGGATAAAATAAGTGAGCAGGAAAAAAAATGGGAATATGAACTAACTGTGTGGTGATTGGGGCCAGCTGGTCCACTGAGTTGAAGCCAGCCTGAAGGAAACTGTCTTCGTAACGCTCCATCTTGATGGCCCTAAGCCAATCCCCCACCGAAGCACACGGCGGGAGAGCTAAAGGTGCGCGCTGGTCCAGCAGGGGGTAGGACGGCCTAGGGGACAGGATCCAGAAACAAAGGAATAACTTACATTCACCGTCACCAAAACCTCAGTGAGAAGCTTATACATGTCCTGCAGCAACATTCCAGGTGACAAGTCGAACTGAGTGACTGACAGGGACAAACAATGGGATTTGTCAGAGGTGGAGTGTCCTCAGCTGTATATAACTAGCCGACAGGCAGAATGTTGAGACAGGGAAATGGGAACAGCAAGTGGCTGACAGGTCACAGCAGGACACCGAGGTGGTGCACAAGATTGGGCAGCAGGAGGCTAATGCCTGCCCTGTCACTGTCAGGGCTTTAAATGGACACTAAGAATAAGACAGTCTGAAGACATGCTTGATTTTTGCTGTGTGACATTTTTCGCGGACTACATAAAAACAGGAAATTCCTGAACAATTAATGCAATACTTTTGTTAAACATCTTGAATTAAAAGCTTCACTTTAATCGCATTTTGTTTGTTTAGGTTTAAAATCCACCGTGGTGGTCCAAAACCTCACTGATCCAACTGTAAAAACACATCAGCACTCTCACCCTGCTCCTTCTTGAGCCACTATTTTCAGCGACGCAGGATTGCGGATGAGTTTGTCCAAAGCGCTAACGAGCTCCGCAAAGCGAGGGCGCGCCGACCGGTCCTTCTGCCAGCAGTCCAACATCAGTTGGTGCAGGTGGGTGGGGCAGTCAGGTGGCGGGGGCAGGCGGTAGTCCTGCTCTATGGCATTGATCACCTGACGGAAGCAACCATTAAACATGAGTCTAATGGTCACAGTCAAGATTTAAACACTTCACTGATCACCTAGTTCCAAGTGTTTTGAAATGACTGGAAAAACTCGGCTAACAAAACCTGAAAAGTCCTTCCAAAAATCTAAAAAACAGCCCAGCAAGGCTTTTCTTGCTTCAACTTACATCCTGGTTGCTCATGTCCCAGTACGGTCTTTCTCCAAAAGACATGACCTCCCACATGACGATGCCGTAGCTCCACACATCTGAGGCTGAGGTAAACTTTCTGAAGGCTATTGCCTCCGGTGCTGTCCAGCGGATTGGGATCTTACCTCCCTACACAGAAAGGTAAACAGTGAGTGATGCAGAAACTTCACGTAAACATGGTCCAGCAGGGAGCTGGGGAGGAAACTGAAGGTAGGTAAAATCCTAAGTTAAAGTTAAAAATGTTTTACGATCAACATAATATTTCAAGAGATGAAAAGCATGTGGATAAATAAAACTCTGCTATTCATTTATGCATTTATTTAAATCTTAAAAATCTAACTGACAACTAATTGTAGTGCAGAAATCACACTGATAACCACTATTGTTGATAATCAGTGTCCTGATGTCTGTGCTAGAGATTAAAATTAACACATTGGGATCATTTCTATGGTTTCCATCCTACTAGACTACTTTGTATGAAATGAATGACAGGCTTTTCTCCTTAAGCATTAACTGAGGATGGCTGTTGTCTCACCAGAGAGCTGGTGTAGGTCGGGTCAGAGGAGTTCTCCTGAAGGAAGCGTGACAAGCCAAAGTCAGACACCTTGCACACCAGGTTGCTGTTGATCAGGATGTTGCGGGCAGCCAGGTCTCGGTGGACGTAGCTCATCTCTGCCAGGTACTTCATGCCAGAAGCAATGCCACGCAGCATACCAACCAGCTGGATGGGTGTGAACTGGCTGTCGTTCAGCTACGGAGAGGACAGAACCAGTTCAGTCTGAGAATGAGCGGCACTACGGTGTGTTTCAGTGTTTTGAGAGAAGCGTGCTTTGGCGTTGGTTTGTCCGACTCATACTGACCCGTAGAAAAGAGTCCAGAGCGCCGTTCTCCATATACTCTGTCAGGATCATGACTGGACAGCTGGCTGTAATGATTCCCTCCAGATGGATAATGTTGGGGTGCTGGAACTGTCCCATGATGGACGCCTCAGACAGGAAGTCCCGTCTCTGTTTGTCGGTGTAGCCACCCTTTAGAGTTTTAATTGCAACGTAGTTTTCCTTTTTTCCTGGTATCTTCAGCCGTCCTCGACACACCTCCCCAAACTCGCCTGCAGCACACAGACACGTAAACACACTATTATGGCCGTTTTTTCCTCCCCAGCATGAGTTTACCTCATTATGAAGACAACTGTTACATTTAACAAACGCAACGCTTGCTCGCAGCTAGCAGTGCCCTTTGGTTTGAATGAGGGCCACCAATATCGGGAACATATTTATCAGTTAATTGTGTTTTTTCTGCAGCCAAATTGAATTTTGAGTGATAAAGAAGAAACAGGGCAATGGTTTTAAATGTCACTGAATCTATTTAATTTAGTAATTAGGTATTTTTTAATAAGGTTATTTTGAGAGAGAACAATATGCTAAAAATAAAAACAACACATCACAACAAAACGCAACCTGTGCAGTCTGCAAGTCCTCAGAAAGAGTGGACCAGGGCAAAGTTTACAGATTTATTAATCACAGGAAAAGCATACTGATGGGCTTACCAGCACCAATGACCTCCTCAATCTTGACAAAGGAAACATCGATTTCCTTGGCAAATTCTCTCACTGCCTCATTAGGGTCTTCGTAGGTGAAAGGGTCGATATAAACCTTGACCCCTTTGAGAGGGGAGACAAACAGAAGCGTGGGAGCAGGAATGTTACAGAACCATGAGCGACAGAGAGACCGGTCACATTAAAAATGATTTCCCCGACGTGAATGAATTGTAAATCAGAGCTGTGGTTCAGCGTGCATGTCCTTGATGTGTTACCTTGGCCAATGAGGTACTGGCTGTTTTTGTCACTCAGCTCCGGATCCTTTATTCGGCTGTGTCGGCTGCAGGTACAAAGAGATCAGTATAAATGAAACAAGATTAGGATTGCAGCGCACTTATCTGAGGAATTGATGTTTTATTTCACTTTTTTTTGGACAAGTGTTCCTAATGCTTTATCAACCCAATGTAATGCACATCAACCAACTGTTCAGATGCAATAAGAACAGCACAGCACATAACAGAGCTATCACGGGTCAGAGGTCACTTCAGCCACATGCACTCTTAAAAATACATCATAACTGTTATGGTTTGAGAAGCCAACACCGCCTTGTTGTGGACAGTTTTGTCCGTGCTGTAAACACGCAATACACAGTGACTTGTGGTGGTGCTGAATACCTGAGACAACCCATATGGTTCTGCTCTTTGACGCAAGCGGCTCCATTATAATTCTGCTGGAGCAAACTCATCCCTACAGTACAGTAACAACCCTGTAGCTACTGGATCGCTGCCTTCCTCCATTTCTCTCTTCCACCTCAGAAGCCTAAAATAGCAATAATGCACCACCCTCAGTTAGTGGCAGATCTGGGCCTCACTCACTGGTTTGTGTGTGTGTGTGTGTGTGTGTGTGTGTGTGTGTGTGTGTGTGTGTGTGTGTGTGTGTGTGTGTGTGTGTGTGTGTGTGTGTCACAAGGTCACAGCTATTGTTCTGTCCTGTGGAAACAGGGTTGGGACGCCTGCATCCTGTCTTTCCCTGCCCTCTACCTCTATCGTCATCCTTCTCACACACAAATGCACGCACCTTCTCCCTCTCTTTTTCCCCGTGATGCCATCCGACATTATTTACTCAAACAATGAAGCCTAAGGAAAATGTTCTAATGAGCAGGATAGCTTTTAGCTGTGTAAGCAAAAGAAATCATGAGCCTTGCTTTGTGTCTGAACTGCTTCACAGAGGGGGAAGAAAAAAAAAGAAAAGGTGTGGGTAACAGAGTGCAAAACCACCGTTGATAAGATATGATTTGTATAAACAAAAGAACAAAGCAGTGCAAAACTGTAAAATTGGGGTCACGTTTGTTATTGGTTTTTGATTTCTATCCTTTTCGCTCCATTTCCTGTTATTCCGCGAGCTTCTTTCACTTGCAAATCTATCTTGTTTTCCTGTGCCTATTTCCCTTCCTCCCGTTCTCACCGTATGCAGTAGGCGGCCACAAAGACGAAAGTGACAAGCAGCAGCATCCCGACAGCGATAAAGATGCCAGGTACCAAGAACTCGGAGCCAGAGTCACGTCCTGGGAGAGACGGCAAACAAAAGAGAGAGACGAGAAAATAGCAGACAGAAAGTGAGAGAGTTAGAGCAACACAACGACAGAAGCCATGACAGGAGGTTTACATAGGTAGTAAAGAAAGGTGGGGGTGGGGGGCAGGAATTTAGGTTATTAAAGAGAGTCAACAAAGATGCAGATGATAAATTCATAAAAGAAACTGTGCAGAGATTGATTATGCAGGGATAAATGACTGTCACACCCCCACTGGAAATTACTTTTTTAAATAAGAAAAAAGAGTAATGTGTGTGTGGCTCCTCTTCAAGAGAAAACAAGACCTCTTCTTACCATCGGGCAGCGTGCGGAAAATGGTTGGTGGACTAAAACTGCCGTAGCCGGCCTGGGTACGCGCCCGGACCTGCACTTCATACTGACTAGCCCGGCGGAGGTCTGTCAGTACAGCCTGGTTTCTGTTACTCTGTATGGAGTGGCACTGATCTTCGCTACGCTGCTCCTTCTAAAAGCAAAAAAAGAATGAGTCCAAGGCAATAGTGAAAGAAGAACAGATGATGATGTCAAGCTAGTTAATTAGTCAAACTGTCCTGAACTGAACACTAACTTCAATTACATCAGATAATAATAATAAAAAACATTACAAATATGTTACTAATATCTTAATTGTTAAAGTGTATACTGCACAATTTAGAGAGCTTCTTCACAGATCCACATGGTCTAAGCCGCGTGCCGTGACCCTTTAACTACATCTGCACTGAGAGTGCTTTCTTCTCATGAGCCTGTTAAAAAAAAAATAGATCATCTATCTGAAGGGAAAGTTCGGGGATGTCGTCAGGGAGCTCTTACCTTCTCACAGTAGCGCAGCTCATACTGCAGGATGGTGTAGTGTGGCTGAGTCGGGGCCGACCAGTGTAGAGTCAGACTGCTCTCTGTGGAGTCGCTCTTCCGAATCACAGACACCAGTGGCGGCACTGCACAGATGGCAGCAGAATTATAAATACAGTGAAATTCGGACTATTTATACCTTTCCACCCATCCTCCTGCAGCTCTTACCGTCATGGCTTGTAGTGATGTTGACACTTTCGCTGGCAGGCTCCTTCTCGCTGAGCTGAGACACCCCGTTAAGTGCCTGAATAGTGAACGTATACGTTGTGTGTGGCAGCAGGCCCCACACCTCTACCCTGTGACCCAGCAGGCCGTCCTTCGCAGGCCGGTAACTGACGCCATCTCCGCAGGGGAGGCACGCTTCCTTTGGTGACCTGCACAGAGAGCACCTGACGGCGTAGCTCAGGTCGTTTCTGCCGCCGCTGTCCAGCGGCTCATTCCAATCCAGAGTGACTGTGGTGAAGTTGACCTTACGGATTATGCCGCGAGGGGCCGAGGGAGTTCCTACAGTGAGAGAAATAGTTAAAATAGCACGCTTTTTCCACATTTAAAAAATACTGCAAACTGGCAGTCATCCAAGTTCCTGTATGCGAACCAATCTGCTTAAAAAAAAAAAGAGCTGAATGAGAAAATTGATGAAACTTTCATGTATGTGCTTACCTATAATGTTTTTACTTATAGGTAATATACACTAAAACAAAATACAACAAATGATGTTGTTAAATTTGATTATGAGTAAATCTCTTGCTGCAGGCAGCATCCACTTAGCTTGACTTAACCATAAAAGCAGGATTCATGGTTGGTCAGACCTGCATGTTGCATGTTCGGGATTTCATAACCCACCGAACATGACTCTCTTTCAGAACTGGAGCATCATGTATACATGACAGAATTACACATTAATCCGATCAAACTCAAATATCGCAAAAATGTCAAACTATTCCGTTCAATCTGGCCTTTTCCTGATCCCAAAGGCAGCATTTTCTAAACCTCTTAAGACCATTTAAACAATATCAATATAGCAGCATCACCTGTTATGATTTTTTTGTTTTTGCTATGATAAAGTACCTTCAGGGAGCACCAGTAGCTGTTCTTCACATATTATCAAGTTATATGGGAAAAAATATTGAATCGTACTTCATGTTTTTTCCCCTGTGGAAAGTTGCCTCGGTGAAATTACAATATATGAAAGTTCTGTGTTGATCTCCGCTGTGCCATTTTGCCACTGTTTTACTTTTCCATGACCCACACATATTGTTTCTTTATGATTTCTGATATAAGCTGAAGCCATTTTACTCAGCCCGCACATGTACTCACGAAGCAGAACAATGCTCTTGCAGTGGCTTTGCGTCACAGCGGGAGCATATGTGCTGCTGGATTTAACTGGTGCAATTACGTTTGTCTAAAACTGGATGATAATGATCACCGCCTGAAAATTGTAAGAAGATAGCTATTGCCTCAAGCCAAGCATAACTAAACAGCAAGACCACTCAGGCACTGTGAATGAGTTTCTGTTCCTGCCAAGGAGAGAGAGCTTTGTCACTGAGCCTGCAGCTAACTTAAGTGCTAATGGTGTTCTCATTGGAAACCCGAGTGGAGTAACATCACGCTCAATCTGGGCGAGCATGAATTCTGAATTCAGCATTTGGCAACAGGGGATTTTTGGAGGTGACGCATTTTTAAATCCTGGCAATCACAATGCGCTTAATTAAAAACCACCACGCCTGTCGCAAAAATGTAAAAACGTATACCTATTTTCAGGAGGGAAAAGGTCTGGCGTGAATTTCAGGTGGCTCGGCTGGTTTAAAACTTTGCATACAAATTGAAAATAACGTTACGTGCCGAACTGCTCAGGCAATCTGATACAACAACAGAATACATAATAGAAATTAGCTTCTTAAAGAGATCCATTATTAAGATAAGTCTTTGTAATTAAAGTTATCAGTAAAAAATAAAATTGGTGGGTGTGAATTCCAGTTGGTATTTATATCACACCTGCAGGGGTAACAGCCACAGTCACAGTGTCACATTGTTTCACATCAGCTTTGTGGCCCTTCCGAAAGAGCGCACCTAATTAAAGACCCCCCTTCCCATTCACACACACCCAAAATGAGCCTGAATTGAAATTCCTCAATCCGCATGGATGTGTCACTTGAGACCATCAATGCCTACTTCACTTTGGACAGAAAGCCCTACCCTCCCACCCTCACCAACAACCTGTCACAAAGGACATGCATCTCAATGCCCAGCCGTGAGACAAAAGCCACAAAGCAGCTCAGCGGACCCTGGCTAAATGACACCGGAGGGAAAAAAAGAAGTAGCATCAGAGGTGTCAGAGGAAGACAAAAAAAGAGAGGAGGAGACAGTAAAGAGTGTTGCTTAGCACCTCCATATTTGCATGTGGATTAAGCACTGTTTTACTTACTAGTGCACGGTGTGTCAGGAGTGTCTGATTCGGCACGTAGGTACCCAGGGCGACATTCACACATTGACGCCCCCCTGTTGGTGGCTTGGCTGAATCCTGGGCAGCCTCTGCACTGTCCCTCTATGCCTGACTTAAACTGGCCCACAGGACACGCTGAAGAGGACAAGATGTGAGAACAAATAAAGGCACATTAGCATTAAATACAACAGTACATTGCATAACGCCTTCACTGTGTCCTGTATAGGCCTGGGTCAAACTCAATTTGCAAATAAATCCTTTATTTCGGAGTGCTTAGGTGCCAGATGGTTGCAGATTGACAGACAGAAGCATGTAATGAGGGCTATAAACTGAGACAATCACAGTAATGAGACTGACACTAATAGTCAATTTAGTGGAGGAAAAAAAAAACTGCCTGTGACTGACATGCTGCTTATCATTGAATTTACCTGGCCATATCTGGATAATGAGACCAGACATGTGGCGGTCCTTATGAAAAAACTGTCATTGCTTATTGATTCAAACATTGTTCCAGGTCTCCTTTTGTAAAGCCCAAACCAGCACCGCGGTAAGATGTAAGGACACCGTGAATGGAGTCTGAACTCATGCTGAAAGGATTGGCTGAACAATCAATTAGTCGAGCGATGGAAAAACAATTAAGCACAATTTTGACCAAATCTACAACACCACTCCTGTATTTCTTCGCTTCATATCGCAGTAAACATCACCACGTCTGACGTTTCAGACTAAACAATCAATCGATCAAAGAAAATAAATACACGTAGAAATTAAGAATGACAACAGTCATTAGCTGCAGTCACTACATGGTCTGAAACCGTGCACACCTCAGCTTCTGCTCACCAGCAAAGCCCGATCCAACGCTTGTTCTAACATGTGAATGTGTAATAAGCCGTCACCCTGCTAATACCGCACACAATGGCAGCAAACGTGTTTACTTTCTGCGTTCAGTCTGGGCGGCTGATACAACAAGAAACTTTCACACCGAGCGGGAGCATCGCTGCAGCGAAAAACTGACACATTTCACAGGGTCAACGCTCTCGCTGATCGTTCCTGACTGACATTTACCGCAAGGAATTTGCCACATGTGAAGAGGCGGCTGTAACCTCGGTGCTTTCGAGCTCCCACAAGATGACACAAATAACACTGTGATTTACAGGAGCCGTCGCTATCGATTACTGTGCAACTTTTCAGTGAATTCAGCTGTAAGATTGTTTAGCACTTGCAGCAGTTCACATTAAGATAAGTCAGTATTCTGGTTCTGGCATTTTTTCCTGAACGAAACAAAGCTTTTGAAATAGAAATGAATCTTGTTTGGAGTAGATTAGGGGCTAGTTCTAACCTATTTAGTTTTTAACCTTTATAATGATGTACTTGTCTAACAATAATAAAGCAATACTGCCACATGAGGGGAAATATACCCCTCCCCCAGAGCAGTATTTATGGTCTTATAGTTCATTTCAGAGACCTGGTTTAAATATTCTAACCATACTTAGATGAAACACTAAATCAACTTGACAGCATTCATAACTTTTATATTTAAATGCTCGTGTTTGCCCCAGAAAATATATGTATAGTCTCTGGCAAATAATGGTATTACAGCAAAATGAATTTTAATTTTAAACCCTGGTGTCGATTTCATTTTTCCGAAATGACCAGCCTCCCAAGCAAATTAACTGTCCGGTCTTTTCTGCGAGGCAATTTCCCTTTATGGCCTTGTGAATGTTTTGCCTTGCAACTCTCTTCTGTGACAGAACGCTGGAAAATGCCACCTCACCAGGAGCAAAATGTCGGAAATTATTTTTTTGTTATGAAAAATCATTATACCGCCCACGGAGATCAAACTACAGCCTACCTTCAAACACAGACAGATGAAACCAGGCGTTTCCCTGGGAAAATGTGGCATTTCTCCTTTTGTTTCTGTGTTTTTAGTGCTCGCCATTTATCTGTGTCGCTGCGATGCGGCGAGTCTGTGCGCGTGTGAGGGGGTAGTCCATGCGCGAGGCTTGTTAATTGGACTCATTAGGCAGAGCTGCTGCACGGCTCCTGAGAGAATCATCCTGCTTCTTCCTTCTTTTTTTTGTCTGCTTTGCTTTGATGTTCTCAAAGTGTTATGATCTTTACCCCGAGCACCACCTCCCCTCCCTCTCGCCCCTCACCTCTGCAGTCCTCCTGCGCTCCTATCTCGGCTGAGCCAGGAGTTGTCGCAGCAGTAAGCCTTTGACCCTGCTCTTCCTTTCAGAGATAAGTGCTGCTCCACCTGACCTCTCTTTCTGTCTCCTCTGTGTCACAGCCATTCCCCTGCCTCATTAACTTCCTCGGTCTCTCATTTCCTCTCAAACACTTCAACCCTCAGTGAACTCCCCGCCACCCTCGCCTTACCATTGTGTTCTTGTTTAGTCTGCCTGCCCTGTTGCCTATATGGGTGTAGTCTATATGCATACATGCACGCATGTCAGTTTTATTTGGCTTAACCTTGCCTCCTTCGTTACCTGTGCATCTCGTGTACCCCTCAGCTGGTTCAAATCCTGGTACGCATGCACATGAGGTTGTTGGCTGGCCCACCCACTGGCCATCCTCCCCGCAGAAGAGCTTAGGCGGCCGAGGACGGGGACCTTGCTGAGCTGCGTGCTCCACACACACACCCTGTGCCTCTTGCACAAGAGTACGCGGTATAGTCTCAGGGAAAGAGGAAAGAGCACTGACCAGGGGAGGACACTTCTTGAAGAAGACCCTGACAGACAGCAGAGCCATGCAGGCACCCTGAGCCTGAAAGGCCAAGTAAAAGCCTCTCTTATTAAGAGGGCCGAGTCTCAAGGTCTTCACGTTCAATTTCTTCTCCCCGTCCTTCCTTAGTAGAAAGTCTGCAGCCACTGTGTCCACCTAAGACAGGGAGAAAGAGAAAAGACCTTATGTAATATCCAGATTCCTGCACGCCTGCATTCCTGTTCAGCCATGAAAAAGATCAAACTGATAGTTTTGCATGTTTAGCCCATTAATTAGAAATTACATATGCTTCATATTACTGAAAATTTTACAAAGCATACCACTGTGATTTTTACATTGATTCACTGCCTTTCTGGCAGCCATTGTTTCCCATTTATTACAGTGTGCTTTGAACCTCAACTTGCAGGGACGAGAAACTTGCTGGAGAGGAAGGCAATTCATCACGGCGAACATTTCATCACTTTTATTTTTCTGTCAAAGTTACATTATTAGGTGGTAATGAAGTTGAGAAGCAGGGACTATTTTGACGCCACTGTTTGGTGTTTTGTTCAAGGACACGGCCAACAACTAAGGTTTGACAATTAGATTGACTGTGCTGCATTCCTAAGCTATGTGTTTGGAAAATGAAACCCAGAAGATAAACATTACGAAAAGATTCAGGCTGTGAAACAGATTGAATGCACTGACAAGGTGGGTTTTAAAGCAGTGCTTGCTCCCAAGAGGCGAGAACATGATTGGAACATTAAAAAAGTCCCCGAACATTGACGATGTTGTGAAACTGACATTTAAAGGAAATCTTGGTCTCTGCAAACTTGTTTTGAATCTGTATGAAAAGCTGCACACTGAGGGGGAAATAAATCCGTCACAAACGTGTACAGTACTGTGCAAAAGACTTGAGCCTGCTTCCAAGGAGCCAGACTTTCTTGTAACTTTTTAAAGTGGTCTGAAGAAGGTCTTTTAAAGTTTTTCTTTGGACATGTCTGCTTTTTTACTCATTTTAGTCCAGTCCTAATACCTAGACATTTTCAGATAAGTGTTTTAAAGCTACTTCACACTAACAAAGGAATAAAAAAATAACAGTTTAACAGGCATAAAGTATTATTTTTGCACCAACAAGGTGATTCACAAAGAGCTGTAAACCAAAAAACTTGGCATAACTTGGAGTGCAGTGTGTCCTAAAAGACAAATGAGAAAAAATGGCATGTGGAGGACACAAGAATAAGTCGCAGACCTAAAAACCAAACAGATGGGCACTATATGATATTCATGTCCTTAAGAAATAGCAAAAAGTCCAGCAAAGACCTGACACAGGACCTGGCAGATGCATCTGGCCAAGTGAAGCCTCATCAGAAAGGCCATTCTTAAGAAACGGAAGTGGCAAGAAAATGTTGCGGTATGCTAAATTACACAATAACTGGACTTACAGAGTGATGGATCGAGATTTTGACATTTTTGGTTTAAACCTTTATCAATATGTGCAGAGAAGTTCAGGAGAGAGCTACAGCACTGAGTGTCGACAGCCATCTGTCAAACACGATGGAGGATCTGTCATAGTTTGCCAGTGGAGATCTTGTCAAAATTGATGGAATCATGAACACAGAAAAGTACCATCAGATTATGATGCACAATGCAGCTATAATCTGCTTGGCATCGGCTTCATTTTTCAGCACGACAGTGATTCCAAAAACACTGGCAATGCAGTAAAATCATACTTGAATGAAAAACACACACACACACAGTGGAACACTATCAGTCATGGATTGGTCTCACCAGAGCACCGATCTCAACACTAATGAAGCAAGTTTTGGATCATTTTTACAGAAAATGGGGAAAAAAAGGCAGCCAACATCTGAAGAAGAGTTTTGAATGTCCTTCGAGAGGCCTGGAAAACTATTCTTGCAGACATTTAGAGAACTTGCAGGCAAGCTTGTCTAAGAGAGTTCAGGCTGTGTTGAAGAATGAAGATGGTCACACCAAATATTGAGTTTCAAGCTATTCAGACAAACTCTGTTTATATACCATGTTTGTTTGCAGACATTTCAGTCAATCGCCACACCATTTACCCTATATGCTTCATATATCCTATATAAAGAAGAAGTGAGAGTTGGTACTTTTTCACAGTACTGCATGCTGTACACACATGCGCCTTATGAGGCTTCAAAAACAGTTGTTTGTCAGCGAAAACAAGAACATGGTGAGATTATAAATAATTCTGCAAAAGTGAAAGGCAAGAATACTTATTGTTAATGGTTTCATCATTTAAGTTTTTTTCCCAACAATGACTTGGACATCATGCACAGCTTTTTTTATCCAGTTTATGAGGGTATTTGTGAGTCATCAAATTCAATGCAACAGACTTTCACTGGTAGCAATACACACAGCTATTCAATAACTTATTTTTCTCAGGTCCTCACTGCTTGGCAACCTTCAGATTTGGAGCTTCGAGTTCCCTCATTGCGACAGAACTTTTTTTTCCCATTGATTTGCTTCTTCTTTTTTTTTTTTAAGAGTACAATTTCAGACACGACCATTTCAGGCAGTTTTTACCCTATTTTTCTTGATATACATCACTTGTTTATACTTTTGGGTAAAGCAAAGCAAATTAGAGCCACCACAGTGGAATCAATCGATTAATTGTGGAAATAATAGGCAGACTGATCGATAATCAAGATAAGCCCTGCAGTTTATTACGCTGTCAAATATAAAAATGTTCCTGCTGAGCAAGACATAATAATACAACAGTCTTAGAAGCCGAGTGGCAATACCACGAGAATTCAATTCAATTGATTTTCTCAAACAATTAAACAACGAATTAGCTCCTATAATATTTATCAGACTAGCCAACAGAAAAGAAACCTGCATTATTTTTTTATAATGTAATGTAATGGGTACCTTGATGTAGGGGTTCTCCATCCAGGGTGGGTTCGTAGCAGTGGCTTCGTTGGAGTCTGCCTCATAGTAGTAGAGGTTGAAGGTCTCCTTACAGCTACGGTGGTGTGTGCTCCTGGAAGAGCACTCCATCATGGTGAATCGCAGTTCCACGTACACCTGAGACGCTCCCCGTCGCTGGATGTAGCCACTGCGCAGCCAGTGGCTGGACGAACTGTCCGTTTGGCAAATCTGATTGATCCTTACGCTGTTGTTCTCCTCATCTAAACCGCTTACTTCCTCCCACTGAGAGCAGAGAGAACAAAGGGCTGTCAGATTGACCCAGATAACTTGTGAGCACAGAGTAGATTTACTTCACCTATAAAGACTTTCACTGGGGTATTTATATATTTATATAATTGGTCACATTAAAAATCCTATTCATCATAATAATGTTACAATCTTTTGTTGGCCTTCTGCACCTGTCAGAGGCCCGTGGGACAGATCTGGCCCACTGTGGATTTTAATCCAGCCCGAATTTGAATCTGGGTTGTTAAATCATTCCTCCCACTGAGCTCCAGCACAGCCAGTGGGAATACAAGTCTCACTTGTCAAACAAAGCACACTTCTGCAAACAGCATCGAGACAGACAAAGCTTTCACCTTTCAAACACATTTATAGCCTAAAACACAAGAATAAAGAGGGGATATCGCAAATATGAGTGAAGTAAAAAAAAACTGCACAGAAATCTACATTTGTTGGGCAGCCAAATGCAACAGAAAAATGCTTTAATGTTTGACTTCTGAGTCAACAGCAAAATGTTCACCATCACTATGTTCCCAAGAGCGGGAAACAAGCAAGAAATTAACATACTCGGGGCAGAATTTAGCAGATTTGCTGAACTTGAGGCTCAGAAATTCGGTTATGTAAATATGTAAATCTTTAAAAATCCATTTTCAGATGATGTGTTGAGTGAGGCAGAATTGTGGTGTGAATGAATTACAGTGCAGCAGAGCACCGAGAGCCAGGTTTGAGACGCTGGAAAGAAGAATTTCCCTTCTAATCCCAAAAAAAATAAATACCGTGGACTTTGGCAGCACATGTGTCTGTGAACAAAATGTTTTCTGTGATGAAGATGCACCGAATCTGTGAGGACTCATCTGGATTTGACAAAAACCATTCAAAGAGAAGTGTGACTTGAAGGCAAATGAGAGAATGAGCTACAAGTACACAGACAAAGTGCAGTTACATAAATGGGACTTTTTAAAAAAAAGCATATAGTGTTACTTTTAAAAAAGTAATCTAATACTTTTTACAAGATATAGATTACCTCCTGAAAAAAATAATTACATTTCTTTGGCAGCAAGTCACACCTTCTGTATTTAATAGTACTGAAGTCTCAACATCACAGTGGATGACATTTACGACATACATCCGGCACTGATGACATTTCAACAAATCTTTTACAATCATTGATTTTGCCTTGTTGTTTAGAGCCGTTTTCACGCATGAACTGAACTTTACTAGACACGTAGAGAGCAAATGTCTAACGCAGTCAGATTGGACAATAAATGTTCTTTGATTTGCCAGCTATTTAGCATAAAGTGTGTGTTCATGTCTAACTGCACCTATGAGAATGATCCAGGTAAACCTCTGGTGGAGTCGCAGTCAGTAGGTAGCACACATGGCCAATCCAACTTAGACGAATACTATACATATACAAACACTGGCAATTTCATTAGGCACATGTCTTCATGAGGTATCTAGTCAGCCAATTAAATGTCTGTATTTAAGCATCTAGACATAGTCAAGACAACCTGCTGGAGTTCAAAACAAGCATCAGAATGAGGAAGAAAAGTGATTCGAGTGACTTTGAATGTTGCATGGCTGTTCTTGTCAGATGGATTGGATTTTTCCCACACCTCTATTCAACTGCTCGTTAATGCAAATATGTAATCATCCAGTGTAATGATGGCATCTTTATGCATTTAGGTATGTAGACGTGGTCCAGAGAACCTGCTGAAGTTCAAAGTGAGCAGAAGGTGATGTAAGTGACTTTGAATGTGGTAAGGTTGTTGCTGCCAGATGGGCTGGTCTGAGTATTTTAGAAACTGCTGTTCAACAAATCTGTGCCACTCTGCATCTATGCCACGCGTTCAAGTCAGTCACGAAGGTGTAAGGGGTCCAACCTGGTAACTAATGAATTGGCCACTGAATGCATCTGATGCTGGCTAATGCAGACTGTAAAAACCTAATAAATCATCAATGTTAAACCTAAACTAAAACCTGTCCTGCTTATCCATGCTGTTTGGCTTTAACATTTTACTTTATTTCTGACTGTTTGTGGACTTCACCTTGAAGTATTTTATTACTCTAACTGGACAACAAACGATCATAATTATTACTTCACTTTTTTCACCTTACTCCTTGTACTGACTTTTGGTTTTCATCGTTCTTACGTACATTTTCGTTTTACAGCATCTTTATAGTTTGGTGATACACACTCTGAAGGAGCTTGTGCATTGTGCTCCTGCTTGGAATGAAATGTAGTATAAAAATAAAGCTTTGCGTACACTTAATATGTGAGAAAGAGCAAGTGATTCATGAATAAGATTGTGAGTCGTTTCAGGACAGTCAAGTTTTAAATGGATGCACAACTAATCAAAAAGTTCAAAAACTGGGAGCCATGATCTCTGCACAAAGAGCGCAATGGCACTACCTTCAAATGTGCGCGTCTGTGTGATGGAGGCCCATAGATGTGTGTTAATATGCAACAGGGTCTAACTGTGACAGATTTAGTCGGAAGCACATCCCAGTTTCATTAAAACAATTGTCACACTCGCATCATTACACCAAAAGGTTTAATATGAATATTAGCTTTATTTGGCTTCCTCATGAATTATTAATGCAACAGTGACATTCAAGTATTTTTGAAATTGAGAAGCCAGAAATTTTTATCTGACTGGGTTGTAAGTTGCCACAAATATCTCCTACAAGGGTATCATAATCCTTTAATCCTAAAAATAAAGAATAATACAGTATCCCTTTTATGTCTGCACTTTTGAAGCAGACAGCTCGTGGCATCTCCCCACCGCTGCTTGTCATCATTGACTAAATCACGGTTTTATACTCTTTTGTGCCAAGGTAATGCTTAAAAACACAAGCCCGGCCACTCTTCTGACAACACAGAGCTTTTGATAAACTGCTTCAAATGATAAATGCTGTGCAGGCTATTTAGAGACAGTCTGCCTGCTTCAGCCTTGCATCTTAATCAAAAGCACAGACACATTTGTTGAGTATTTCAGTCCAGCACCAGAAATCCTCCTACCGCCATCACTGGGACCATTTTCCTTCCAAGGCAATCGGCAAGTTGAGCAGTTCTGGTCACAGACGCTGCTGGCAGAAATACCTTAGCAACCACTACTCAGCTGATCAAATTACAAATATGTCTTTTTCTGGCTGCAGGACCAAAAATTGCGAGCAGCCTGTGACTTCGACTCCAAGGTTGATGAGATCTATCAAAGCATCTGCTTTCAATACACTTTAAATCCCACATTCACTCTGGTGTTTCTTTTACTCTGTCAGTTACCTGCCATATAAGGAAATCTTTTATAGCCAAAGTAACAAAGGAACAGCTGGAGGCCAAAAATCCCCAGTCACCACTAGGCTCTGTGGCAGGAATACAGATAACACAGTGAAGCTGAGGTTACATACCTGTGGCTTGGCATGGGAGAAGACGGTCCATTTGAGATCTGAAGTCTCTGTCTTAGTGTTCATCAGGACCTCTGCAGAAGAGATAAAAAAAATATATCACCACTCACAGCAGGAAATGTAAAAACGACACGTATAAGGCTCATTTACATTCAGAAAACACACAATCGAATCTAAAAATCACAGAGAGAACATATTTTGAGTCCCAAGCGCTCTGCAAAGTATCAGCTATGGCTTATGCTGGGATTAGTATAGAAGATGAGGTTTCACCAGTCAATTACATCCACAGAAACATTCCCACTACTCTAAAATTGTCTTTCCTCTCATGTTTGTTTTTATTCCCCCCATCTCCCCCCAGTTCCCAGCGACACGCCACGCCTGCGGTCGAACTGAACCTGCTCAAAAAAAAGGAGTCTGTCCAGGGAGAGCAGGGACAAGTAGAACAGCAGAATCGAACAGACTTACACAGATACGCACACGCGCGCATGCACAGGCGTGTGCACAGGCACACCAAGATTTAAGCCCTTCCAGTCACAATCTGTGATTACAATAGAATTGATTTTTTGTAATCTTTTGAGGGTTAGGCTGCCAGCTCACAAACAATCTGAGGACTTCTGCTATGATTCAGTAACCCAATAAAATCCGAGACCTGAACTGCGTGCAACTGGAAGCACAGTTTAGTTTGGGTGCAGGGACTTCTTTTGATGTGAGGACATCTTTTTTTTTCCCCCTCCCCCCTTTAGCTGCATTAGCAGGCTCCGAGTCATATTTACACTGATGGGATGCGGTTTCTGTCACAGAGTGGCTTTTAGTGCCCTACCTGTTCCCCACAGAAGCTCATCCCAAAAGGGTTGCGCAGTTTGGTTTTACGAATAAACAGATTTAATGTGGCTACAAACCAAGGAGCGCTTCCATGAAAATGGATGCTGGAGGAAATGGGGGTTTCAGCAGGAGGTTTATCATTGGGGTTAGTAAGGTGCTTTGTTGAATTAGGCTTCCAATATAAGGCTCGGCAGTTAAGTCAGCATGCCATAACGCCGCAGTACACCCTCTGCACACACAGACAAATACAACGCTTCATCTGCCCCAGATCTCCACTTTTTGTGCTTTATTTTTTCCCCCACGTTTCGATTTTTGCACTCAAACGTTTTCCCATTAGATCAATATCCTTCACATAAATAATAAAGCAGTGCTCGAATTCCTCGGAAATCCATACTTTCAAATAGAATTTTAATTTTAATAACATATCAATATCTTGCCTCGCATTGCTGCCTGTTCGTTTACCTCGAGCTGACAAACTCCGCTGAACAGCTCATTCAGAAACTAAACAATTACTCTGAATTCTCAATGAGGACAACGTGTTGCTTTTCTCAGTTGTTTAAGATGCGTTTCCACCGCCTACTCGCTTCAACATGTTGCTTTGTTTCTCAAAACATCTGCTGCGTACGTGTGTCATACAATCACGCATCCGGCATTAAACACAAACTCTGTGATTCCATCTGCATTTATCTAAAGCCCGTAGTTCTTCAATGGGGCTTCTTTTATTGCTTCAATAATGACTTCAGCCATTGAAGTTTAATAAAGGCTTATTAAAGGAATTTTCTTTTAAACTACACAAAACACACTACAAAACATCAAGAGTAGAAATGATTTCTCTCTTTCCTCTACAACCGTCAGCTTGTAAAACACAGTGGTTAATTATGATGAATTGCCAGCAATCTTATCATCAGATAAGTTTAAGCAAAAATGTGAGAACTATGTGAAGATTTGACTAGGCTCTGAAAAGAAAAAAGAAAACAAAACAGTGCTAGGCATTTATTTAAAAAAAAGAAGGAGGCTAATCAATAATAAAAACACTCATTAACTCAAGCCCTAAGTAAAGAAAAATACTTACATCTAATACCATTTCTCACACCACCATCCCCAGACTGATGACTAGCAGTGTCAGTGTGATAAATATTGCTGCCAAAATTATGAAAATTCATCCTCACAGTGTAATCCTAATATCGCTCTCTCAGTTACTTTCATTTTCTGTGGATGTTGTAGATATTGTGTTGCCTGTGAAAGATTGTGTACAGGATAAGAGGGTGTTTGGGGAAACCTTTAACACCGAACATTGCGAGGACATCAAGGCTGTCATGGACTCCTCGTGCTCTTTGAATATATTTTGCAAAACACCAGCACTTGTAGTATTTTACAAAAATAACTCCAACGCCTACAGTTACTAATCTCTGTGATCCTGTGTGAAGTGAGAGGCAATCGCATTTACCACTTACCAGCCCACATCCCAGTGAAATACACACGAAGGTGCAAAAAGATTCTGAGGTAAAGCTGAATCTGGCTCCTGTTGTGTCAAGCGCTACAACTCTAGCTCACCAAGTCTTCATGTCCTATAAATCCAGACAACTGCCATTAATTTCTGCGGCACAGATTCATGACAGAATCACACAGTTGCTGGAGATTTGGTGACTGCACATCCACGATGTAAATCTCCTGTCCCACCAGATCCCACAGGTGCTCTACTGGATTGAGATCTGGTGACTGTGTTGAGACGATTTAAGCTTTAATAATAATAATAATAATAATAATAATAATAATAATAATAATAATAGATTGCATTTATATAATTCACACACTGGTGGAGGCAAGCTACAGTTGTAGCCACAGCTGCCCTGGGGCAGACTGACAGAAACGAGGCTGCCATATCGCGCCATCGGCCCCTCTGGCCATCACCAGTAGGCGGCAGGTGACGTGTCTTGCCCAAGGACACAACGGCCGATACTGTCCGAGCCGGGGCTCGAACCGGCAACCTTCCGGTTACAAGACGAACTGCCAACTCTTTGAGCCACGATCGCCCTTGATGATCGCTTTGTCATTATCCTGCTCGAAGCAGTCATCAGAAGATGGTACACTGTGGTCATAAACACTCAGGTTGGCTGTGGGATTTGAACAATACCCAACTGATACTAAGGTGCCCCAAGTATGCTAAGAAAATATCCCCCACACCCTAGCGTCTGATCATTGCAGCAGAAATGGACACTCATTAGATTGGGCATTGTTTTTCCAGTCTTCATTGTTCAACTCTGGTGAGTTTGTGTGAAATGTATTCTCACTTTTCTGCTCTTAGCTAACAGGAATGGTACCCATCTGATTCCATGTTCAATGCCTTCAGAGATGCTCTTCTGTATTCCTTGGTTGTACCGAGTGATTATTTGAGTTACTGTCGCCTTTCTATCAGCTGGAAGCAGCGTGGCCATTCTCCTCTGACCTCTAACATTTTCACCCACGGGAAATGCTGCTCACTGGATATTTTCTTCTTTTTCTGACCGTTCACTGTAAACCCTAGAGATGTGCAGGAAAATCCCAGTAGAACAGCAGTTTCTAAAATACGCAGACCAGCGAATCTTGCAGCAAAAAACCATGGCCACATTCAAAGTGAGTTAAATCATCTTCTTTCCCAATTTAAATGCTCAGTTTGAACTTCAGCAGGTTCTCTGGACCACGTCTACATACCTAAATGCATAAATATGCAGTCATTAGACTGGATGATTACATATTTGCATTAACGAGCAGTTGAATAGATGACCTTAACACTTTAATTGGGCGGTGATTGCGATTATATTATTAAGAGAGCAATATTTAGAATACCTTACTGTATAAAGGGGTTGCAGCTATTCAGTAACACTTGGTGTCCAAATGCTAGGTTGTGCTAAATCTTTTCTTTAATTTTAAACAACCAGTGTTTAAGTTCAACCTGTTTGGTGCTAGAGAATAGGAATCATCATACAACTAACCTATATGGTGATCTGCCAGAGAAGCTACACAGTCTCCACTCGTCTGCCTTGCCTGATGCCATTGGGCAGGGGAGGGGCGTTATAAGCAGGGTGTGAGAAAGCATAAGTGCAGTGACTGTTAATCAGATCGGCATTGTTATCTTTATAAAAGAAAAAAATTATCTCTGAGAAGTCCTACTTCTTTCTCTGACTCTGTAGTGACACAGAGAGACACACAGAGTAGAGATTAGTTACAGAAGCACCACCCACTTGCTTTTTAAACCTTCTGTTTGCCAGGTGAAGCCAATCAGAAGAAAGTTAAAAGGGGAGCTATCAATACGTCAAAGCTGCTCTACACAGCAGATCCAGGTGGAAAGTCACTGTTACCCTATAGAGTATCTGCAGTTGTGGCATCCCATTCAGCAAGTAAACTCTGGTAACCAGTGACATCCAGGAAGAGACTGGATGGCAAACAAGAATGATTTTGATTGGTGATGCTGGAAAGACGAGTGAAAGACAGCTGAAAAGTCTGGCATGGGTGATTAAGGCTAGAAACCTGATGTACACTATGTGCAAGAGGGCACCGCAACATGTTACCAATTACAAAACAGAATAATACCCCCAGAGTCTCCTGAAAGTGGGAGAGGACAAGAAGCTTGAAAGGTGAGACACAATGGTAATGGGCAGGACTGAAATACGACTAATGAGAAGAATTGCACAAACAACACCGGCGGAGACGGTACCAGAAGTCAAATACCACTGCGGCCATGGGAAAACGGCTGTGATCAGTCTCACAAAAAGGACAAATCTAAAATACCATAACCTCATCCAGGAGTGTGGAGAGAAAAGGTGTTAAGTATGGCTGTTTCCTGTAAAAGTGGAGTGTAGAGGTTTCCCAGCACAGTCGCACACTACAGTTGGAGTTTCAGGGAACAAGCAGGAAAACAGCTGTGCACAGGACTGGGGAAGCAGCAGAAAGAGCCTCTTGTTGGCTCGGGTATAAAAGGGAGGAGGGGGGTTAGAAGCCTGGAGCTGGTGGGCAGTGATTTAGCCACAACCTCTGTTTACTCATGGTTAAGGGCTAAAACACCCAGTGAAGTTTGAGCTGAAGACACGACACAGTCACTCTGTGAGAGGATGCATAAAGCAAGCAAATTATATACATTATCTATACTGTAATTAAGTTCTTAAATCTCAGTGCTCAATTTTTAAACTAATAATCTTATATAATTTATCTTTAAATAAACCTATTCTAAACACGCATATCCGCAACACCAAACACAACTTACAATAAATGAGTAACACAATAACAATACTATTATGAAATAAAAATAAACTGTTTCATCCATAACAGGTCACTCTTTGTTTCTTTGTTTTTTCCCATAATGATTTCACTGATCACTCAATCACGCCCACCACCGCTCACATTCTCTCTCCAGCTAATTTAATACATTTTCTCTGTGGCCAACACACACACTCAAACACAGAATTTTCACTCTTCTCGATCCCACTCTCGCCGCAGCACTCTCCCTGCTGTACACGCAAATTAGTCAAATCTTTTTTACTGCCTTCCACCTGCATATAAAAGCAAGGACATGGCATCACTTGTCATCAGCACTGCATATGCAACAGGTCATGCATCATATTGAGAAGAAAAAGGGACGTGGCTTTAGTATGGAACTATAATGTTTTAAATAGTAAGTTCAACATATGTGCAAATAATCCCTTTGAACTTAAAGCTCAGGTAAATCCTGAGCTTTTTTCCCCCTTATCTTGGCTCGGTATAATGTCATGGAGAGGGGACATCCTTAATATGGTCAAAACACACAGCTCTGAGTTTGGGTTCGGCTCCACCCACCTGGTCTTCAAACCTTCTGTTTGCAAGGTGCAACCAATCAGAAAAAAAGTTGGATTAAAGGAGGCTGTCAATAAGTCAAAGCTATTCTAGTAGAGCCCAAAAGTGAAAAGAGCGAGCTGTAAATGAGCATAACGGGTCCGCTTTTGTCATTAAGTCCTCCTTTCTCATACCCCATTTCGCTTTTTTATAATCTCACAATTTTACACTCTTTGAAAGCTGAAGAAACACAACCGTGCTTCTCAGCCATTTCCACTTCAAAACCACAGAAGCCCACCAGCTTTCTAACAACAATCTAAGGTGACAAAGGAAAAGAAAGGAAAGCCTGGAGAGAGCAGAGAGGGGGAAAAAAAAAAAAGAGGGAAGAGGTGGATGAGGAGGATAATTGGATGACAAAGTTCAGAGTGGTGATTTCCCCACATTTAGTCTACCCTGAGTTCACTCCAGCATAATCTAAAAAACACCCTTACCACAAAGGCTATACATATTTCCACATCTCCACATTTCATATACACACCTGCCTCTGTGTTTATAATTATTTTTCTTTTCTTTTTTTTCTGAAGGAGTAGAGATGAAATCCCCACCCCCACCCCCCCCCAGGCATGGTAATCACTGTTTATCACTGCTCTATCATTAAGGTTTATGAGACAGGATGCGTGAGCGTGAGTGTTTCTATGAGATGGTGAGCGCTCCTATTATGTGCTTGCATGGCCTTGCCTTTCGCTGAAGTAGATACAGTCTTAAGCCCTGTTAGAGGAAGCTGGCTTTTCCCCTGCATTCTTTCAGCAGCGGCGACCACCCACCGCCGGAAAATTGCCCCCAGTGCTCGAAAAATGTAGGAACAATGAAAATTCGTCATCTGGATGAATTTTAACATCCAAAACAAACAACTGTACAGTAATTACAGGACAACTGTACGCAATACTAGACACCGGAGAAGTCTAAACTGATACGGGTGGTGGCGAGATGATTAGGCCTTAGCCTTCGACTAACAATTACAGAAAAAACACAGTATCAACATGTTAAATATTGTTAAGGCAAAAAGTTAAAAAAAATATTGTGGAAACAAAAGAAAATGGGTTTAACTGTTCTATGTCAAAGCAAGACAACAACAGGGAGTGTTGTACATGCTTTTCTTTTGAAATGTAAAACCTGACCCTTCATTTTTTTAAATTGGGGCATGTACAGAAAACACCTCACCCCCATGTTCTATATCGAGCCGTGTTCAGGTTTCAAACTGCCTTCATATTCAAGATCTGGAGCCATTATAAATGACCCCCCACCCCAACTGCTTCATTCTCTATCCTTAACTTGTATGTTCATTCCTTCCCTGCATGCCCGTTTGCTGCCTATTTTCCACTCTCTCTGTGGCTCTGGAGTATGATAGGGAAATTATAGGCCTAAGAACATTTGCCCTGCTTCAGCTACAATTAGACCTCATTTTAATTAAAGAAACAGAGAGCCAATTACCCTTGTACACCTGGCGAAATTGAAACAAAGGAGAAGAGCAGGGATAATGAAAAAGAGGAATGTGAGAAGGGGAAAATTTGGGATTCACAGATGACGAATGTATAAAAAGTGGATGGGCTCAATGTATTTTCCATTCCACAGCAACTTGCTCTGAATATTTAGCCTGTCCAGCTAACACGCTAACATCTTGATGTCATCTTGACAATTTATTTGAACACATTATCCTTTTTATATCACATCAACTGAACATATGATACCATTTTTCAGGTCTCCTTCCCTCCCAAGTATTCTAATCAATACACAAATATAATAATTAATAAACAGCTAAATAAAGGAAAGCACTTGGATACTACTTATTTGATAGTTTTGGAATATAATCTGCTGTCTTCTTTGTTTGATATGAAGGGTCGTTCTGTTTCTCGGTGGCAGCAAAGTAGATTCCTGATAGGAGTTTTTCTGTCCTCTGGCTATAACTGAGAATCTTCTGTTTATCAGGGGACACTGCTGGCACATGTAATTTTACAAAGCCAATATCCTGAAATCAGACATGATTGTTGCCCCGGAGCCATCTGAAAGCTACACGCTTCACATTTAAACATTCAGCGTTTTGCTTTCCTGCCAGGAATTAAGGCTGGAGTGATGGGTTACAATTGTCCACAGCAGCAGCTTAGAGTAAAAAGTCGCCACAGAGAATGGCTGACAGAGATGCAATACTGTTTAAAGATGCGATAATGGTGCACATTTTCAGACAGGCTCTCTGGGGACACAGAGATTGTTGCATTGGGTTGGTCACATGAGAAGTGTCGCATATTGTGAAGTTACAAATGCAGAGACTGAGGAGTACAATGCCCAGCTCCTCTGTCACCTCTACTCAGCTGGCCAAACACGGCGCTGAGTGGGAGGAATGAAGGATCGTGGGTAATGGGCTGCAAGGTGTTAAAGAGAGAGATTCTGAAGCTTACCAACCAATAAGCCAGCTTTAGATGAGAATATTGATAGCGCTGTCATGTCTGTATGATTAGCTAAGCTAAGGAGGTAGAAGTGACTGTGTTCCAGGCTTTACTGACAGTATGCAAGAATGATCATTTTTGGTACACCAAGCTTATCTCACAGTGCAAATGAAGACACGGAAAAGAAGGAAGAGGGGATTTTCCGTCACATTTCAACAGTTTATTGTTGTACGGCAAGTGCACGTGAAAATGAATGCTTAGCGAGTGATGAAATGAATGTATGTGTATAAAGCGTGTTTGTGTGTCTTTGACAAAGTTGTGTCTACTGGGATTAGACACCAGCTTCCTGTAGTTCCTGTCCTTTTCCTGTCTCCTGGTCTGGTGCCGCCAATGCATACATCATTCACGTGAACAGCAGCCGGGCAGGATACAGTTTCACTCCCCACCTACTGTATAACAAAGACCCCCTCCCCTCGAGGCACATGTGGATGAGCCCAGGTACTATAAGTAAGCCTCACAGGAGCAGTAAGATGAAAGAGCTGGGGAAGGTGTTAATGCTCGACACCTTTTCTCTTTTTTGCCCGCAGGGACGCATATCAATAAGTGTTGTGGTTGGTTTCTGTCCCAGGACAGGATGTGACCTAGTTAAGGAGGAAGCTTCAATCTGGACAGAAACCAAAAGAAGCTGGGAGAGAGATCAACGGTGCTCCGAATTAAACCCACTGACCCCAAAGCTCTGTGGATTTAAGACCAGGTCTACAATACCTGCCCTCTGAATGTTTTGGCTCCGGCTTACACGGTCACCTGAGATTTGCTCGACAGAATCATTATGTTAATCATTTCCAAGTGAAGGTGTATTTCCCCAGCGAATCTTCGAGTTCACGCTGGAGAACCGGTATGAAAGATCGCCCTCTCTTCCTTAGCTATTAATAAATTCACTACAACACTAAAACTGCTTGCATTGCTGAAGGTATGCCCTAATCCCTGGATAATTCACCTTTTAAAGTAAAACGTTTATAGCGTAAAGGGTTTACACATTCGCCTATCGAGCGAGAGATACCTGGTTTGATCCCAGGAGGAGACACGAATCCCTTTGAGATTGCGCCAGGAAGGGCATCTGGCATAAAAATACACAGACTCAAACATGCAGAGCTACCCTCTGTGGTGACCCTTTGTGAATAAGGGAAAGTAGCTTTTATTGTATGTCGCACCAGAAAGTGTTGGTTCTGAAACACAAAACAAATATTGATTTATAAGAAGGTAAAAGAATTCAAAGGGTGCACCTGTAATGCACTGCAATTCACTCTTAATTAACTGCGTTTAAGTGAAAAGAAAAACTGTTAACTTATTCAAGTCATGTCAGCGCGCAGCGGATATTTACCTCTAATCTCAATTGTATGAAAAAGTTTTAGCCACGGCATAAAATGAGAGGTTAAGGTTAAGAGGATATGAGACATCAGCTTGCCTCCGTGGCTTTTTTATATTGCCACCTACGAATAATGAGTCTTGACCTGTGATGTCAACTGCTGAACAGCACTTGTGCAACTCAGACTCAAACAGTCCTTTTTTATCTCAAACACACAAAAATACACATAGCTGTGGGGTATATTCCCAAAGCAGGTAAACTAGAAGAAAAAAATCACTTAAGGAGATCTGACATCTACAGTGGGGCAAAAAAGTATTTAGTCAGCCACCGATTGTGCAAGTTCCCCCACCTAAAATGATGACAGAGGTCAGTAATTTGCACCAGAGGTACACTTCAACTGTGAGAGACAGAATGTGAAAAAAAAAATCCATGAATCCACATGGTAGGATTTGTAAAGAATTTATTCGTAAATCAGGGTGGAAAATAAGTATTTGGTCAATAACAAAAATACAACTCAATACTTTGTAACATAACCTTTGTTGGCAATAACAGAGGTCAAACGTTTACTATAGGTCTTTACCAGGTTTGTACACACAGTAGCTGGTGTTTTGGCCCATTCCTCCATGCAGATCTTCTCGAGAGCAGTGATGTTTTGGGGCTGTCGCCGAGCAACACGGACTTTCAACTCCCGCCACAGATTTTCTATGGGGTTGAGGTCTGGGGACTGGCTAGGCCACTCCAGGACTTTCAAATGCTTCTTACGGAGCCACTCCTTTGTTGCCCGGGCGGTGTGTTTTGGATCATTGTCATGTTGGAAGACCCAGCCTCGTTTCATCTTCAAAGTTCTCACTGATGGAAGGAGGTTTTGGCTCAAAATCTCACGATACATGGCCCCATTCATTCTGTCCTTAACACGGATCAGTCGTCCTGTCCCCTTGGCAGAAAAACAGCCCCATAGCATGATGTTTCCACCCCCATGCTTCACAGTAGGTATGGTGTTCTTGGGATGCAACTCAGTATTCTTCTTCCTCCAAACACGACGAGTTGAGTTTATACCAAAAAGTTCTACTTTGGTTTCATCTGACCACATGACATTCTCCCAATCCTCTGCTGTATCATCCATGTGCTCTCTGGCAAACTTCAGACGGGCCTGGACATGCACTGGCTTCAGCAGCGGAACACGTCTGGCACTGCGGGATTTGATTCCCTGCCGTTGTAGTGTGTTACTGATGGTGACCTTTGTTACTTTGGTCCCAGCTCTCTGCAGGTCATTCACCAGGTCCCCCCGTGTGGTTCTGGGATCTTTGCTCACCGTTCTCATGATCATTTTGACCCCACGGGATGAGATCTTGCGTGGAGCCCCAGATCGAGGGAGATTATCAGTGGTCTTGTATGTCTTCCATTTTCCGATGATTGCTCCCACAGTTGATTTTTTTCACACCAAGCTGCTTGCCTATTGTAGATTCACTCTTCCCAGTCTGGTGCAGGTCTACAATACTTTTCCTGGTGTCCTTCGAAAGCTCTTTGGTCTTGGCCATGGCGGAGTTTGGAGTCTGACTGTTTGAGGCTGTGGACAGGTGTCTTTTATACAGATGATGAGTTCAAACAGGTGCCATTCATACAGGTAACGAGTGGGGGACAGAAAAGCTTCTTACAGAAGGCGTTACAGGTCTGTGAGAGCCAGAGATTTTCCTTGTTTGAGGTGACCAAATACTTATTTTCCACCCTAATTTACGAATAAATTCTTTACAAATCCTACCATGTGAATTCATGGATTTTTTTTTCCACATTCTGTCTCTCACAGTTGAAGTGTACCTCTGGTGCAAATTACTGACCTCTGTCATCATTTTAAGTGGGGGAACTTGCACAATTGGTGGCTGACTAAATACTTTTTTGCCCCACTGTATGAGTACTTCTATAATAAAATACCTGCCAATGGACTTCCGCAAACACGAGCAACTGGCTAATATTGGCAAGAAGCGGCAAAAGGAATTGATCGTCCTTCTTTCTGCCCAAATTGTTAATCATTCCAAATTAAATTCCAAGCAGACACATTTAAAAACTTCAGGTTTTAAACACGTAAGGCCCTGCACTCACTTCTATAAAGCATGATTGGTTAAATTGCCTTGCTGCATATTTCACATTCTTTGGCATATTGATCTGCCACTGTGAGAATTCACCTCCTGCTACTTCCAATTATGGGCAACAGTTTCTCAAGTCTTCTTCAAAAATAACCCAAGTCTGAGAAAAACTGAAAGGCTTTTTGAGAACATTGTTGCGGGCTGCACCAGCTCCCTAGTGGCCTCCTGATCCAGAATCCTATAAAAGAAAGAATGAATTACAAAGGAAAACTTAAAAAGATTTTCTTGATGAGACTTTTTTTTTATTTTGCAGGGTAGAGTGCAATTCTCAAAACCTCTGCTATTCCACAAGCCATTCTGCTTTCGGATACTGTACAACGTATAAAATTAGAAAGACAGACACATAACTTGATGAGGCCCAAAATACAAAGAAGACAAATTACTGGTGCTGGCTGATTGTGTTGACTTTCGAGGCAGAACAGATCATGCATCATTTTTACTGAAATCTGGAGACCATAATTACGAAACCCCACCACTAGTGGTGATTAATGGATTAATGCACTCTTTAAAATTAATCTGTTTGCTTTTAAAGTATCATAGGGAAAAGAAAAAAGAAGCAAAGTCCTCCATGGTTGGACACTTTTGCTTAAAAAAAGAGACAAATAACTATCCAATTCAGAAAAAATACCTGCAACGTATATCCTGTCAGCTGACTGATTTCTTGATTCTCCCGTTTCATTCGTCTTCTCTTATTTATACTCATATTCTCTTTTCCCTCAAATCGCCTATATTATGCAATTTAACTTAAATTCTGTATCTCAAAAGACAATTAAAGGTGGCCATGGTCCTACATTTTGATGTAGAAATGCATCAAAATGTTGATCTAGTTTCTCTTTATGAACGCTCCCTGTTGTTACTCACAGAGATAAGAGAAGGAAGGCTCCTTGAAATTAGGGTTATAAGTATTGATTTTTTTTAAAAAATGTAACATTATTTACACAGGATAGTTACTGAAAGTTAACTGAATTAAAGAAACAAATTAACTTGTAAGCGGGCACCAAATGCAAATATGATAGGACAAGTAACGCCTTCCTTTTAGAGCCACATTACATGCTCCTGTACTGTTCTCCAAAACCTTGCATTGCTGAAAGCAGATGAAGTATGCATTTGTCAAATGCTGACTGGTTGACAAGTGATCCGGAATAGGGAAACGAATGACATCGGAGTTCACCGGGAATGGAAGAGCAATGAAAAAAAAAAAAAAAAAAACAACAACTTCAAATATAAAAATAAAGCATGGAAAGCACAGACGGGGACTGTAGTGGACATGTTTCATTGTTTTTTACCACTTGTTTCGCTCCAGCTTCTAGTATGTTATATATTTGCTGATTTCTTTGGCTTGTTGAAGGACCAACAACAGTACAAGCAGTAGTGGCCACATACTTTGTACACTGCCCCAAACTAGCAACAAGGCTCTCTGGACACAGACCCGCTATCCCTGGACAGCAAACAAATTAGCTAACCTGGGCCATAAATTCATCTTAAAGGAGTTGACTTAATTTTTTCTTTATTCTATAAATAGTATTTTGTTGTTGAAATTTGCACTTGGAAACTTTTTCAAAATGAACAAAACTTGTTCCCTAATACTGCACAAATGGTGGCCCTAATACTCCATGGTATGTTTTTGCGAGGGTGCTACACCTTTTAATCTTTCAGTTCAAGCTTCTGATCTTGAAAGACTATCACTCATTATCAAGGATTTTGAAAGCAAAGCATCTTACAAAACAGACATTTACTAGATGGTGCATTTTAGTGCTTGAGACTTTTACAATACCATTTTCTGTTATGGAAGCCTGCACAGCTGTGCCTTAGATAAAAAGTTTTTCTTTGATACAAAGGCTGATATTTGCTGGAGTACAGAGATATACAGAAACTGCCTAAATGAAAAATCATCCATTTAAATATGATGTTTACAGTGTTTTTTCAAAGTTTTTTCCACAAAGTTGAATCTTTTCAAACTGTCGCAATATCTCCCTCGGTGTAATCTGTAAATCTTTGAGCTTCTCTGCTGACATATCACTATGACTGACGCCATCATACATGTGTCTCCAACCCAGCTGCTGCAGCAGCGGCACAAAGCAGCAGATTAAAAAAAATCGTGCAAAAATCACGTCTATCCACAACATCAATCTAACATTGACTTTGGGTATAAAATGGTCTTGAATCCTGTGATAGAGTTGGTAGAAGAAACTGCCACAATTGCACGTTTGACTGCAAAAAGACAAATGTCACAAATTTTCAGTTTGTTATACATCAGAAAAAAAATCACCCTGGATGAGAGATGGGAATCAAGAACCGGTTCTTGAAGAAAACTGTTTCCAAGTAGTCCAATTCTTTGGAGTTGTTAGTCTGCCTGCCTATTGATCCCGGGTCTTGCATTTGCACTACAATCAGCTGATTTCAGTTCGAGTGTCAGAGGAGGAAAATAGCAATGCAATCTAGAGTGTGGATTAGATAGTCAAGAACCCACAGTGAAAGCTGAGTGAATGCTGCCTGCTGGGATCAGCACTGAAGTTCTGTCTTTTGAGATACAGAATTTCAACAGGTAACAAACAGATCAGGTTGTAACCACCCTTGGTTGTGTTGTCAGCTTTGTATTCTACTAAGAGAAAGAACTTAGAGATGTGTGTCCTCATTAGGGATTTGTGTTGGTGTGTGGGGTTGTAGCCTGAGGTTTATATTGTTAAACGGTGATTATGAGACGGTGTGTTTCAGCTATTTTACAGCGTAACGAGTAGGTAATGTAACGAATAGTATAACAAATTAATTTTTCCCAGGGGTAATTAGGTAACATACTGCATTACTTTTCTTAAAAGTGTTCAGTGAAATATGTGTAATAATTGCCGTTTTGAGTAACGACTCCAACACTGATCACAGCAAAGAAGGAAAATACCTCTACAAACATGCATAAACATTTGGCCTACAGCACGCAATTAATTTGCTTATTTAACCAGAGCAGAAGATATTCATAGACCAAATTCAGGTGTGACCAGTTTATAAAGACACTTCATTGCCCTATAACTGACCCACCATACACCATTACGCTGTGGTCAACACTGCTCTCAAATGCCCGCAAGCCTCAATTTAGGTCAGCATCTTAAAAGTTTGAAGAACGTAAACTGAAAGTCCAGAGCTGACAAAAGCAAAAGGGGAAGGTGCAAATTGCATTCTTGTTTTCAAACACTTTCTCGGTGTCTTAAGAGGATATTCATACTTTTGTTCTCCTGTCAGGAAGGCTGATGTCTGGGTCAGTAACAGGCTGGCACCCCCGCAGAGTGGATACTTTGGAGTCACACAGCGCCGAAATCTGGGATGATCTTCCTAACCAGCAGGATACTCTTCCACCCCTGTGCTGGCTTAGTCTTTTAATAATTAGACAAGCTAGTTTGCAAGCTAGATAACTATAGATTAATTATTAGCATGATTGGAGCTTTGTGCCATTTAGTCGTGACTACAAAAAAAAAACAAAAAAACAAAAAAACACCCAAACTATTTCATTCACAAAGATTGATGCACTACAGCTTTGGAAGCTGCAAAATATATATAAAGGAGAGAAAAGACATGCAAATCTTTACTTTTATAAAATAATATATAACAGGTGACCTATATTATTTCAAATCTTTCTAGATGAAAAGATTAAAAACCCACATAGAGCCATCGACTGCTGTGATGCATCTAACGACCTTGCTACGAGCCCCAAAAATGTCTGCTGCTGTACTTACAACTGAGTTTTTATCAAAGCCTCGACTAAAGCAGAATCTCCAATTCATTTTTGGGGGGAAGAAATTGCAGAAGAAAATGCATGCACACACACACACACACACACACACACACACACACACACACACACACACACACACACACACACACACACACACACACACACACACACACACACACACACACACACACACACACACACACACACACACACACTCTCACAGCTCCCAGTGACTAATCTGCTGTGGGAGGTGGACAGCTTGAAGCTAACAGTGCAGACTCCAGCTAAATAAACCATCTAAGGATTGACACATCTAAGTAAAGATACAAGAGAACAGACTCTCGGCGAGAATTTTCCCTTTTATTCTGACACATCACACTTTTCCCACATTCAACCAACAACAGACCCAACTGAGAGTTAATTCTCTTCCATTGAGCCACGAATTGCCGCTACGAGGCTGCAATTGGCTGCTTGTGTGGCGGTGACCGATATATCTGGAATAAAGATAAACTCATCTTCGGATGTGGAGCTATTTGCTCGAGTACAAAGAGCATTATTTTGCCTCCTCAGCCAGCTACATTATGGTTTCATTAGGAGGCGGATTCAGTAGTTTGCAAACTGTTTGAATTGCTAAACCACGCTTTTGTCCAATGACAGAAAAAAGGACAAAGTTTAACAGCGCAATGATTGGATGGGATTGAGCAGCTATTTGTGGATATGAAGGAAGACAAGAAGGTAAAGAATTTTTTCATGTGTGGCAAATCCACAGAAATTTAGATACTAAGATACCACGCTGCAAAAAAAAAAGAAAGGTGTTTAATGCTTTTTGACCCTCTATTTTGGAGCATGACATTCTCTTAAAGCTTTAAGCTGTGTGAGAACTGTAGGAGGGCAGCTACACGGCAGTGCTTCTATGTTATGCCGTATATAGCAGAGCCCACTTGGTTCAGAGTGGTATATGAAAGCAGTACCTGGGAGACACGCTCAAGATGTGTACATATGCATGAAGGTAGGATCAAATATGCATGTGCTCTCCAGGTTGATGTCGAACCAAATGAGTTGCATTTTAACTCAAAACGGCCAAACGGAAGATGTAGGTCAACCTCTGACGCAGTGAGGAAAAATATCCCAGACACGAATCGAATCAAGTCTACTGATGGAGCGTGCTTCAAGCAGAGAATTTTTTTTTGTTGTTAAATCAAGGTTGCCTTTTTTAATCAATTCTTGCACATCCAGCCTCAGATGTCTCGCTGGCCTCATGTTGCTTCTTCCCCGTTAAGACTTCATTCTATTTTCGAATGTAGCGACAAAAACATCATAAGGTATCGTGCAACAATGGCATGAAGAAACGTTTCACAAAGGATTTATTTCCAACACAATACTCGGTGTGCCTCAAATGAGAACTGTGATTAGTGTTCAAGATAAATGAGAAAGATGGACCCGAGATAAATAGCTCCTTCTCTGTTGTTGTCTTCTAATTAAAGGCCTTCTTAATCCCTTTATTATAATCACATATTTAGCCCATTGCATATATCTCTCATATCTGGCCCTAGGTGTGTGATTAAAGAATGCAAATAGGCAGTATACCTAACTTTGCTCATTATATGCTGTGCAGACGTGCACATACTTGCACCCTCCTTGCCCTCACTGCACTTGCTCTTTCCATTTCGTTGACTCATGCCGGTCTGCCCATCTCTCCTTGACTCACTTCAAAGAGAACCCCCATCCCTCTAAAAGTGCCATTCTCCTTGGTGCTTATGGCTGATAGGCTGTGGCCTCATTCCCTCTCCGCTGCAGCCTGTCCCCATTGTGTCCCACTCTCAGAGAGTAGCGTGTGGGTGGAGGACAGACTGGCTCTCCAAAGTGAATGCCTGACATGGATGTATGGGCTGGGGGTGTATCCTCTCACCAAGCTAAACTATCATCCACCTGCAACTCCCAGCTGCCATATGTATCCCTCTCTGAAGAGGAGGAGGGGAGAAAGGGAACGAGAGAGACACGGACTGAGAGTACTTGTGGCACTCAGATGCCTGTTTAACTCTTGAGGAAGCTAATCATCGGATTGAGGTACTGAGGATGATGGGCTACAGGCTTTCAGAGAGGGGGGAGGTTGCTTTAAATGCAAATCCCTTTCTTATAAAAATCGGTTCCATTTAAAAGGATTTCTGGGAAACGATCCACATTTCCACGGCAGGGGAGACAGTCAGCAAGAGAAAACAGCATAGCACCAGTCAAACATCAAGGAGACAGAGGATGTGGAAGGAGTAGCAAAAGAAAAGGATACATGTCTGTGAAAGAAAGGATTGAGGCTCAAGTAAGGCCTCTCGGATAAAAAAAATAGAAAAAACATCCTTTCTCCATTTGAGACACTGGGGTTTCGATTAGACTGAGCGGCATTACGCTATTCATCACAGCAGTTGTGCCTTGGACGAGCTAGGAGGAAAAAGAATAAACCGATGATGGGCGTTGGGTTTTAGAGGGTAGTCTCACCTTCGCCATTCCATGTGACTTTCACCCAAAACACTTTGGAGATGCACCACTTGTCAGCTAGAGCTGCACCACTGTCAGCTAATGGGGTTAGCCTATTTTATAAGGAAAAATAGATATAGTCTCAACAGATGGTTTAATAATTTTATATTAGTTTTTCAGAAATAATTAACAATATGCCAGAAATTCAGTGCCTTTACTACTCAGCAAAAATTTGCCATGTGGACAGGAAATAGTAGGTAAACACAGGTGCTGCTAATCACATTAATTAAGCATCTGCACCAAAATAGAACAGGAGCTTCATTAACTTCGTTAGTGAAAAATCTTGGCGCTTCTGTCGATAAAGATGCCTACCTGCAGACAAAGTATCACAATACGTTTTGACGCAGTTGACTATTTTAAAAGTGGCTTCATTACTAACTGCTTTGCCTCCAAGGCACCAACCTGTAGCTGTGCAAACTCATTGTTTGGAATAGAGAGTGGATGGTGCATCTTTTCAGGTGCCACACAAAAAGATGTTACCATCACCTGCTTTAGCATTAGGGTAGCCGTGGTTTGAGAAAGTGATATGGAAGAAACCGCTAAAGAGACAGGATGACACTTCCCCCTCCTCGCTCCATCGCCAGAAGCTAAAAATGTGCTGTCTGTATTTTTCAACCCAACAAGCCAGGCCTCAGCCAAATATATTACTCTGGCAGCTGCACTCTCTTGTTGTGCATTATGTGAAAAGATGACTTGTAAATTATAAGGAAGTAACAGCTGCAGTAAAAAAAATAAATAAAAAAAATCCATATTGCACATGTACTTCCCATTCCTGTTCAAGAGAGATGGACATGGATTTCAAAACTGTTTACGTCAAGTTCAAGAGACATTTAGTCATCAACTGAGCCATTTCTCCACTACCAATTAAACCTACGTGCAGTTGACTTTGATTAAAAGAAGGTGAATCGTAGAAATGATTACAAAAAATAACACTTGGCTAACATGGAAAGTTGATGTATTGGTAAGAAAGAAAAGCACAAGTTGTTCTGGATAGAAGAGAACCAGTAAAGTGATCAGTGTGGACCAATGAGCACAACCTTCCTCAAATTAATACATGAAATCAACATAAACGCCATTTCCTTTCCCCATCACGCTTTCCACACTGTTTTCATTTGTTTTTAGCTGAAGTCATTCTTTAATTACTTAATTACAGTTTAATGGCACCCCGCTGGAGAATTGCAGTGGTGTAATAATGGATAGAGAAAAAACAACAACAAAACACACCTACATTAATCCATTTTCCCCAATTTTATGAAAGTTGCAGCAGATTTAAGCCAAATAAGTGCATTTACTCATATCAAGAATTTACGTCTAGCCTCTTAGATGATCACAGGGGTGACAGAGGTGCACTAGCACTCAAAAATGGCTTCAAGCCACATCGCATATTGCAAGATGGAAGAGATAACTGATAAGTGATAAGTGTTGGCATATCATTAAAGCTCTGGACCCGAACAGGTGGAAAAGACTGCAGTGGTCCTGTCGCCGGCTGCATCTTGGCATTGCTGAGAAAGAGAAATTGTACATGAAAGATATAAAGGGGCTGGGAGAGAAACAAAATGAGCACTTTCTAGGTTGAGTGTGCGTGTGGGAGGATAAGGCGTCATTATGGCTTACATTTATGAAGTCAAATATGTTTTAAAATTGTAGTACATAAGTGGGAATTATTAATAGCGGTTAATACTTTAAACCCGTGGTTATAATTTTCTGTAAATTATGTGTTTTCTGTGGAAGGCAGACAAAAATGTTGTCTGGTGTGCCTGTATGTGTTCATCCTCGCTGCAGATTTCAACCAAAAAAAAAGAAAGAGTGGTATTAATTTCCAGCCAAACTAATTATCTGATCAAAAGGTCTGTGTTTTAATCTTCACAAAGACAGAGGGAAGAGAGATCCATGCTCTGAACAACCAAGTGGTGTGTAAATGAGTCATTTATCCTTTAGTTGGAAAAGCAGGAGAGATTTGGCAGCTGTGAGCTTCATCTGCCCTCCCATCAGTTCATTACAGAATTCCCTACTAGGTGGAGAACAAGGGGGGGGAGTGATCCAGAGTGTGCCGGCTGAGGAGTGGGCCATTACCCAAGACACGAAAAACCAGACATCTTGTTCACACTTGGCAAGACACAGATGTTCTAGAGCCGGCCGACAAGGTGCTACGAGGCCTCGGCTCCCGTCTACACGCCAGTTCTTCACCGCCACTGTCTGCGCCGCACCTGTTTGGAACCAGCATCTTTGCAAATACGCAGAAAAGGTCAAGCGGAGACGAGTTGACAAGCTATTCAATAACTCTGACACCAAAAACATGTGGGACGTCACCTCCCACACAGAGCCTGAGGTTAAGGATCTGCTGTGTCCCAGAGAGAAAGACTGAAGAAGAAAAATGGACAGTTGAGTCAGAGGTCAAGTCTCAGCTGCAAAAAACCTGCTGCTCCAGCTGGAGGAGAATCTCCAGCTCCTCTAACGGCCAAATTCCGAACTCCCAGAAAACTGACCAAAATTAAGTGTCTGGGAAAATCCCATACTACGCTCTCAAAATACAAAGTCAACAAAGTTTTCCCCGCAAGAATTCAGGCTCTCGGTAGCTGCAGTAATTTAACTTCTACATGTGACGGGTGTGCGTGCACAAGTGGCAAATCCAATCCTTAAAAGCCCTTTAATAAAACTGCGGGCCATGTCATGTACGCCACATCCATGTGTATGTACAGCATGAAGCCAAACTGGAAGCCTCAGTAAGAAGGGAGGGTTGAGACCTCAAACCAGATGCAGCTGACAGATTTGTGTTCACAGCACTGTATATGTGAAGTCATGCATGTACATGGAGTTCCTGTTTAGAACGGTTTTCGATTGGAATGGAAATACCCAGGAAAAAGTGGGCTTTTTTTTAATAGCCTTATTGTTTTGTTTGGTTTTTTTTGCGGGGGGTGGGGGGGTGAATAATGGTAAAATTAGTAAAACTACCTGAAGAAGCACGTGTTGGGAAACTACAAGAGAAACGCCAGCATTTTGCTTTAACTTAATATATAGACTGCATGTCATTTCGCCTTGATTAACTAATGCCAACAAGTGATGGAGAGGGAAATAAACATACTAGCTGTGAGCCAGTGAGCAAATATGACTACAGTGCTGTGTGCAAAGTTATAAGCAGTGCCAAAAACGAAAAAGCACAACGTGGAATAAAACGTAGTCCTCGCAGGTGAACAGGAGCGAGCAGCCTACACAGCAGTAAGGTACTTTTTAAAGACCCTGCAGTTCAACAGCTCTTAAAGAAACCCAGTTGTGATCCTTTGATTCTCGGTAAACACAGGCCTATTATTTCCAAAGACCATTTTCTATAAATGGCTTTTGCAGAGAGATGTTTCGGCAGCAGCCTTAACAAACTTAAATAAGTTTGCAGTACCCTCCGCGTAGCCGAAACGTCCCTATTAATGTCACAATAAGACAGAGACGTGTCAGAAGACTAGGAACAAATAAACACTCAGCCTCCTCTGCTTTTTGTCAGCGTGGCTCACTCAGAGTTACTCTTCCACCCTTGCATTAAGCAAATTATCCAGACACTGCCCCTGTTGTTATGCTGATGATGTGGAGCTATACTCCCTTGTAAAAACCAGACCATTTGAAACCATCATCTTCTTTAACATTATGACAGATAATCTCAGGCTGCCTTGTTTCTCCCCCTTCATGGTTCACAAAGCTGATCCAGGACAATTTGCCTGTTAATGTCAAGCCTGCTGCCAGAACTGAATAGAAATTATGATCCAGATTACACATTTGATATGAAATGTGAGATGTTTTTTTTTGTTGTTTTGATTTCCTTTTTCCCTCCAGGGCTTAATGTAAAAGTTTAAAAGCACTCTACATTAACCCACTAAAACCACACCACGCCTGTACTAGCCTCTACCCACTGAATGTTTTAGTATTGATTTTAAGGTAAGCTGGTTAATAATCCCCCAGGAAGCAGAGTGGGAACCTTGTGATGACTTAAAAGTGAAAAAAAGAAGAAAAAAACAATAGTGAGCTGGTCTTAGAAATGGCCTTTCTGAAGCCACAAGGAGCTTGTAAAAAAACAAAACAAAAAAAAAACAAAACAATATTGATTGGCACCACGGTGACACAGTTCTGTCAAAACAAACTAAATAATCCACTGCCAGATGGAGGAGAAAAAAGCCATTTCTTGCAAACACAGTATCTACAGTGACATTCTTACTGCTATTTATCAGTAACAGTGAGCTTGTGGCCGTGATTTTTCTGCGATTACTTGGATAAAAAATGACTTGTGTGGTGTTTTGCACAGCATGCTTTTTAAAATGCATTGTGGTTTTACGACACTTCCCGCTGGTAAGAGACGGGATGTGATGCTAATTGGACATTTCACTCACCCAGACAAGTGTGGGCAGCACGTCAAGAAAATAATAATAATAATAATAATAATAATATGAAAATAAATAAATATTTAAGAGGAAAAAAAACCACTCACCTTCATCTGCAGTCGACAGAAGAGCCCAGTCCAGGAAGATGCACCCCAGCAGGACAATGCTCTGGTATATCAGCTCCATGGTGTCGTTACCAGAAGGTGAAAAATGAATCGACTTGAATTAAAAACCAAGTGGCGCTGGCAGCCACTCGACTGGCAGCTCGGCTGTGCACCCACTGACCGAAAACCAGTCCGCATTTAAATTGGACTTCAGTAAAAGCCTCAACACTGTGCCGCAGAGAGAAAGCACACTTTGACTAACGCCTGTCCGTACGTGGCTCCGTTGACAGTGAGCGTTTATAAGCAGGCTCAAAACTTGTCCAACTTTGTGTTGTGGTGAAAGTCTAGAAAAAACACACACACACACAGGCAGAAACAAACCGCGGTGCTGCAACTCCTCGTGAGGCTCAGCCCTCTGTCAGCACACGGGCTGCATGGTTAAGAAAAAAGACTTGTATGCTCGGCTTAATAAGCTCTTTGTGCACCACACGACTTCTCCCCCTAAAAAAGAGAAAGATTCTCCCCCCTCAGCTCGATGACCGAGCAGACTGCAACCAGGGCACCTCACTGCATATCTGTTAGATACACATTTAGTCCTCACATAGCAGTCGCTTCATACCTTCTTCCACATCTCCACGTTCGGGAAAAATATCCAGGAAAAAAAGTCTGATTTAATTTCCTTTTTTAATTCCTTCAGCAACCAGACTATTTGGCTGCGGGGGGGAAAAAACCCAACGAAAGGTGGTGGGGATATATTGCGCGACAGGTCTAAGCTGGCCTGGTTTTACTCGAAAAATTAGACTGAAACTGGAAGAAAACGTCTACTTTGTATTCTGAGTAAGTCAGCGAACTGAATGTGCGCTGGATATCAAAAGTTGGGCGCTCGTGGCTCTGACTACTGTAAGCTGGTCACCAAGGACTTCAACACCGCATCAAACCCAGAGTCGAATGGCACGGGCAAGCTCCGCCCACTCTCGTTACCATAACAGCAGCGTCAAAAGCGTAGGTCAAAAGAAAGTTATGGAATTTCCGGCAAGCACCTTCAAAATAAAATTATATAGGCCGATAACATTTTATACGAATGAACCAGCAAGTTGGGGAAAAAAGAGAACTAAATAGAGAATATATGACCTTTACATGATTCACAACTTACCATTCATTGTTTTGACAAATAAATTCCTATTTGCAAACTAATATATTTGGTGTCTGTTTGATAACATGTTTGTAATTTCACACATTTGTTGAATAAAAATATCTTAAAACATGGCGCTATAGGAAGCACTTCATTTCTTTGCGCATCTCAGTTTCGCACTCAGCTGGTATCTTGTTTTTTTTCTGGAATGCTTTTATTTTGACAATAATGTAACACGATTTCCGGTGTCGCTTAGATTACTTTCACGAGCGTCTTGACTCCAACACTACAATTAATTCCGTCCTATTGCAAACGCTGGCATGCAGTTTTTGTAAACTGTGCTGTAGATAAAATCAGCAGGAAGTTGGCGGTACTTATAATCCAGCCCATCAGACTCCAGCCAATATTCCTTGAATTAATCCCCATGAATAAGAAATCAGTGTGTTTGGACAAAACAGAGAGGACAATTTTTGAGCCTTTATTGCCTTTAAGGAGCAGGGAGGGATATTAACCTGTATGTATGTAAGTATGATGGAATCGAGCTAAGGTCTGAAATGCTAAAGAATACGAAATGATGATGGATCAGCTCAGTACTACTTCACCTGATTCATGATGCAACTTTTCTGCAATATGGCCTTTGGCTATTAGAAGTTGTGTTCTCTTTAAAAAAAAATAGCATTAGAAATCTGGTGCATGAATTTGTACCATCTCTCTGTCCATTTTGAAGCGCATCTTTCCACGAGATGTGCCAGTACTTAAGTAATGAAATGTGCCACGGATCCGCTCGTTCTTCTGTAAGTTCAGTCATTTTGACCACAGTGTGATATCAAGAGAGCTAATAACATTGCTAAATCACAGCACTGGTGTTTGAGCACAACCTATTTTCTTATTTAATTCATGGCTGTTTTTTCTGGGAAGTCTGGCAAAGACAGCGGCATAAACAAGAGAAAATGCATATTTTAAATCTAAGTGATAAAATGTAAATCAGACATTAGCATTTCAAGCTTGCTAACAAGGCCAGACCAATGCTTAATTTGGGCAGGGCGAGACCAGCAATTCCCGTTCTCCTGGGGTCAGCTGTTTCATTTTTGTTGTTGTTGATGTAATGTCTGTAAAGCAGAATAATTAAGTAAAACATCTGGGTTACTGTACATCCACTTCCAACCATCAAATGATCCAGCCCACTGACAACACAGCACATGGTATATCACCCAAAATCCGAGGTTAAGGATCTGCTGTGTCCCAGAGAGAAAGACTGAAGAAGAAAAATGGACAGTTGAGTCAGAGGTCAAGTCTCAGCTGCAAAAAACCTGAGTATACAAATGTCAGAGGATGGATTGTGAAGATGTGCAAACGTCTGTAATGAGCTATATGTGAACATGATGCAGAGAAGGGGTCTATATTCTACATATCGTGTGCACAACAGTAGTATTTGTTTACTTGCTGTGAAAGTTGTTCGGAAAATATAAAGGTCAAATGTTAGAAAAAGCATTGCCTGCATCTCTGTGGATCTCACTGGAGTGCAAATATCGTACAAGCAAAAAGTCAACAACTCATCCCGACTCAGTAACAAAGCCTTTTGCACATTTTATAGGCTAAGCGTCAAACTTTATTTCTGTTTGTTTGTCTGTTATATACAGTAAGTGGTCAGAGGGTCCAGACAGCATGCATTCAGATGCCGCTTGAGGGTGTCCATATCATCAAAGCTGTCATATTTACTGTATTCAATGCATGAAATTCTTCTTCTTCTTGCAGCAGGAAGATGCAATGGGAGCTTCAACAGGAAAACATAAAATGAGAAATGTCCTTGTGAAGTTCAATTTGTCTTTAAAATATAAATCTAAAACTTCTAAGACCTCCAGAGTGTGAGCCAGAGGAGCCTTTAGACCAGAATGACCCACTAAAGGTAGAAAACAAAGCTATTTGTCAGCCGCGTTTTTTTTCACACCCCGTTTATTGTCGACGCCGCTTAGTTAGGACACCTGAATGTCATCCCTGTTTTAGTGATTGCCATGAAATGTTCAAAACCTGTGAAATGCAGAGCTTTGTGAGACTAGTAGAGCTAGTTGTTTTGAGGATTCAAACATAGACGCGAGCAGAAGATGTACTTGGATAAATGTCATGGAGCCATAAAAACGTTCCTGCCAGACTTCTAACGGTGTTGATGTTGTATGTAAAAACGCACTCAAAGCAGGTCATTTTACTGTCTTTGGCAAAGCAATGACACTTCACGGTCACAGAGAATTCACCGAAGCTGTTAGTTTGTCAGCTGGTTAGTCCTTTCGGTCTAGAATGAAAACTGGATGTAAAGCTGCAAAAATCACCGCCACAAAGCAAAAAATCATACCGACCTCAGCGGTGTTTTGACTTTTCCCTCAGCATTAGCCTTGAGGTGACCGCTTTCTATCTTTTTTGTGTAAAATGTGTCAAAAAAAAAAAAGTGGAAAACTGAAATATTTGTTTTTAAAACATCGCTCATGTGATGTATCTCACTGACCTCACTGACACTGGTGATATCATAGACTGTATATAAAGCATGAATGTAGCCACACTGCCCACATCTTGGTTTTTGAAGCCAAGTCTGAGAAACCAAAAACACTGCTTATCCAGTAGCAACTTGTCACTCACAAGTATAGCCACACCCTAAAGCGTACTCGGCTTAATCATACGTTTTTACTCTAAATAGCACCATCATTTACAAAATAGACACCTTGCTGTATTAGATGGAACTTCAAACTAGCAATTGAGACAAGAAAGTCACCAGGTAAATGTTTATGGAGGTATTAAACTAAGGGAGAAGTCGGAGAATTTGATCATAGAGGTTTGTAGAACAAAATGAGAGCGATTACTCCCTGGTGGCCATTAGAAAGAATGCAGACTAAATGCACTTCACCTTTCAGACCCAGAATCTGGACCCGTCTGTGGATCTTAGGTAATCGACTTAATTTGCTGATTTGAAGTATCCCTTTCTCCGCTTTTTCTTTCCTTTACTAAGTTTATTTTTGTGGTTTTACATTTAACGTCTCTAAAATTATGGGATTCAGTCTGATGTCAGTATTGGGAAGGGAAAAAAAGTAGCAAAACCCTGGCTTGTTAAAAGTCTGGCATTCAGGATTTTGCTCAAGATCACTTAACTAATCATTTGATGGTCCAAGGATGTCAAATCACCTTGCAGTCAATAGCAGATCAAACTTTAGCTGATCTTTAGCATCCTCAGGTTTGTCTAAGTCCGGTCAGCCTGACATTCAGTAGATGTGAACTTCTAACGGTCTTAAATTGTTTTCACAGTGACATAATGACACAGAGCATGTAATGAGCTAAAGAGCTATTTACACATCAGGAACAAGTGGTAAAAATGCACATTAACATTTTGTAAGCCAAGCTCTACTGGCAGAGCCACGCACGAGCTTCTATCTTGACTCACTGCACAATCGGATATTTTCAGCTCTGCTTCTCTTCCTTTTCTGAAGCAACAGAACAGGAGCCATCCACAAATGCCCTAAAATGTCTGCATGCTTTCATTATCTATTATTTTCCAGCTGTACACGTGTGCATTTGGTATTTTGTGTATTCCTCAGTAGGCAAACGGGGGTATTAAGCAGAAATTTAAAAATGCAAATGCTGGCATGTTTCTGTGGGCCATCATCCTAATGGCATCGTACCTCATCACTAATACTACAAAATGAAACGTGTGCATTTGGCTCAGGTGACATTATAAGCTTTCACTGGTTAAGCTCTGTTTTTGCAGATGCAGCTTAGTAAAAGTGACACCACAAGGCTGTACTCTGAAATCGCTTTCGTTCTCTCGGGTTGGCAAAACCTCACGGTGCAAAATTAAAATCTTTTCCACGTCGCTGTTTTTCGGCTAAATAAGCACGAGGTAAAATTTCTCACAAACCGCCCTTCCTCACTTTAATTGGGTGCGCATGGGTATTCAGTTTGGTTTTTTTCTCTTTTTTCAAGAAAAGTAAAATCACAATCCATTTCAAATCATTATCACAAAAAGAAACAAGGGGAAAAAACACATACAAATATTTTTGATGGTTGTCTTGACTGCACTGTGTGTGTGTGTGTGTGTGTGTGTGTGTGTGTGTGTGTGTGTGTGTGTGTGTGTGTGTGTGTGTGTGTGTGTGTGTGTGTGTGTTTTTTAAATGAGCCCTTAAGACTCAGAGAAAAGCAAAGGAACCCATTAGACTTAACTGCAGGAGGAGTTATTATCTTGGTCTAGGGATTTGGGATGACAGCTGTTTTCACACCGGTGTAAAGTGTCATCGTAATGGCAAAAATCCTGCACCACACCCTGCCCATCATCAGTCTGAGGATGAATCATCTCATTTTCATGCAGACAGTCTGATACATGGATAAAGAGCAATGAAGCATCCAAACTGACATCATCCAGATTTACTAATACGGCACGTGATAAACAATAGAGACACGAACAATTGAGCAATGAACTCAAAGTCATCCTGCACAAACAGCTAAGCTGGCACCAGGTGGGGCCTCGGGGGTGCGAGAGCATAACGAGGAGAAGAAGGGATCAGTCAAACACAGCGGGCTGGTATGAAATATGAACGAGGAGGAATGGCTCTGCGTTTGATCCTCCACTTCAGGCTGCCACTGTCGTGTTGTAATTAAGGTAACAAATGATACTGACAGTCGTCTGTTAGAGCCGTATGTTTGGCTGTGTGACTGAAGCATCTCGGTGAAGCAAGCCTATCGCTGACTGTTCCTGGTGAATTTTTTTTAAGACTCCTGGATGCCTGCTATATTATCATGTAGATGTAAGAGGATTAGCTTAACCAAAGAGTTACAGCTGTTCAGACGAATACAGGCATGCCTTTCTGACAGCTCATGCAACTGTAAAAAAAAAACAAAGAAGAAGAAAAAAAGTGGGCCTGTCTACTGAAAATATCCCACTGTTTTCGTAAGGCTACCCCTGCTGAAGTTAGGACTAAAAGTAAAGGTTCCAGGAAGACAACAGGAGGGGGCCTTCAGGTCCACTGAAGGCTTTTGGCTTTGAGTTGTGCGATAGCTTGTGTTGTACTGAAATGCTTCACCGGTTTCCCCGTACAGAAGTTCAGAGGTTTGGAGGTTGCTTTGAATACCTAGGAAAAAAAATATTCTCAGTTGAATCTTCTTTCCAGCACTCGCACGTCAGCTGTTCTTTCATCCAAATCCAGCAATGTCACTGCAGCTCTGTACAGCAACAGGTAAAAAGAGGCACTGCTCCCTCATCGGCCCATTTTGAAGCCCGCTGTGAATAATTGCCGGTGGAACGCGACAGACTTGCAACTCATAATGACTATAGGCTCCATTGCACAGAGTTATAAGATCAAACAGTCTAACGATTAATTTCCTTCCACCAGATTTCACATTCTTCATATTTGGAGAGAAATTTGATTCTAATAACTGGCATGATTTAATTATTACATTTGGAAGCGTTCATTCCTCATCCCTCTGTCGTGGCTCTGCCAGAAATCTGGTTTGGTCCCTGTGTTTCTGTCTCTCTTGCATTCTCCCTTCTGTTTCTGTGGGTGTTTCTGTGTATCTCTGTGTGTTTGCGTTTCCCTGGCCATGGCCACTCCTTTCCCTGCCCGAGGTCCCTGCGGCCGCCACACCTGCACGTCCTCTTTCAGTCAGCTTCAGCGGCACACCAACCCCTCGGTACTCCTCCGAGGCAGATCGCACGGTCACCTCCGCTGAGCCTCCTGTGTGTGCCAAATCGCCTGTCTGCTCACTGTCATCTGCTTGTCTGCAGACAGATGACCACCAAACCATTCTCTTCGCCCACCTCCCTGCTCAATCACTGCCTCGCTGCTCAATGCATTACTCTCCAGCTCGCCATTTAAAGACTACTCACTCCTCAGCCTCTACTCAGTCCACCATCTCTCAGTCAATAAATCTTTTAGACGTTTTCCCTTTGACTTTGTGCTGCTTTTGGGTCCGAGTGATTGGTAAATCATAGCACCCTTTTTTGTTTAAAAGGAACCCCCCCCCATCCTGGCAGTAAGACGGGATACATGCACTGGAGTGTTTGTACATCTGCGAATCAGGGTTGCAAACCATGAATCACTTTAATGATTAAAGAGAGAGTTTATTCACAGAGTCGGTTTCTTAATTAGGAGGAAATTTCAAATTCTAACTTTGAAGTAAGCAACTTAATTTTGTTGTTTTTTTCCCCCCTCTTCTCTCTCCCCGCATCTATCCATCTGTCAGGCATCTGGCTTCTTCGAGAGTCCAACTGTGCATTCTTACACCAGCTTGTGGGTATATGCATTGCGTGCCTTGGTACATGAAGTAGACATGATGACTGATAGGAGGATAACAGAATCATGTGGATGTTAGTAACCTGATGGCTGTAAGACTTCACCGTTTTGTCAGCTCGAATCCTGTTTAAGGTCTTTGATGGATGTTCTCTCATCCTTCTGCCTGATTCTGTTTGTCACTTGTAGTTATAATGCATCAGGCACTGGGCTCGGGTCAGATAGAATAACAATGTTCTGTATTTCAGGAACCGAATAAGTAGTTTGAGATAAAATGTAATTTAAACCACTTAACTTCTTTCAGTAACTCTTATTAAGCTCTACAAAGGTGATATGTTTTGATTCTGCTCAAAGCTGGGATATCTTAGGGAAAATGGGATTTACACAAGCACAAACAAAAGTTCAGTGGGTTGCTTGGTTGCACAGCAGGAGTTTGTAATGACCTGCCCATTGGCAAGTCAGTAAGCTTAAAAGCTTTCTGGCGGCGATAGTTAATTTGTGGCTGCATAATAAGAAATAAATTCAGAGTTCATGAAGAGAACGAGCTCAGGTAATAAATAAACGTGGCATTTGCGAGTTTCTAATCCAAAGAGGTTAAGCAATCACAGGGATATAGCATCACAGCGGCCTTACACGCAATCTGAATGTCTACCTACACACAGTCAGGCACTGCAGCATATCATGCGATCAAAAGAAGGGATCCTCGTGATTGTGTGCTTTTCTAAAGAGAAAATGGTTCCCCCGATGAGTGAAGGCAGGGTGGGGAAGCAACCAGCAAATAAGAGCCAGAGCAAGTCTGTGCAAATACATCTGAGTGGAGCTTGTGTAAGCAGCTGTAAATGGAGAATGAGTGCCCTCCTCTGGCCGGACTGTTATTTTCTTCACCTGTGGAACTGGGGTGGGAGTCCAACTATTAACAGGAACAAGCAAACAAAGGAAAAAAAGAAGGCTGCTGAGTCCATTTTCAGAAAGCATTTTTTAAATTAATTTTTATTATTTTATAGCTAATTTACAACAAGCGCTTCACTGAACTGGAACATTTTATTTTGCTTGATACTGTCATTGTTAAATATATTTTTCTGCATCAGCTGACTCTGTTGTAACTTTGTAATCAGTCTTTTCTGTAAAAATTCATATACTTTATAAGGAATATCACACTATGATAAGGATGGCTGAGAGAGATATTAAGAAATACACTGAACCCTCAAATAACGAAACCCAAAACATATTGTTCAATTCATGGATGTGTCGCGGTGTGTCGTAGTTTCCGTGAGTTCTCTCTATGTGTAAATGTTAAATGCATGTGTGTGGACGTGCTGATATCTCCTTGCGTGTGTCGTTTCTGTGTTTGAGCAGTTAGAAACTGGGCTGTGGCTCTGATGGATGCTGCACTTGTACCAATTCAGCAGTGTGAACGGCTAAAACCTAAACCCACACGGCACTCCAACAACATATTTACAGCATTTCTGGCCAAGACCCGAGAGTTCTCTCAATGTGAAAAAATACAAAAATATACAGACAGGTGATGCAACTGGTGACAGTTCTGAATAAATCATACATATATATATATATATATATATATATATATATATATATATATATATATATATATATATATATATATATATATATTTCAAACAGAAATTGATAGTCGTCATTCACAAGCTTCAGCTATTCCAAACCGAGCCAACAGAAGCATGTGAGCATAAAGTAAACAAATATAAATATGAATGGTCACTTCCATCGATACTTCCACCTTTACTCTTTTAATTCAGAACAAATCATAAGTAAATACAAAACACATGCTCTTAAAATCTTGACATGGGGTCCTCCTGCTTTCGCTCGCCATCTTTATCCCGCCGATACCTGTAGCATATAATGCCGTCAGTGCAAACTTTATACAGTTTAAATCTTAGACCCATAAAACCATCTTCATTGCATAACATCATAGCAGTATTGCACTACATCTTCGCGTGCGTGTCTCGCTCTCTCACTCACACACACACACACACACATTACAACCATAAGGATGGATGTTCTCATATAGCATTGCTTCTATTTTATACACGACACGCGCTTTCTTGCCACTCTCGCACACAAGCGGCAAACACATACCCACACAGTCACACAGACGCACGCAGCTGCATTGCACACGTGTTTCAGTTTGTCTTCAGCGCGTACGAGAACACGTCGTGTGTTCTCGGTTCTAGTGTGAGGTCTGCTTTACGTTGACTTCAATGGTTCAGTTAGTTGTGTGTAGCTTTCTGCTGCGCTTTGCAACATGAAAAATGGGATTGTGTGTAAATCCAAAAACCAAACTGCAATATTACCCCCCCCCCCCCCCCCCCCCCCCAAAAAAAAAAAAAAAATCAATGGAATATTATTTGGAAATGTTAATTTTTTTTACAGACTTAATCCCGTTAGAAATTGTCATAAAAAAGATATATATGCATATATATATATTTATATATATAGGCTATTTATTTGTTAAACAGGACTTAGCTTTAATTTGTGTGGACACGGGAAGGAGAAAGAAGCAGGGAAAACTGGAAGAGAGAGAACGGATAAAAGGACATATTCCTCCCACACAGAGGAGTCCCCGCACATGAACAAGCACCACCGTGCACACGCAGACACACACACTTACACACACATACGCCATGGCTTTTAACTGCGACCACTGGAGACGGTGTGTACGTCTGCGGCAGGGGAAGGGGGGTATCTTTTGGAAGAATGACCGATGAGTTTGCTGTGGTGCGATGAAGCTAAGAGCTCTGCTGTTTGTGCCTAGAGAGATAACATTCATCCTGGATGCTGACTAGCAGGTCAGAACAGCCAATCCGCCTGTAGAGGTGTGCTAGGTTACAGCTGAGTTTACGACCCTACGATTGTGTGTCTGTGTGTGTGTGTGCGGTTGTGTGTGTGTGTGCCGCTGTAAGGGAGTGAGGGTGTGTGTGTGTGGGTGCATGAGTGTGTTTGTGTGCATAAGAGAGTTGAGGCTAAACTACACGCCAGAGCATCTAGTATGCTCAGCACTGGCCTCTTATGACCATAATCACATGATCATGTCTCTCTTCTCTTCTTGAGACATGCTAAAAAAACCAAACTCCTTCACTTTTTTCTCCTTCCTTTAGATTATTATCACGATTTTCTTCCTTTGTTTTTCTCTTCTCTCTCCGTTGTCTTTGAGGATGCATGCAGAAATTCAGCGTATGAGGTTTTTAGCAATATAATTATTTGAACTGCCTTTAAATAATGCCTTGCAATATTCAACATGGGGTGACCCGAACAAACGTCAGTCTTGGCCTCTGAGGTGTTATTCTGAGTTCACACCCAGAACCAAGATGAGAATCACAAAAAGAAAAAAAAAAGAAAAGAAAAAAAAAGCGGGTCTTTGCTGAGAAAGGACTCCTGGTCACGTGGGACTCAGCTGGATCTGGGCCCCTGTTCTCGGTCTTCCCCGTTCCTGTCCTGAAACAAGGCAGAGGTGGCAGGACGAGGAGGACAGAAAGCCAGGAGGTGATATAAAAAGAGTGGCCACTGTCTTTTGTTGTTTGTTTTTAAAGTGAGGGGGGACCTCCATCTGAGACATCGGTGCACTGAGGTGTTCAATGTCGGCATGAGACTCGAGATGGCTCTGTAGGTGAGGCGATAGCACCTCAGGGTCCATCTCTGCAAGGTCATCCTTTATTTTCTTTCGAGCCCTGCTCAGAATTAATGTCTCATGTCCACATACATCTAGACTGCTGTGTTGAGCTCCAGGTGACGTGGGCTGCAGTTCACACCCAGCATCAAAATGCAACTGAAATCCGCCTGAAATAGTCACTTCATTTGCTCCCTATCTGGTGGGAAAGTGCACCTGTATCCAAACACAGGTTAAACACATTACATATACACAAGTTATTATCTGTGATTTGGATATTTGCATCCCCCCCACCCCCACCAGCACCCAGTTTAGGGTGCAGTCACAGCTGCATCTAGAGCTGTCCACTCGTGAATCCGAGATGCATTTTAATGCAAAGTGTGAACTGGGTTGGCTTCATTATAGTGGGATACTGGTTTAGTCTTTTCTCTCAGTCTCTTTATACATCGCTGCATTTACATCTGTGTCAGAGTCTCTCTCCTTTTTATTTTTTATTTTTTGGTATCGTTCTTTGCCTCGCGGTGTCGCTGTGTTTTGTCTTAGTATGCGTTTATCTCTCTGTGTCATTCTCAGTGATTGCCTAAGCACTGACTTTGCTGGAGGACAGACAGGCAGGCAGGCGAGGCTGGCTTGGCTGTGAGGGTGAAGGGTGGCGGTCGATCGGTGGTTGTGAGGGAGGGGTGGTCGAGCGGGTGCAGCATCACAGCCTCTCCCGAGTGGGGATCCAGATGTAAGGCCCTGATTGCTCCTCAATCACTGTCTTTACTTTGTGATAGACCTCTTCAAAGCTGTCCCCTTCCACGACAGCTGCAGCGGGACACAGCATGTGCGACAGAAGGAGAGAAAAGAAAAGAACAAATAGAACGAGGTATGGGTTAAAGAAAAAAATGACACAGGCAGCAGGAAATTAAGAGAAAAGAGCAAAGACAGGAGATGAAATTGAAACATTGGTTGGGTGGTGGCGTGGGGATAAAGAGAAACAGGGGAAATGACAATTTAAGATATAATCAATTATGAATATAGTTTTACAATCTGTGTACGACATCAAAGGCACATTTACATCAGCTAAGTAGTTCTACACAGTTTCCCACGTGCTTTGAGTGGTTGATGAAATGTCACAACCCCCCACTGTTCATGATCTGTTAGAAACTGTAGACAGTGTTGAATTTGCTGTGAAACCTCGCATTCATATTCTGCCAACTGCTGAGATTTGCCCTAAATGCATCGCTTAAATGTTAAAATGCCCTGAGTCCTCCCAAAAGGCATTCCTTTTCTTATTCAGATTGTTCAGTCGTGCCAGTACAAACGGGAGCGCGGAGCCCGGTCGCTGGCATTTGTTGGCATTAAACAAAAAAAATCTACGAGAGCTACAAGAGGAAGTTTGATCACCTTCTAAAGTGTGCGTACGAGCGCCAGCAAAACACGGTCAGCCTGTTGTTTCTAGAATCTTGTAATGATAAAAGAGATGATTTTTTTCCATATCAAATAGATTATGAGTAATCCTACATTTGAGTGCAAACACAGACGCATAAAATCCTGTTTTTCCATCTGGTTCTGCCAAAACCTAAATGTGAATCCCTCTGCTAAGAATACAGTGATAGACAGTGCATTGAAAAAAGCTTACTTTTTTGTTGACTTTACATTTAAAATGTCCATGTAATTAAGTGCAATCTAAAACCAAACCTCGTGCACATGTGATTGCTGCATGCTCTTACCAGTAAAACACTCTAGGAAGTCTTGTTCTAGTTTGAGGGCTCGGTCCATTCCTTTCCTGGCCTGCTCCTCTGTCAGGCGAGTGTTGATTTCTCTGTTAATCAAATCAAACAAATATAAAATCACACCTGCTTTCAAGCTGTAAAGAATAATCATTGTCAGAATTTTTTTTCTAAATGCATATAGAAGATTTGAGCTCATACAGGACATTCTCCAGCGACTTGGGCCGCACAAAGATGGCAATTGGGTGAAGCTGAGCTGCTTGTAGTCTGCGCACAGCGTTGGCTGAGACATCCAGGATGCAGTGTTTCCCCTGCTGCTCATGCATGCAAGCAAGAACAGAAATGATAAGTAAATACAAAAATAGAATGTTATTTTACTAATGAATATTGTAGGTTAATTGAGCTTAAACGAGCTTATTACTTAAACGGAGCATTGCTGTTATAAAACACAAAGTGTTTTTAGTGCAAACGGATTCATCATACTTAAAGGGGTAAGAGTTTTTTTCCCCATGTCTTTTAGTATTATTTATCTACAGTGTTTTGCGTCAGTTGACCAGTTTTGAAGAGATATCTGCCATTAGATATCTTAAATATTTGCCTTGTGGTGCTTCAAGCTCCTAAAAACTGTGATTTCGTGGTTTCTGAAAGAAGCGTTACTACTGATGTTTCACCACACAGCCCAAGTGCTATTTAGTATATTATACATGATAGAAGGTCGAGTCTGCACATATCTACTCAAACCCAAACCCATTTAGATGAATAAAAAGCAGGTATAGAGGTAAAATATGTAAATATATTTGGGGGTAAACTGTTCCTTTAAGTAATGTCCTTGTGCCTGACTTCATACTCTGGGTACTAAAAGCCGTGGTTTTTATGGCATTATTTTTCAATATCTCAATGAATCTGGAGGTAATGATCCCATTTTACAAAACCCATTATCCAACACGCTGCTGCACACCTGCTCAGCCACCTCACGGACACTCTGGACACTCGTGCCATACAGGTGACTGTTGTACTGTCCGGCCTCAATGAACCGATGGCTCTGGATGTCCTTCTCCATCTGTTCCCTGGAGGACACAAAGTGATAGTCTCGCCCGTCCACCTCATACTCCCTCTTGGGCCGCGTGGTGTCTGTCAAATGAAGAACAGAAAGCGCACCTCATTTTGAATCTCAGCATCACCTCTGTCTGATGCACTGCGCACACATCGCTTTAATATTGTCGCATTGTGCAGCGGTGGCAGCAAGTGAAAACTGGCGAACACATCTGTCTCCGAGACTGACAGCGTAATCACTTACGTGGGACACAAGATCCAAACTTATCGGGGAACTCAGACAACAGGTCATCATTTATCCTGTCCTTCACAGGACCCAGAATGATGATGGGCCTTGCATAATGTACTTATCATAAAGAGAATGAAAGGATAAAGAGAGAGCGGGATCATTCACAAAAGAGAAAATCAAAACAATGAACATTCGTATAAAAGCCTGAAAGTGCAGACTTCACCTTACCTTCCACTTGGGTAACTGTCTCATAATTGTGTGAGGCTTTATCTCTCCCTGGTGAGAGAACACAGAAGCGTTCGGTTTCTTTTTGCCTTCTTACAAATGACACGTTTGCATCGGCATGCGCGTGTTTGTACTTATATGCAGGGCAGATGATGTATCTTCAAAGGTGGCAGCAAATGTATGAGATATCATTATTGGCAAGGTGTTAAAGGCGTGACTGTTTGACGTAATGTGTGCTTTGGATTATAGCCTTCTGGGAAATACTGAAGGAGAAGTCTTAGATTCATATCTGGCAGTCAATGATCTGCTCAAATAATAGTGGAGAGGCATTTAGAGATATCAGCAATGCCAAGAGTAGAGCAAAGGTGATGATAACACTGCTTTGTTCACACATTTGTTTTAGTTCCAGCTACTTGCACCTTTAATGCATATTACTAATCTCTTAATGGATGCAAAAGAGCATCCACCGAATTACCTTGTGTGCTCAAGCTGTCCCGACCAAGGTCCTGTAACAGAGACAAGAGCAGATATTTACCGATCAGGACACACTTTGAATGAACTCCCCTCCTTCAGAAAGCTATAATGAACAAACGTACCCTCTCTTTGGTGTTAACACGAGACCACTCTTTTCTTTCCACCCTGTAAGGAAGAAAAATGTGTGACAAAGGTGAGACAACCTGTCATTAGCACTGAGCTGCAGTGCTTTACTCTACATTTCAGTAAGTTTGCTACATATAAAGTGTCTGACCTGTGCTTGCTGGGGATGAAGCCAACCTCTTCAGCCTCATTCTGCGGGCTGACCTTACGGGCCTGCCACCACTCTTCATCTCCGCAGTCCAACACGTGCAGCACGTCTCCAAACTTGAACCCAAGTGCTTGACTGAGAAAGCCACAGTCGGCAGTTTTATCATAGTCAAAAAGAGCCCTGGAAGGAAAAAGAGGATTTCAATTAGGCATTTCATAAAAAGCCTTTAAATATCTTTTTTTTTAAAAGCCTCTGATATTCCAAAAACTGCGCTTTTAGTATATTTTAATGTGCATCGTGATAACAGAAACATCCGTACAGTTGGAAACGTTACATTGTAAGAGATGTGTACTAAAAAAATAATTTTTGAATTTTAACAAGTGTGCTGACTAAATGGAGAGAGAGGACCAGAAACATGCTTGACATTTTCATAAAGACAAAGCGGATAGGAATAAAACATTGGGGGTACGCTGCTATACTGGCATTTTTAAAAATAATTGTTTTTAGCCACCTGTGGCTAGCACTGAGTGCCCCGCACGACTTCAGTTATTCAGAAAAGAAGAATTTGTATGAAATATTGGATTTAGCCTAATTATGAGCTTTAAAAGCATGACTGACAGCGTCTGCTTTCCATGTGCCAGTGGACGTATAACACACTGTGTGAAATGTAACCATGAACTGCTTCTCTTTCCAGGATTTTTTTCGGTCAAGCAAAGCATACCTTGAATACCAGCGACTAGTCCTCTCACCCACACTTCTTATAAAGACCAGTGTGTATTCTGTGCAGTGTGATGTGGTGTTTGGATGTTTGCTTGTTGGTTTTTGGCTTAAAGTATTTCTGCAACCTGCAGTGATTTTGAAGATAATTTGCACCACAAGTACTCTTTAGTTTGTCTTTAATAAACATAGTTAATAAGTTGGTTGGTGTAAATCTTTAAATGGAACATTTCAGAGTAAATTCAATGTGGGTCGGTTGCTGTGTGGCTGTAGAGCTTAGTTTCCATGGATTAATCGTGACATTTTTATTTAACTGCGCAGAAAATAAAGAGCGTTTCAGTAACGTTGTGTTGACTGCTCTAAATGATTACCTTCAGTAAACACGTGAGCCTGTTGTATACACAGTAAACACAGTAATGCAATGGTGTCCTGCTGGTACTCCCTGTAAATCTAATATTGGCGGTGAATACATCAAATGGTAGCTAAATGCATATAAAGGCCCAGGAAACAATAATAAACACTCTAATGCTGTTGACTGAGACATATTTGCAGACAGATACTTTACATTTTTCCTCTTTATTCTTTTTCCTCTTAAGGCTTGTAGTTTTTGTGATTTTTGTATGTCTAGTGCTCGCCTTGTCATTTTATTTCTCTATTCTTACTTCATATTGTGTGCCTTTGAAGCCTGACTATACATTGCCTTTGATAACGCTTCTACTTCTACTCTTGCGGCTATAGATCCTATTCTGACTTTCAAAACTCAACACTTCAACTGAACGAGGCTTTGCAAATGTTTCTTTGCAGACACATTTGGCAGCATAATGGCGTTCAAGTGGAAGGACGGCTGAGTTCAAATAATGACATTTTCTTTAGTTAAATATGCTTGACATATTTTTGGCTTTGTGCAGGTAGATTTTTAGCTCTCTGACTCAAAATACTTTAAACAACATTAAATGGAACTAAATCTGCATTATTTGAAGTATTTGAAACATCCATACTATGCTGCAATATAACCACTCTTATTAATGATAAAAAGCTGTGGATTTCTGCTATGCTGCAGTCAAACGATGCATTAACCCAAAAACCGTATCCTCGAGCCACTTTGATCTCATCCTATAAGGCTAATATCAAAGGTAGTTCTTCTGCTTTTAGTGTGAGACCTGATGTAGAAGCCTCTCTTTGGATTACTCCTTAGGGTTGTCGTCCCAGAGCCCATGCTGCTGTTCATCAGCTGTTCCCTCAAGTCATGGATCTTAGCCTCGAAACGACTGTACTCTGCAACAGAGAAACACAAACATATAAGATTCCATATTTTACTCTCAGACACCTAAAATGTTTGCTTCAATAAAAATAAAGATCTTTCTCTTTTCCATGTCTAGTCCTTCAGTGGCTGAAGCGTGGATAAATGGATTTAGCTGCAGATGTTTGATCTCTTTGTTTCAAAAAGAATCTAAATGAGAAATTACTAAGTCATTGTTTTGTTCTTTGCCCATCGCCTACATTTCCACCTTATTTAAAAAGTAGTCCTACCATTGCATTTAGTCATTTTCTTCAAAAAGAGATTTTGAAGCTTATTTTAAAGGCCAATTTTTAGACTCATTGCTCAAACAAGTTTTGCAACGTATAAAGTTCTTTGTGAGAAGGTCTCTCAGTGGTTTTACCATCGGGTCGGTACTGTGCGATGATGGTAACTGTCTGGCCAGCGTTCTTCAGTGCTGCAGCTGCCTGTTCGTGTGTGGCCATACGCAGGTCCACGCCGTTTACCTGTCACACACACACCATGACTGTTAACACCTGACGACCCAGTGCTGCTAAGGATTACATGACTACTTGATAACATGAAGAAAACTGTCATTACACTGAGGATCTGATCCCCTTTGTGCAGCTCTCCGCTGAGATCAGCTGGACCGCCTGCCAGGATGAAGGAGATAAAGATCCCCTCGCCGTCCTCTCCTCCGACGATGTTAAATCCCAAACCTGTGGAGCCTCGGTGGATCAAAACTCGACGAGGCTCTCTGAAAAATCGATGAAGGAGACAAAATAAGTTTTATAGGGCTAAAATGCCCCCATAATAATAATAAATAAACAAGATAAAACTGCAGTTCAAGGATCATTGCTCACCTGGGAATATCATCATCTCCCATCATGCCGTGTAGAACAGGAGAAAATCGACTCGGTGAGGTGGGAGTGAGGGCTTGCGGGTAATCAGATCCGAGATAGTTTGGGTGGCTAAGTTCAGTATCCATATGGGAATATGCTGGAAAAATAAGCACAAAACCAAATGAGGTGTAACATACCAAGCACATGGATTTTATTGTACTTCAATTTTCATGCACTTTTTTCTTGGTTTCAGGTCACAGGTTGCACTGCAACTTAAGAAAACACCAGAAAAATAGAAAAGGAAATACTACGGAAGTAGCGGAAAACAAATCTGTGTTTTGGGGGGAAAAATAACAAGACAAAAGTGACAGAAACCAAAACACGCTGAGACACGCTCAAAATAAACAGAAGATTCATCAGTGTAGTACAAGAGAAAAGGGGAAAGTAACGTGTTTTAATACTGTACATACATGTTTGCTATTAGACTTTTACTGTTTGCTTGCTATTCCATTAAGTTTCTGTCTCCCAAAATCACATCTGTTGTGTTTTGTGAAACTTTTTTCTGGTGAAATTTGTGTTTTGTATTTTTGTAGCTCTCACTTTGTAGAGAAAACTGGTAGAAACTGGTTCTGAACTGAGCTTTTACTATTCATAGAAATCCCACAGTCATCTCTAGCACTTAATAAGACTTTTTCTCCCTCTGTTCTATTTTTGACAGCTGTTCCAAACACAAAAAGAGCAGGTCTTGTTTTTAATAGCTCAAAGTTCTCTTTAATACGGGGTGAGGAAATTTGGGCAGAAGGATGGAGGCTTACTGCTGGTGAGGTCAGGAGGGTTGTACGAGTTGGTCAGGAACAGGTTGTTGGGCTTGGCCACCCTGAGGTACACCACCTCGGCTGTGTTCTTCAGAGCCCCCACCGCATCCTCGTGCATCACATCCTCCAGACACACGTTGTTCACCTGATTGTTCGCAACAAACAAGGAAACACAGGTAAGGTAACAAAGTGCAAATAAGAAGGCTGTCACCCCTGTGACTTCATTATGTGTGATCCAGCAGCACTCATGGATTAGATTTAACAGAGACATTTAGCAGCTAGATTCCAGTAATGAAAGCAAAATTATAGTTTAGTCCGTGGAAAGTTAATACATGTTAGGGAAAGATGTTAATAACATTAATTTTTAATGGTAGAACAATAAGTTTTAAGAGATTTATTGTAACACAGACCAGTTTGAATAATACGCTAAGTGAAGTTGCTCCATGAGAGAATCTCTCTTTGTCTAAAAGCGGGAGTCACATTCATTTCCATCCATGGGCTATATTCAGCCCCATGAGATATCAAGTGTGCCAGGCCAGTAAAACCACTTCCTAATAACTTAGAAGAAATATACACATCTAAAATTCTCCCTGTTTTTTACTGTAATACGGTACAAGATACATTTGGAAAATGTTCATATTTTATGAAGCATCCAGGAGTCTGAACCTTTTGAGGTCCTCTCACCCTCAGCTGGTCTAGGTGGATCGCTGCCCATCCCTAAGCCTGGTTTCGCTAGAGGTTTCTTCCTGTTAAAAAGGGGTTTTTCCTTCCCACTGTTGTCAAGTGCTTGGGGCAACACAGGGTAGTCTGATTGTTGGGGTCTTTCTTCTACTATTTCTGGGCCTTTAACTTCCAATGTAAAGTGCCTCAGGGAGACTGTTGTTGTGATTTGGCGCTATATAAATACAACAGAATTGATTTAAATGCATATACATCGTAAGAAAAACAATATCCTCCAAATTCAGTCAGTCTACTGTTAGTATAACCAAACGCTTTGTCAAATGTGGAAAAATCGCATCAGTCACACTTAGCAAAGCGTTCCAGATGGGACCCTGTGGAGGGCTGGTTCTGGCTCACTGACCTCATGTTTGACACCTCTGATGCAGAAATTAGAGTATAAATCGCTAAACTCAAATTGGTTTAGACACCTTTAAAGTGGACGGGAAATGCAGGGAGAGAAATAGTTGGAATGACAAGTTCCAGCTGATTGAGAGTTAAATCAAAGAAACTGTGGCTGCGTGGTGTTAACTGTAGGTTACAGAGAGAACACATAATGTATTTTTTAACAAATTCACAGGGAACAAAAGGATGCTGCCACATCCCATTCTGAGTTAAAGCAACGGCTCAGACACCATTTAGTGGGAACAGCACCATTTTGAAGCTGGTGGTGTTGAGCTGTGTGTTCCCCAGCAGGTGGCAGTAATGCTGCTTAGAAATCACTCTGGCATTGTTGTAGTTAAGGCTCACTCCATCCTACACATCTGTTAACATATTAATGGCTGTAATGTCAAACCATGAAAACTGAGAGCTGTAATTTATCTTGGCTCTTGATACATCAGTGCCTCATATGTGCGCAATGTGTGAGTGTACATACGGGTGAACACGAATCCATGTATGAGAACACATGTCCCTGCATGCTGGAAGCTATTATATGTGAGTGACTGACCGCTAAGATCTTGTCTCCAATCTGCAGACGCCCATCTTTATGAGCTGCTCCGCCTTCAATGATCTTAGTGACATAGATGCTGTTATCTCCTGGTATGTGCTGGTTCCCCACCCCTCCAGCAATGCTGAAACCTAATCCTGAGAAAAGGGGGAGCAGAGCGTGAGCAAAGGAGGTGCAGGTTAACACAGAGTAGATTTGCTAAATCCAGAGGGCACAGCTTAGCATCCGTAAGCCCACGCAAAAGCCTTGATGCTTTGCACCAGTCCTCGCTTGCACACACCTTTAGGCCCTTTGATGAGCTTGATTTCAGTGACTTTTTCCGCTGCTGGTTTTCTGCGGAGAACGTAGAGGCGGACGATAGCACCTGCCTCCTTAAGAGCCTCCACAGCTTGGCTATGTGTCACCTCCCTCACGTCCACATCATTCACAAATAGGATGCAGTCGTTCACACTAAGAAATGGAGAGAGACAGAGAGAGACTGTGGGCGCGAGAGGAAAAAATACCGCATGAGTTTTTGTTTTGGTGAAGAAGTTTGGGTGTAATCCTCCACCAGACGAGGTCAGGAACAGTCAATCTCCAGCTACAGCCGCGCTGGGGATCCAGTTTCACTGCAGACTTTTTTTTTTCTCCACTTCTCAGTGACTAAGATTAAAGAGGGTATAATCTCTTGCTCTATTGATTTAGCACCGGGGGAAAGCTGCAGTATAGCTTCTTTGTGTTAACCGCTCATAAAAAATGATGACGACTTGATAGGTAAAGCGAAAGTGACAGCCTGTGTGTATAGGAGAAGCTGATCTTCAGCGATGAAATTGCTATTTTCAGACACACACATTTTTTTCCCCCTCCAGGGCCGTGTTTTCGTGATTCCATTCATGTATTCAAAATGTATTTTATGGCCATGAAAATGATGATGCGTAAATAGGACTGAAATTATTCTTGCAGGCTGCCGGAGCTTTAACCACTGAAATACATCACTATAGTCAAATCCAAAGGGACCCAATCACAGCTGACATCTTCATGCAAATGATGTTACATCATCCGAGCTGCATATTATCTGCAAGGCTGCATGTAGGAAAGATTTAAAACATTTTTATCATGCAATGTTTTTTTCAGCCTCCACAGAGCATCTGTATATATTTATTGATGCACTGTGTTGATTTGAGCACAACCTTTATTAAACGTGTATGTGTAGGGGACTAAATATTCCAAATAACCGTCATTTAACTGCAAAAAATAAATAAATCAGTTACTTTGATGGAAGAACCTTTTAACAACCACGTTAAAATAAGCAGATAGTAGCTTAATCAAAGACCAAGGACAAAAAATATACTTGCATTCAAGCAAATATGAGCATTTTCATTAGGTCTTCTTCAAACTCATCATTCCAGATGGAGGTTTATAGGTCAAGTGTAAAGAAGACGATGCGTCTGTGTTAAAGCACAGTCACAGAAATGGATCCTAAGTGTTGTTTTTTTCCCACAGAAAGGCAAATTCTGTACTACATCCTCTTATGAAAGTGGCAAAACATGCATATTATTACATATTCTTGCAACAAGCATGATTAGGATTCCATCTTTTTTCATTTAAATTTAGGCGCGAACAGTTCTTTTCTTCCAAAAAATATGTTGCAGCTTGCCGCTACATGTTTTGTCCATTAAGTGAGAGTGTGGAGATTTATGGCACTAACCTTGACACACAAACCACATTTTAAACTTGCTTTTCCATATCGTTAGTTTAAAGTGCGACCTAATTTGTCATATACAACATATTTAAGCCTTACTTTACTTCTTTTAAACATGGCATCAAAATGCAAAAAGACCTTTAAACATGTCGGGGAAGAAAATACAAACTCTTAGCTAGGCTAAGGCATGCCTTTCTTGAGTTAAACAGACAGATGCTCTTACATGTAGCTCTGAAGCTGAGCAGACTGAACGAGCAACGAGTTATGTACAGTACTGTGTTACATTACTTTGCACTTAAAAAAGAAGACGGGAGGCTTTGCTTAAGCATCCACTTCTCTTGTCTTGGGTTTTGGAATGTATGTGCGTACAGACTGGATTTGTGTTTATTGTAGCTCGCTGTGTGCGCTTTTACCTCAGCCGTCCATCCTGAGCAGCAGCTCCTCCAGGTATGATTTTGGTGATGAAGATGCTGGGGTCATCGCCCACGTGAGGGTTGTCTGTTCCCCCTGCTATGCTAAAGCCCAGGCCTGAGTTACCCTGCAATTCAATGCAAACAAAGCACACAGTTATTCATGTGCAAGAGAAAGTTTTCCTGTGACTGCATGCAGTCCTGTGAAAAAACAAAAAACACAGCTCTATTGAGCTCTTGCAACAGCATTTTAGTAAGGCTGATGTCTGTACTTTGACTGGGACATTAAAATACCCTCTTTTTCTCTCTTCAAGCCATTCTGTTGTAGATTTGCTGCTGTGCTTGGGGTCACTGTTCTGTTTCCTGATCCGTTTGGGCTTTTGCTCACGTTTGACTCTAGATTACTTTAGTAAACAGTGGAGTTTATGTTTGACTCAATGTCATTAAGGTGCCTGGGTCTCATGGCTCTAAAACAAGCCAGTGCTTGACAGTTGGCATGAGGTGTTGGGCGCTGATATGCTGTGTTTGGTTTGGGCCAAAACTTTCCACTTTGGTTTGTTTACATAAAACTTTGCAAACCTTTACAAAGCTGTGTTGCCATGTTCTTTTTACAGAGAAGAGGATTTCTCCTGGCAACTTTTCCAAATATGCCATACTTGTTAAGTCTTTTTATAACTGTACCGTCATCAACCTAACATTTAACTCTTGGATTTTTGGGAATTTCTCTGAGCCTTGCACAGTCTGACTTTGGGAAAATTACCGCACTCTGTTATCAACAGACCAGCAAACTGCCAAAACCTGTGCTTTTACTTGTTGAAAATCACTTAATCAAGTGCATTTGATTAGCAGCGCCTTGCTGCTACTTAATTCTCTTTGTCATCTGAAGGTTTCGTGTTTCCATGTCTTTGAATGACGGGAGTGGCATTTATAGATATATCACTCACAGCACTTTTACATTCATGCATCCATAAAAAGCTTGACTTTGACTCGCTCTAACTTTTAATCCCGATGCTGTCCATACGATAAGAATCACAGCGCAACTGGACTGTAAATGTGTAATGAGGTTTAAAAGATCACATCATGACACTCACTCTCTCCAGTGTGATTTCCTCATACTCGATTTCGCCTTCTGTCCCATTCACCTGTCAAGAAGACATCAGTTTAAGGGTGGTGTCCCTGTAGACCATTTTTGTCACAACCAGTCAGCTACATTTTATCTCTAGCATTAGTCCCGTGGACCGGATCATCATATGTGCACTATTGACTGCTGCACTGTTCTTTCAGTCCCATTCTTCCTTCTGGATGAACAACTTGGCTCCACGTCAGCTTTACCTTTGCAATTACAGTTCAAGAGGACGAGGAGATTTAAGTAACTTCAGTCTTCAGTGTTTTGGTGTCTGACCTAGAAAACAACTTCTCTTCATGCCGTAGTGGTGCAAAAATGCTGCTGCTGCTGCTGCTCTGTGATTGCAGGCATTTCCACATTCTCTACACAACTCGTGATGATACGGTCACTGCTTTTCCTTACAGATATGACACCATTTCAGAACTCTGAAGCAAATTAAGGAATATTTCTATTCTCCCAAATGTATATCAAACAAAGAAAGCTAATTTAATTAAAATGGAGGAAAAATTCATAACTGTTACCGTGCAGATTAAAACAGTGTGCAAAGCCCTACCTGCAGGGTGGGAAGGGAGTGGAATTGAACTGATAATGTACAATGAATATGAAGGCAGTTAAGTTAGCCATGTGGTTAAGCCTAACGTAATAATACAATAAAGGGAAGATTAAACATAATCCTTACATATGGGGAGCCATCGAGTGTGTCAGTGTTCACGACCACTGGAGGAGTGTTTCCCTGGAGGCAGAGAGAAAGGAAACATTATTAAGAAATAATGGCAGAAATTCAAATGTGAGGCAAGTCTCGGCTGAGCTCTCAGTGTACCCTTGAAACCTGCAGTCGCAGCCAAGACTGATGACCATTTTAGCTGTAAGCTGTGATGACACTGCTCTCACTATGCTTTGGTTATCACTCTGCTAAAGGATGGAGAGCACTGCTCCTAAACCATTTGTTATCATCCGTCCATGATGGACACAGAAATAATTCACGCAGGCCCTTATACTCATGGCCATGGTTTTATTTTTGCTCTAGCTGCTAGTTGAATTACAGAGCTGATGCACTAAGTGGTCATCTCATAGATATTGCGGATATGCCTCCTGCCCATCGTTTCAAAACAAACATCTCAGTATTTCGTACATATGGCAATTTCTGTGGAGAGTCGGAGGATGATGAAGACACGGTAAACTGGTGTAATGACAATGACACACAGCATGATTAGCCCATTTAGTATAATGCCGGCTCGCTTAATGGTCGGCGATTCTGTCCTAAACCATACAGCAGCAAAGCTCACAGAGCCAGATTAAACCACAGCATTTCAACAAGTTATCCATCAGGATCAAAGTGATGTAGAAAATAGCACAAAAAGCAGCAAATCAGTGGGTGGACACGATTTGTGGCGTGGACGTGGGTTGGATTTACCTGCCAAGAATTTTCTTCCAGCTCACCTGAAGTGTCACAGTTTATCCACGCTCTTTTATTTCACTTCAGTTTCATTCATACAGCACCAGCTCGCCACAGCAGACATCAACACTGTACTCTCGTTCTTTCATCATTCTTTCTGGGATTCACTCACATCTTCAGTCTGTCGCTCTAAAATGCGAATACACTGTTGACCGACTCCCTGTGCAAACGCCATTGTTCATTTTTTTTGTTACTGTTCTTTAGCGCACGCTGATTAGCATGGGGAAGACACTGTGCATCCAAAAGTGCTTACAGAAAAGCAAACAGCAGCACAAAATCAGCCTGCTGACCTTCACAGACCTGACAGCTCTGACACACACAAACAGCTACGCGGCCAATCCAAACACATGCGCTTTCAATAAAATGGCTTCATAATCCTAGCCAGTGATCTTTATGGGATGCAAAGGGAAGTTATTTGTTTACACTCTCTAAGACGTTCAAGCTGAGCCAGAGGAAGAAGTGTTATCCGTTTATTCATATTTTCTCTGAAAACAACATCTGGATGTGATTCACTGTAGAAATACATTATAGCAGTGCAGCAGCTTTTCAGCAGACTTTTAACAACATGCATTTTGACTGATCACAGCAGGAAATGCAGATAATTTACATTTTGTTTGTAATGGTTCAGTTTCATTAGGCGTTCCATGGCGCAGCAGGAGAAGTGCAGGGGTAACTAATGACATTAATGAAGCCTTTGTTTCACTCTGTGTCCCAGAGCTACCACGCACTATAACAAAATCCTGGCACAGCAAATTATTTCATTAACAACATTATTTATATCTGAGGAGCCAAAAAGTTCAGTGAAGCCTGCTCCTTTTAAACATGCTGGATGTGTGGAATTGCCCGACGACTCGGGCAATTTCACAAAACGTCAGTCCTCCTAAAGAAAAGACACAAATCTCTCTTCTGACGTGTTTCAACTGCTCACTGTCTGATTGCAGCATCGCCTGTGCACGGCTTCATCACGCACGGTAGCCGCATCCAGCGGTGCTACTGAACATTACGTCAAATTCATCCTTATCTGGAGAGAGAAATAATGAGTATAGCTAGCAGAAATCTAAGCCTAGTGCAGGCAATTTCCCTGCAGGGATTTTGACAGAGCTCTCTTTCTGTCTCTCCGCTCTGTCAAGTCTTTCGACATCAGGGCGGTTAGGATTTACAGTGTTTGGCTGCTCTTGCCCACCTATATTTTAACACCACCTATTCAGCCATCCCTGGCATGGCTCTATAGGCAGCACCGCCATCCATCAGCAAACGGACACTAATGCATTTACAATTCAAGCAGGACTTTGCAAATTTGCATCACTACTCACACACGGCCTGAGCAGGACTTGATTAGTATTAGCAGATCTGATTACTCGAGCTCACTGTGATTAAAATGTCTGTTATGAGCTTTAATGGCAGCAATTTGAAAAGTAAAAAAAAATCCCGGTGCCTTTTAAATCACACAATAACACAATGCACATACTTTAAAATATTTAAATAACAAAACACACTAATGTAATATTCTGTGCCGGTGACATTTTCATTAAAATCTGTGCAACTATGCTGAGGTGAAGTCATACAAACAAACAAACATGAAGTAAACATGTTTAAAACATGCCTACCATTTTATGATGCCGACGTTTCTTGCCCTTCCGCACATTGTTGAGGAATCGGCAGCCCATCTTTTTGGCGTACCACACAGACATAAACATTGTGCTTCTGTCCTTAGATGTCAGTCACTGATATTCAATATTACACCCTGTTCAAGTCTTACAACGATATACAGACACACTGAAAGTGTCAAGGTGTTTTTTTAGAGTACCCTCTGCAAGCATCTTCATTCAAATTCACCACAAAGTACCACCAAGGTATTGTTGCCAAGCGAGCCATTAGGTCTAGGCCCTGCCATAACAGTAAGCTTCCACAGTGGATCAATTAAAAGATACCTGTTTCAACTTAAGATATTACACTTGAGCTTTACATTTAACTCAAATCTAATCGAACCCTGCTGGCATGCTCAAGACATGCAACGATTTCATGTCCAGAATCACAGAAAGAGCACAGCTCAGTAATGTTTTCCTCCTGTTGAGTCGGTGCTGAAGATTTCATCCACCAAGGCTGAGGCTGATCACTTGTTGCCAGTAAGTCTTGTTGTTATCTGATACCCGATCATCCACTCTTCGGGAAGCCATCTATCCAGAATAAAAAGAAATAGATCCCTTCATTCTCCATCCTCTCTGGTAGTGGACTACGATAGCCGTGCCTCCCTGCTACTGGTCTGTGCTCAGAGAGAACGCAGTTCACATTTTCTGCTGCTACTGTACTGTACCCCTCCCATCCCTGCTGCTGAGAGAAAGAGGAGCAGGCAGGAAAGTTTGATGGCAATTACTTAGCTGTCTCACTGTATAATGTCTACGCTGGTGATGTGAAAGGCTGAGGAATTATACTTTGACTGAACTTAAGAAGGACAAGTGGCGCAAACTGGCCTCCCTTTTTTCTTAGGGAACACTCGACACTGAAAGGTTTGTGAGTACTGTACCAGTTCTAGTAAAAAGAATGAAGCCTGAACACAGTAGTGACAGCTTGGTTGGAAAAAAATGAAGCCTGCCATGTGACGTTTTTGCCAGACCTGAGCTGTTTTTGAAAGTCTGTATATGTCCGTAAATTAGGGCCCTTCAAAGGAGATTTTTATTTGCGACGTGAGGAGAAGCTGGAGTAATTGCAGGGCAGCGTTTGCACATAATGAACAAATCCTCCTTTTAATTTCATTAAATTTATTTAATTTCAGCTCAATATTTGTGTCTCTTCTGCTCTCTTCGGCTTTCTGCTTCACCATGTTAGCGCTGCTTCATTCAAAAACAGCAAAAACAGCAACAGAGAGTGGCTGGTTTAACATTTGTTTATCTTGGTTTAAGATGCCGATGCCCTCGTGTGACGTCCGCTCACTGTGAATATTGTTTTTTGCAGCTTTACTGCAAACACAAATTATTTTCAAGTTGGGCGATCAGTATAAAACATCATTTTACATAAACTTATCAACAACGTAGCTGCCTGCAAATGCATTTTTGTTTTGTTATGATGAATATAATTGTGTTGAAAATAACATTGAATATAATAATATTCTCTCAAGACATCTCTAAGAACCTTATTGAAGGACCTGTCATCACTATTGACAGCAATACTCTTGACCGAATATGGAGTTGAAGAAAAGAGGAGGGGTTTGTTTGCCATTTTTACCTTGAATAATTAAACAGGACGTGAGGTTACTATGAAAGCACACCACCATGTACAGAAAAAAAGGCTTAAATGATCCTTTTTCCAAGCTTGTGCAAGCTCTCTCTTTCAGAAAGACAGATGGATTGGCAGGCGTGGAATATATATGCACAAATGCATGCACGCACACTGAACAGACTTAAGCAAGGACATGCTGAAGGACAAGCTGTCAGCAAACGTTCTCATTCTGTGAAATAAAATCCCTCCATTTACCTATCTAATATTTTCGCCCTTCTGCAAGGCCCTCTCTATCCTTTACTCCGCCATTCAGCACGAACAGCTCTCTCATCCTCTCTCAGCATTTTTTCTCCCCCTCTTTCTCTCTCCCCTCTGCTTCCCAAAGGACCTGAGCTGCGGCTGCTCAGTAATTACACTGAAGCTGCAGGGACGTATTTAAACATTTATTAAAGAAAAATAGGGAGGATGGGAAAATGAAGATGGAAACCAGATACTGACCAGACAAGAATGGAGAAGAGAAAGGGGGAAGGTATAATGGAGAGCTCTTGGGGAATCTCTACAGAAACGTGTAACTGATCCTTGCGTTAAAAACAAACTGTCTTTTTTTTGTGCAAAGTGTCAGACACGTGTCAGAGGGTTTAACTGCTTTGTCTGAAGAAGGATTTGTCTGATTTGGGCTGCGTACTGCGTCTGTGGTTGGAGACAAGAAAAGTGATATGCATCCTTTTTCATTAGAACTGAAGGAATATAACAAATGGGTTGGTGGGAGTCTTCAGTAAGCACTTACAGCCTTCTGCTTCTCACTTTCAGCTTGTCAGGTGAAGGATTAATGGCAAAGATAAGCACTGTGTAGAGTTTTTATCTCAACAATTCAAAACTGTCACAATAAAAGTACCTCATACATTATTAAAAAAGCCTTTTTTGTTTTGGTTTTTTCATTTTTAGACAGATCTCTGTCTTTAAGGAGAATTATATAAAGAGAAAGAGAACAAAAACAGTGCTTTCAGGGCAGTACATTCAGAATATATCGAATCAGATGACCCTAACCCTTTAAAGCATTATTTTCATATAAACTTGTAATAAGAAAACAAAGAGTGAATTCACTTTCTAAAGAAATCTCCACGTGTTACAGACTGGATACAATGTGACACAAAAAAGCTTTCATTTGCTGTTAGACCGTGAACTTTAAGTAAACCAACAGCAGATAAATAAAAGCAGAGCAGTCAACACATCAGTTTCTATGTTTATGCAGGCTCGAAGAGTCACATCGAGTAAAAGGCGGGAAGATTCATCAGCATGAGCTCAGATCGATATCAAAAGTTCTGCGCAGTGTGAAGAAAAAAAAGATTTCTAATTACATTACCAGATAAGTTTAAAAAAATGGATGTCATTTGAAGCTAAAGCACCTCTTTGCTAAATCATGTACATAACCCAAAGACCTTCTATTACTTGCCAAACCATTGCAGTGCTTCCAGAGACAATCCTACCCATAAATCAATGGGCCCTGGAGTGGTACTGGCAAACCCCACACCATTAGAGCAATAAAGACACAGACTGACGATACCACCTACACATCAATGACAACCACACGGGCATTACATCGGCTGCAAACACGTCCACACACAAAGGCATTGCCGCAATGCATCTTGAAGACAGGACACACTTAACCCGACCGGTGGGGAAAATTGAGTGCATGCATCAACAGAATGCAGTCGTTCTGTGCATGTTTGAAGGAACGCATACAAACACATTTTTCTTACTGATGACTTCATGCTGGAGGCTGCGTGGTCTCCCATATGTTAAACAGTTTAATTCTAAGCATGTGTTATTAATTGCGTTGTGTTCAAAGTCAGGGCAGGCCCACAAAGACAAAGAATGACGTATAGTTTACAAGAGTAACTACTTGTTCGAGAGACACGGAGAGACTGAAAGCCAAACTCCACTTATTTCAATGATCCTGTCTTTTTGCTTTTAAAGTAATTATGTAGCAGCTCATTTCTAATGTTCAGATTTTCGACTAATAAAAACACAATATAATATTGTGTGTCTTTTGTTCTGTCTTCCTCCCCTCACCCCAAATTGGCCAGATGGCAGCCTCTGACCCTGTTTCGGCCATATGTTTCTTCCTGTTCGAAGGAAGTTTTTCCTTCCCACCTTTCCCAAACCACTTACTTAAAAGGGGTCAAAGGGGCTCTTCGATTGTTGGGCTTTTCTCTTGGTTACCTTACAGTCTAAAGCACCACGAGGCGACTGCTGTTATGATTTTTGTGCTACATAAATAAAATGTAATTAAATTGAGTATCCTAATAAAAGGTTAGGAAGGAACAAACTTCTCAGTGGTGATAGATACATTTCTGGACCACTATAAGCACGTTTCGCCTTGCAACTGCGAGCAACACATTGAGCAAGATGCAAATGCAACCTCTCTCAAACCTCACAAAAATGCTTTATAGAGGAAGCAGGACAGCCAGCTTTTCAAGGTTATGAAAGTTGAGTGTGCACGGTCTAACACTGACACCTACAGGTTTCAGTCTCCCCTTGCAAATCTCTGCTTGTCTCTGTCTGTCCATATCCATGCCACAAAGGTTTAGCAATGTAGCACTAAAGGTTTAGCAGCGACATACATCAGGACTTTACATATGTGTCTTGACCACAAAGATAGTTTTCTCATTGTGTTACATGTTTTAGGATTGTTGGGAAATATGAACTTCTACATGCACAAAAATGCTATGGTAGATTATGTGTTGTTTAATTAGAACATAGGAACTGAAACATGCACGTAACGACAGATCTGAGTCTTACGGTGTGATTGAATTTTCAACATTTGAAAAACTATTTTAGTGATTTCTGTGATTTTAGTCCCAAAAATAGCCACTGAGTACGAGCAGAACAAATCTGTTAGACAAAGGAGATTTGAATGACAGTGAGCATGAAGCCGCTGATATGATCAGAAACAGATGACCTCATACTCTGGCAGTACAGATAAAATGGCAATGAATGGGCAGCTGTCTCTCTGCAATCAGACAGCCAGCCAAAGACACGGAACAAAGATAAAAATCACACTGATTATGATGACTGATGATGATACTGGTAACTTTCACGTTGATGGACCAGCACGGATTGCTGTGCTCTTACCAGTGTGGAAACAGCGGAGGTGTACATTGGAGTGTGTCCCGTAGACATCAACACAGGCTGCAAAACAACAGAAGGAGAGGGTAATTGTGCAGGCCTTGTACATCGGCACAGGGAAGAACAGCGGGTACCGCTCAGTCTTTTCTCTTGTGGCGATTGATTTTGCATATTTCTAAGAAATCCTGAAAGCAGGCCTTGAATGCGACAGTTAAAGGGCCCACACTGTAACATACTGTACTACAGTGTTGAAAGTAAAATACTTGTTATATGCAAAATCTTAAAAACAGTGTACCACACAGACAGCACATCGAGAAACATTGATTAAAAATTGTATACTGATCATTTATACAAGCACCAGCCCTGAAGATGGATTAATGCAGAACAGCAATCAAACAATCAAACTAAGCAGAATACACAGTGACACAGACGGACTGTCTCTACTACTCACTGATAGCTTATATATGAGAGAGTAAAAAACACTCAGGTACATACAACCATTAAGAAACAGTGGGATTGTCAGTGCTTGTTAAAGCAGAATTGATTACTCTGCACAGCTGAAGTTTTAAACAATCCACCATGTGCCCATGAATTTTACAAACAGCAACACTGCAGCATTTTCACATGTCAGGAGACCCGTTTCCTCCCACTGGAAAAGTTTTATATTACAACAAAGCATGTAATTAAAGTATGAATGTTAGGACAGCTGCATTTGCTGATCCAGCACAGCACTTCATTCAGTTGATTCATGCCGATTCCTCCTGTTATTAACAGACACTACCTGTCTTTCTTAATATAGACACTGCTTTCTATTCAGTGCTTCACTGGAAATATTTTGGCTTGCTAAATGGCAAATCAGGAGTCATATCAAAGCTGAAGAGTATGAAAAAATGCAATGAGTCAATGTTTCTGCTGCCACGCAGTCTCAAGCATGTGAGATGGCTGCAGGAGGGGTTAGGTAGTGTGGAGAAGGTTTTTAAAGATGGGAAAGTAAAACTTGGGCAATGTTATTCACTCGCTGGACCCACATCCTCTCTGTAAACGAGAATGAACAGCTTGTATAACTGGGGGAACATATATAGATGAGAACCGGGAGGAGCGTGTTTGGAGGCGTAGTCCCGCTCCTGAAATTCAGATACTTTATCTCCAATTGATGAAGGCCAGGGTTTCCAGTGTTGTTCAAAAAGTAACAAACCAGTTCACAAGAGCCCTCGGGGGTACTGTGTGAGGACACAGTACAAGCAAATGGAGCAACACAGTGCAGATAAACATCATGCATCATCATCATCATAGTTATCCTGAAATTGACCATTATTGTCTTTAAATCTTCATCAAAATCACAATTAACAACAAAAAATCTATTACCTGTAAGCCATATGTAATAATTATTAAATATCTTTATCAGGCCTGTATTAATATTTGCATGTGACTCATAATATCGCAGAAATCTGATCACAATATGATTTTTACTCGTCTAACTCTGAGTGGGACAAACATAAGGGTCGCCACATGTTCATGCATCCAGCCAGCCTAGGACGGAGTTACGTTCTTGTATTTGTTTTTATAGCTATTCAAGGATGCACACGCAAAGCTCCCAGAGCGTGATGTGAACAATTCACTTTGAACTAAGTTAAGGCAGACCTTTGTACTTCATCATGCATTCAGCTCTCCCTGAAGAGAAACACAAAACTTCATAAATAATAGCGGTATTCCAAAAATAGAAATAGGGCCAATCCTGATTCAAAAAAGCACCACTGCAAACAACATCAACATGCTCTCTTTCAAATGTTAGGAAAAATATCCTCAAGACAGAATTTCACTGCAGTGTAGGTGTCTTAATAACAGTGTTATTGCTGCTAATGCAATTTAGTGGTTTATAAACTGCTCTCTGTGTCACACAAGTTTTGATGCAGTGAACATACTGAGCACCAGAAATGTCTTTGGGCAAAATGGGGAGACTGTAGAAAATCTATTTTAGGAGACTTTTAGAGACATGGGACACTCACAATGCAAAACCTCATTATGGTTTTAGTTTATATTGCAAAACCCTTGTATTTTACACCAAGTATTACCCACTGTACTTAATATCACATTGAGGGATGATATCAAGGAAATGCTTTCACAGCCTGCACTTTAATATTTGCTAAATTGGTTTTAGAATTCTAAAAACTCATTGCCTCAAAAATGATGCAACTTTCACTTAAAAGTGGTGAGCAGTACAGTTCCAGCTTGGTTATAGTGACTGTGTCATACTTTTTAAAGCCTAAACCATGACATAATTGACAGAGAATTGAATGAAAAAAAAAGTTTATTGAACGTTCTGACATATTCTTTTTTATATATATAATTATATATTATTTTGCATATATAACATTTAAAGTGCATCATATTTTGCAACATATTTATTTAGGTTTAAAAAAATTATTTAGGTTCTTTGGGGAGATAAAAACACACACTGATGTTGTAGAAATATTAAAAATTAAAGGAGGCCATGCCCAAACCCAAGTATTGTTTGTGATTTTAGTCTGTTGTTAGGTGGTTACTAGGCAGCGTGACAACAAAATAATGTACCGAGAATTTAAGTTTTGAGGAACTAAAGCAGATGTTGCTGTTGCTGTTATGAATTGAAAATGTATTGATGCTGTAATGATTTCATAAATTAAATACATTTGTGCATAAATACTAAAAATGGGTCATTTTAGCTTTTTGCTAGGTAGTTGCTAGGTAACGTGATGACATATCTGATATAGATAAGAATCTTCAGGGCCTTTAAAATATACCCGTGTGCCATGTTTTTTTGTTTTTTTTTTGCTCAACTCCTGATTGTGTAGGATGGGCAAACAATTTCTTGTATTATAATAGGATTTTATGAATAAATTCAATAAATTCAATTCAATAAATTCTGAAAATTAATTTAAAAAATGTTATAGAAGAAAATATTTTATTTAGAAAGACAGAAAACGAATGAAATTTAACAGTGGTTACATTACATGTTGAAGACAGATTTCACTTTTTCCTGCATCTCCGTGTGCCATAGACTACACACTGCACTTAAACAGCAATACTGCTTTTATTAACATTTGAAAAACAACCTTAAAGAGGACCAGTGACTGGCCATTAATCACTACAGGAGTTGCAATAGTGGTGGCCTGTTGACTTTACACTTCTCTTGCCCACACACACTGGAAACGACATTACATTTCAACAAGAATCAAAATCTAAACACGTAACAGAAAAAATATCACAGCACTCTAAATTAAAGCTTCAGCAGCCCTGTAGGTCTCTGTGCTTGGCAGTTTAGAAGTATTATGTACAACTACTCTCCTCACATTACAGGCAAAAAGGTAGATAATGTTAAATAAGTAAGTATATTTTAAACTTATGCTAGCTAACAAATTAAGTTATAGGCAATTAAAGGCAATTAAAAACTGATTACATTTGTACTATAATGTCAAACTACTATTAATTTAAGATACATGTGGTCTAATGGTGTCAGACAAAACACAAAAACCAAGCAGGAATTTTATTTAAACAATTATAACACCTATCTACACACCAAAGTAAATTAAAAATTCAGTGTTATTAATTTGAATTAATATGTAATTCTATGCAATTTTATAAATTTCCCCTTGAAAATCAATACATTTACATTTCTGGAAAATAATTAGATAAGGGCTTACATGTGCATTAGAAGCATGCTTTATAAATTTTATGAAGCCAATTAAGAGTACAAAGTCATGGTATGCTGCACAAACTGAAGTCCACCAATAAAATGCTTTAGCAGTCAAAATAATAAAGAGTCAAGACTCGTAAGGATGATACAGTGTAGCAGAGTCAGTCACTGTTTGAGGAGAAATACAAATAACAGAAGAAAAGCAGAAATTATTTCATATTTCTGATGCCAATTTCCTGATTCTCCACACTGTTTCTGCATGCCAGCCTCAACACAATTAGTTTTCTAATGAAAGTGCACATCTAATGAAACAGTTCACAGAAAAAGTTATATACTAAGTGCCATTTTATTAGTGGAGACCTCTTCAGCTGCTCATTAATGCCAGTATCTAATACCTAATAGCTTATATGCAAATATTAGCCAATGATGTGGCAGCAACTCTGTACATGTGGACACTTTGACAGGATCGAGAATTGCAATGAAAAGCAGGGATCCATCCTGCCTTGAATAATGGTTCACACTGCTGGGTGGGGGGACATGAAAGTGACTTTACTCAAATGGCCTCCACCTTCATCAGATCACAATCCTGTAAAGCACCTTTAGGATGCGTTGGAACAGGAAACTGCATTGTGGATGCGCAGCTGACAAATATGCTGCAATGTCATGATGCCAGTATGATGTCAATATGGGTCGAAAATCTCTGATGAATGTTTCCATATTGAATCTATGACGTGAAGAATTAAGGCAGTTCTGAAAGCAGAAGGAGTCATGCATGGTGTACCTAATACAGTGGCCAGTCTCCATGCTCACGATAAAAGAGGGACCTACTGATATTCATATAAAATACTCTTCAGTGTAATGGGATACAATAAGTAAATCGGGCAATTTGCCAGTTTGAAACATATATTAAAAAAAACCTCACAGACGTTATCATTATTAGATCATAAATAATATTTCCTGTATGATAACTCATATATACTGAAAAAAATACCACAAGCCTCAAAGGACTGACTGAATGAGTCATGTAATGGACCTGAACCACTGGAGGGCACGCATTACATTTTTTATTTGACTTAATAAACCTCATACTGGTGGGTTTTTAGAGAATGGAGTAACTCTCCTGCCACATTACCATAATAAATGGTGCACCCATCAACTATGAATAATTACTGATCCCTTGGCATGTGCTGGATAGCAAACTCAACTGGGAGCACAGGGATTCAAAGTAACAAAAAAAAAGAGAGCTTGTCTGTCCTTTGTAAAAGCTAATAATGCGACACGTTTACACGTCATCTTGTTTTTAAATATATATTTTAACTGTCACAACACATCACCCCCTTAAACATCTACAAAAAATGGTTTAACAGAGAAAAACATGTCATCTTTTTGTTGTCAGTCTTGAACAACCTCACGGGTAAAGCCTCAAAAGCAGGGACGTCAAAGTCATGTTACATCGTCGGACACATACAGCCCACTGTGATCTTCAGCTGTCCGGACCAATGAAACTATGTGATAAATGTCTAAAATTACAAAAGCTATGGTAGTTCATTGTCCAGACTGAATTTAATATATTTAATAATAATAATAATCATAATAATAATAATAATAATAATGATAATCAGAATAATCGGTCTAGTATAAATGGTAATGGTGTTGAAAGCTGTAAAATGTAATTAAAAGTTAAGTTCTTTAGGTTTTCCAAAGCTGCGCATTGTGACACCCGAACTTTAGAGTAAGAGTCACAGACTTATAGACAAAGTTACCACAACCAAAATATATGTATATTATATATTACAACCACTTTCTTGTTTGTGCCCATCAACGAGCAACCTCAAAAGCCAAAATGAAATCTAGAACTGTAGTTCCTCTTGTGGCCACTTGAGGTTGGCTTCAAAAGAGAGCCGATCCCTAATAGACTCTCATGTTAAAATACCCAAATTTAGGCCGACATATACATGATTACATCTTGGCATAAAACGGTTTGCTCTCATTATTTTCTACCTCATTATAGTTGTACAGGCAATTGATTTTTATATAATTTACTCCTTAAAATCACACAAAGGCTTAAATTTAGGCATAATTAAGGTAGTGCTGCTTTGATATGTTGTTGTTAAGCCTGTACCAAAGTCACAAGTTTCCTATTGTAACAAATTATGGAAGCAAATATCTACCCAAGCTTAGCTCTTAACTCCCCTGCTCTTCCCTCTAGTCTAAATATGTTCATGTCCGGTTAAAAGAACAATACCAAGATGATGAGAGCTAAAATAACAAACATGGGTTTTCACACCTTCTTCACTACTCCTAGATGTTATTACCCTGTGTTATTCCTGCAGTATACAGTCTTATACCCATTTAAAATCTCTATCTGGACAAGTTTTTGTGCATTGTACCGAGTAAGGAACTTTTTCTAGTGTCTTGTACGACTTGACCTAACTCTCCAAAGCTACTGCGGTGGTTTTTAATTTGGCAGTGTTCCCATACAGAGCACCCTCCTCACAGCATCCTCAAGGAGAAATCTCCATGGCCACCAGAGCTCATGCTGAACATACAGCTGTATATTTTAAACAGCAGCAGACAACAATAACTCAGCCTCTCCATTGTATTCCCTGGTGAGAAACTGATAACCCCTCCCTCCTCAAAGAACCCCCATCAAACTAAATAAATGCAGGCACTCTTAAGTTTTAATAGCAAGGGATGCTGTTAAATAACGCATGTGGGCATAGGAGACAGATCATTATTAAGTGGCCATTATAGCCTACACCTTTACATTTGTAGCTACACTAGGTATTTGCTAATGCACTCCTAGCATATTCCTACTGATGTCAGCTGTATCGTTTGACTGTGTGACCGGCATCTCCTGTGCTGTTGGTGTCATTGCCCCCTTCTTTGTCATGAAGCTCTCAAAGACATTAAATACTGTATTGCAAAAAAGAATCGTAAGCATTTCCTTATTCTATACATTTGATTCTGTACCTGCAACTCCATCCGCCAGTCAAGCTATCTGCTGCCACCAAACTCAGAATGAGAGATTTTATTTCAATTTGTTGGATTTTTTTTTTGCTGCTGTCACACGGTATCATTTATTAAACCAAACCTATATCTGAATGCATTCTTTAATGTCTCAAGTGTTCGCATTACTACCTTAAAACTCTTAAATGCATCCTGCACATTGATTTTGAAGCTGTGCAAATTCATGTAAGTGCAAAATTGATCTGACCGTTTAAGGTGCCAGGGGCCGTATCTATTCCCCATAAATGTATTACATTCCCATTACCATACTTAAGTTGACCATGATTCCAAAAAAGACAACACGACATCTTAAGAAAACCTATACTAGATAGATAGTGTGCGTGTTTGTTTGAATTAGAAATCTAATAATCAGTGATATATACTGTTTTTTTCTTAGGGGGGTGTTAAACAATCTTCTTTAATAATAACAGCAATTTTCAAGCGTCTTCATCAAATATTATGAATTATAAATACAATTATCCGCTTCCACAGAACATACATTTAGCATAATTAGCACGTGTGTAATTAGGGTTTTTGAGCTGCACTGCAGGAAAAAAATAAATCTCTGATGCACTCAGATCGCAAAGTGGCTCACATGAAGTCATGTAAATGTGAAGTCAGAGTTATCTCACTGATGTTGCATTGAATATTCAGCACTGCAGTACATATATAATTGGCTGTGGAACGATGATGTGTGAAGCTCTCTGCAATATGCTCTCGAGCAAGGGTGTGCTTATTTTGGCACCGTGGGCTAACGGCGTCGTTCCTAAGTGTTGACAGCTGAGTGCTTTGTGCTGTTGTAATAGTGTTGTGTATTGATTACCAATGCACATAAGCGAGTGTGTTTTGGAACGTGCGTATCCTACCTTGACAGGTGAGATATGCGTGTGTGGTGTGTAGCCATGGATCGCCTCCATGGCGGCGAGGTTTTTGTCACTCATATGAAGCATCTCTGCACTTTTCCCTTGAGCCAGATGTGCTGGACTGTGCTCCAAGGGGGGCGTCTCCTCATCCTGGTACCTGTACTTCTGCAGACACACACAGATACAGGCGAGGGTATTAGTCTCGCCAGGTCTTATGTAAAAGGAGCTCGATAACAGGTAAATCACAAACAGAATTTACCGCCACCTTTCGCTGGTTTCTGATCTTCTTACACATTATTATGTAAAAGACAGTCTACCTGTACAAAGAGCAGAGCACAGTATTTCTACTAAAGAGGAATTTTTAGCTAAAAGCGGACAATCTATATGCAAATCTAGTTTATCACATAACATGTGTGACGCCCACAAGCGCAAATTGGACAAACGGAGGCCTCAAAATGTTTCCATTGTGCGTTGAGCAAAGCTAACGTCCTCCACAGCCACATGGAGCAACTGGAGCCGTGACTCATAGCGGCTCTGAAGTAGCCGATCATGCGGCTTCTTCCTAGTAACCTCACTCCCCTACCGATATCCCACACCTGGGCAGCCTGCCAGCAGCCCACTGTTTTAGCCACACATGGTAGGTTTCATTTTAGGCGTGATGACACAAAATCTGCACGCAGCAATTTTCCATCACAAGCACACGAGAACGTGGGCAGCATCACAGTGGATATCTGCTAGTCCTGCGGGTTAGAGCTCGCGGTTTCTGCATATCTGTACGCTGCTCCTGAAGCCTCGAAGGCTCACAGTGTACTACCGTGCTGCACTGCAGATGTGAAGCGGCCGATCTGAAAAATGGAAACATTTGGTGGGTCCTTCAGAATTTTGGCTGGTGGCCCGATTGCCAACCCTGCCACTATCCCCTTTCTCATTTATATATATATATATTTATTTATGTTTTGGAGGCAGACTGGAGAGAGAGGTGCATCACTGAGCTCTGTCTCAGACAGGCTGCCTAGCAACCAGAGCAGAGCAGAGATTGCAGTGCCACAGTTGGGGCTGCCAGCATCGGTCCTGGATCACATTACACTGAGACAGCAAGAAAGAGAGGGAGTGAAATAGAGATGAGGATAGAAGAGAAAGTGAGGGGGATGGGTAAAAATGGGAAAAAAAGAAAGAAAAGCGAGCCCATCAACAGAAAACAGCAGCATGAAGGCAGGAAAGAAATGACTCGTTGTTGTTGCATAATTACAGGTTAATAAGCTGGAAGCCCTTTTTTTCTGTGCAAAGCGCTGAGTCTGATATTACTGCACTGTTGTATACATAGATTAACTATTATGTAACTGCATACCACCAACTACCTGCACACTGTAAGAGAACAGATTCAATTAAGTATGTGGCTCAACTGGGAGATATGGTCCATAATAAGATGCAAAATATTTCTCTGTTTTTAAAACTCATCCCAAGCAATATTACAATATTAAACTTGCATGCAAAAACATAAAAAGAAAATACAACCCAGTAAAATATTATTATTATTTAGGTAATTGGATACTTTTAGCAGCTGTTAAATTAATATATCTTATTTTTTAAAAGAAGAAATGTCATGACGACGTAGCTATGATTAATGTAGCCTAGTTCTATGGAGCTACTGTGCTGCTGTCTATACTCACATATAGACAGCAGCATGTTTTTTAATGAAGCTGAATTCCCAGTAAAGCTGTTCTGATTTCCACTTTTTTTCGTGTTTCTGTTGTTAGAAAACGGAGCAAGTATGAAATATGAAACAACACGTGAACTGGCAGCCAGTTAAAAAGCCGTCTTCAAGCAGCACCTCTGCACTGCTGAAATCCTCGTTTTTTTTTCATCTGCCACCCTGACCACGACACTGTCTGACAAAAACACACAATTCAAGTCGCTGTTGCCACAGAGCAGAAGTAGAGAGAGCCGTATCTGTGGCAAGACATCACACTTTCTGGGCAATACTGGAGGCTCTCTTCTGCAGAAAGTAGCTAAGGTGCTTCTAATAACATCTGGGTCATGGTCATAACAAACAAATTAAGGCTGAGCCTCAAATACAGGCCAGGGGGAAACCAATCCCTTCCTGTTGTTACTGCATGTGCAATCCATCACTTACAATGTTTCTGTAAGAATTATGCACTTGGTTTAAGAATTTAAGGTCTGGTTCCAAATGATCGGTCTATGTGTTTAGGGAGATAACTGAGTGAAATTATTGATTTCAATAACCCACAGCTGCTCCAAATCTATAAATTCTAAAGCCACCTCTTTGCTTCAATTCCTGTCTCTTTAAATGCAGAATATACAGCAGAGCATCCTTGATATAAAAAAAAAGAGGATGGAGTCCCCGCAGCTCGGAAAATCAACGTAACTTACAAGGGGATGCACATAATCATGTAAATTACTTTGCATTTTTCATAATACGCCATAACTTGCTCATATTTTGTGTATGTACTGAATTTTCAACAATTTGTAAAACCCGGAGGCAAACTATTATTACGTTTCTGTAATAACTGTAATAAAATCTGCTCTCATAAGAAGGTTTGCCGGGCGTGAAACCTTTTGTACTGTAAGCTTAGAAAGGTGCACTATAACGATTCTGCTACAGGCTTGCCACTAATATAAGCCTACTTCAAAAAAACGAAGGCAGTTGACTTAAATGGAGGCACTGGTAACTTATTATTATCTACTTATTTTTATGTGCATGAGAGCGAAGGAATCATGGGAGAGAGCCCGAGAAGCAAAACAGCAAAGCTTGTGTCATGCTGGCAGCTTAAAAAAATATGACAGTTTGTACCAAGCATTCCCAATACATTTACTACATCCCATGTAGAACAAATCAAAATATACTGACTATATTTGATCTATTTCCCTAGTCCTAATTGTGGTTAATTAAGTATTCTTAACTCCAACTGTATCAGTAAAGTCTTTTCGTCAAATAATATAAACCACTGATTTAAACCCTGGAAAGACAAGTATATTACATGAATCACCGCTCAGAGTAGCCCTGAGCTCTCTGGTCTTCACTTCCTCCCCCTTTCCTGCATGACCAGCCTTCACGCTGCCATGTTGCCTTCTGTCCCACTGGTGGGGGATGTGACATTAAACTCAAAGATATGTTTCACAGTGTCCTTCTGGAGAGAGGTTTGGAGCATTTTTCTCTGACAAGCACACTGTGTGATTGTTAAAAATGACACAGGATTTGTTTATTTGGAAGAGGGGGAAGACAAATGATTGATTTGAACACTATGAATGATTTTGAAGCTGACTGAGCCTTGGTAAACATTTTAACAAAGCCAGCATGACTGAGGGGCGGGCGGCAGAGGGATTCTCAACAGCCACGGATCATCAAAGTTCTCCTATCCTTTCGGTTTTCCAGCTAGGTAAAGAGCCATCACTGAATTCACCTGTTATGCATATCACTACTGATTGGATGGTTTAATAACTAAAAGTACAAAGACAATAAAATTCTCCCTTTTTTTGTTGTGCGTTCCATCATTTACACTGTTTCTGTGAAAATTATGCACCTGTTTTTTGGTGTTAATATTGTAGCTCCTTCTGAACCATGTTACTGATATGTACATATGAACATTTTATTTATTTATTAATAAAAATGCTTAATATTTTTTTATCGAGATTGAGAGAATGAATGAGCCCCTGCACCATCAGATATAATTGGCTTTTCCACACTTAGGCAGTGTGAGAGGAGGGCAGCTGTTTTTGGTTATTTGTTTGTTAGGGTTCAACAAGAACAGCTTGGAAAGTCCTAAAAGAAAAAAAAAAGAAAAAGATTTCCACTCCGAAGCAGAAATCCCAGAATTTTATGTGTTTTTTTTCTTTGGTAATTCAGGTTTTGGGTTATTTGTTGTGCAAAAAAGCATTGTGACGGTGTCATTAATGCTATTTTCAATGAAGAATAAATTCATTTGTCATCTCACAATTCAGAGGTTTGAAGGCGGCCATTATCAGCAAACAGTATAAAAAAAATAAACAAGTAATTAGCTAAGCCCACATCTGACACACATATAACTGCACCCGACCTTTTTGGATGCCCAGAGCATCAACATTGCCTGATAACAAAACAACCACGCACAGCTCGGTAGCGAAATGGTCATTTTCTAAATAATAGAGCATATCTCTGTCTGAGCCAGTCAAGCCAATCCAGTCTAAACTGGTTCTAGGTGCAGCTCCTCGGTTTGTCAACCGGCTGAAACAAGCTATTTCAGCTCCACTCACTTTAAAGTCACTCTGAAGGCAGCCTGCTTTTTTCTGATTGGCTGCCCCTCATAAATCAAAAGTTTGATGGCAGGTGGGTGGGGCTTTAGCTTGCACAACAACCATATTCGGGATAAATATCATATAATACCACTCAAAGAATTTTTAAAATATTTGTTTTAATTTATTTGTTTGTTTGTTTTATATCCCAGTGATCATTAAAATTAAAGTTAGCTGCAAAATAACGTCCATAAATAGACTACTGGAGGCATTTCAAGATGACTGGCAACTTGCAAGACCTGCTTCTACGAGGATGGTGATTCTACAGAGCCAGGAAAATGTTTCATTTTTGAATGATTGTGATCACTTGCACATAAACCAACCTCTTTATCTGAGACTTTTTCCACAGTATATGCATGACAAAATGAGGTAAATTAAGGAAAAGCATCGCTGTTACCCTCTGGATTGTAATACACAGAATGCACTGACATCCACTGTCAAGAACACAAATACGTAAGAAGATATAATCTGTTTTCATAAACATAAATTCTCATTAGATCACTTAAATCGTTTTCTAACAGGCAGGGAGGTTTCCAAGGGCCTGCCTTACTTAAAGGTCATCGTTAGGAGAGCAGCATGAGTAGTATTTGCTTAAATTCTTGTACTATGTGTGAATAATAATAATAATATTTAACGTTTAACAGAGTTCAGTTATTGTAGAGCAAATGTCAAATGCTGTCTGCCATCACATTACTTTGTAATTCAAGGACCAAGCATGAGCTTTTAAATTATTTTCATTAGGTAATGGAATGAAAGCTGACCTTACCCCTCAGGCATATAATTTACAACAAACTTATATGGTAAATGCATTTGATGTGGAAGACATTACAGGAACCATTAGAAGCTTTTCACTTGCAAATCTGTGTCAATTAAAGGTGAATGCTCATTTATTTACATGTCTTTTGATTCTTAAAAATCAACCCAGAGGGCTTTTTATTGAGTCTGTTTGGTACTGCAACGATATGACGTTTGGAAGCAGCACAACATATCTCATAAAAAGTAAATGTGTTTCTATTCAAATGAATTTGAAGATTTGTGTTTAAATACATAAAATGGCATAAAATCAAAACACAAAGCCAAAGTTAAAACACTTAGATAGGAGCAACTGATTGTTTAAAACCTGACAGTTTAAAAAAATAATTAACAGTAATTATTTTTGGAAAAAATATGAATAATCAGAGTTTTTCCTGCCACAAAATTGGCCTGTGGTGTGATGACTAGGCAGGACAGCAGGATCAATTTGCATCCTATGAAAGTGATGAGGATGTGTTACCTCTTTTTGACCAAAATGTTCCTGTTATACATTTAACAACATAGATTATGCACAAATTCCCTGTGCTGAAACGCAGTCACCTGTGGTGATATTTAACTTTTTCTTTTGTTTATTCATCAGCTTTCATGTCGCAGTGACCATTTGCATTTAACTAAATCTGGATAGTTTTTCAAAATATAACTTCCCAAACAAGCGCCCGGAGGCTCTTTGAGATGACACAATGAACTGTACACTGTAGGTGGTAGAGATAATCTGAATGAATGAACGTGAAAAGGTAGAAAACCACATGTGCAAGGGAGGCAATATTCACAAATTAGATATCCCAGACAAATAAAACACTTGGACAATATTGCACTCACAGTCAATGAATGTTATACAAGTTTGGTATGGTTCAGCAGTGTTGTGTAGGGGGAAGAGAACAGCTTGGTCGTTTTTGCATTTCTAGTTAATTTTCATGCGTGGATCAAACATCAGCAAAACAAACATATATATAATTACTGATGATTCACTGACGCATAATGTTGGTCGACTAGACAAGAAATACACTTAGATTTGTAATTTTACCTCTGTTCACCAACACGGCTGATTTTAAACCCAGCAATCAAGATGTGATTGAATTGTAGACTCTCAGCTTTAAGTCAACGGGTTTAGCAAAAGTACTAAAATGACTGTTTAGGAATTACATCATGCCCTATTTTCAGAGGCTCAAAGGTAACTGGACAAACTAACATCATTTTAACTGTAAAGATCGCTTTTAATTATTGGATGATCCTGCAGCCAATGACTGCCTGGCATCTAAAACCATCAACATAGGTGGTTGTAGCTCAAGAGGTAGAGCAGGTCTTCTGCTAATTGAAAGGTTGATTGTTCAACTCCAAGCTACTCCAGTCTGCATGGGCAAGATTCGTCCATCAGAGTATGAATGTGTGTGAATGTTAGACAGAAAGCACTTACTTAGAAGAAGCATTGTAGGAATGGGTGAGCCAAGTTGCGCTTTGAGTGATCAGATAGAGTAGAAAAGTGTTCTTTGAGATGCTCTGCTGTCCCTTGAATTAAACCCGAAAGTCTGCACTTCAATTGCTTGTTGTGAAAACCGTAAAATAAAAGTGTCTTTGACTTGGGGTTTAACTTTACTTCTTGCTCTTCCTGTGAAAAAAAGCAACAAAAAGTAATCACTGTGTTCTTCCCTTTCACACACTGTAAGTAGGCCACAGCTCTGCCTGGATATCGGTGAACAAACCCTCACACCAGCCCACTAGAATCTATCAACCACACTCACGTGGACTACTTACATTATCTTGAAAATCAGACTGATGATGTGGGTGAAATAACACTCATGGTGCCCAGCATCATCATTCACTGTCACTTTGACAGAGCGCAGAAAAGAGAGCAACATTTGCCTGTGACGGTCATGTGAACGTCCTCTTTTCCACTACAATCCATCAAGAAACAGTCACTGTTGCCTTCTCAGTTGATTTTCACTCCCAAGTGTCTTCACAAGAGCCAAACCTCAAACACAGCTTTCATCTCATTTGCATTATCACAATTGCTGTTGCCAGCCAACACCTACCAGTACAACACTTTTTTCGTGTATATGTGAGCCCCAGAAGACAGAAAATTCACTCATCTACTGCCAATGGTAACTTCAGACTATTCTCCAAGGTGTTTCAGCACAACACTTTGACGAGTGTTAGTATCCTGTAGCTATGCTGGCTTCCACAATAACAACAGACTTTTACATTTACCATGGGGCAGACTGCTTAAAGCTGTGCTGAGAAGGATGTTAATGTAAGAATCCATCAGTCCTAAATCAAAAAGTGGAGCTCCAACAAAGAGGAATATCCAATACCCCCACGGAGATGCTCTAGATTCACCCCCTCTTTACCCAAATTTAAGTCTACAGTTGTCGCCTTTGCAATGCTGAAAATTAGCATTAAGTACCAATCTAACTAATGGGCCGACAAAAATTTCAAAAGACAGAAAGACAAAGGGCAAAGAGTGAATATTTATTTAAGAATGCATAATTAAATTATTTATTATCATGATTTATTGATTTATTAGCATAATTGAATGAAAAGCAAGTGCAAACACATCTTCTGGGCTGAAATACGAAGGTGTTACACAGCGAGCAGCAACAGAAATGCATCCGCGTCGTCCCACAGGGAGATGATTTAAGTTCTGCCCTGAAGACCTATTCAAAATCAACATTTTAATCAAACAAATACTTTCAGCAGTACATGTTTCGAATCCCATTTTAACCACTGTAAAAAAACAGGCTTTTTTATATCAGAGTGGAACCATTTGCTTGGCGAGCAAAAGGTTGCTGGTTAATGACTCAAATCTCCTTTTGCATTGCAGGAACAGCAGCTGGCATTAAAAACTGCTAAATCAAACATGCGGCGCTTCCTGCTGTGGGAACCCTCGTGGTAAGCAAGCAGCTGAAAGTAGTTTCCATATCACAATGAAACATAAAAGGCCATAAAACAACCTTAGCAGTTAGTTGGCGCACGTTTAGTGCGGTTTTAACTTTCCTCAAATCTCAGTCTTTTTGCTTGTTAATTTATGTTCGTGTTGATGCTAATAACATTCTGAATTTCCTGTCTGTGGGATGATTCATCATTGATAAAACCCACACAGATGCATCATCCTCAAACGCAATAATCAGATCAGAGTTACAGTATATGTTGCCATAGTGGGTGCTCGGCTGTGGCACTTCTGCAAAGGGCTGGGCATGGGGGGGGGGGGGGGGGGGGGGGGGGGGGGGGGGGGGGGGCATTGTGTCTGTCTAGAGCCTGCTTTCACTGGAACTTCACACTTATTTGCGAGGCAAGAAACACTTGCACGAGTCTGCAGTAGTAGGCCAGCTCATGTGAAATTTATCATTATGTAAATGGAAGTAAATGCAGACTGCTGAATTAATGCTTGGCATTAATGCACACAGGGAAACATCAAGATCAGACAGGGAGGGAAGGGAGAGCAAACATGCTCCCTCCTTTTGGCTTCGTGACACGTGAGGAAGCTAGAGTCAGAGCCTACAGCTGACTAGATTTCTGGTGGTCAGTGTGTGCAGGCAATGCAACGAGCAGAGCCCTGACAGCTTAAGTGCAACCCCGTGGATAAAAGGGTGTGTTGGATATTCGCTGCACTGAGAGGAGTACGTCATGCCATGCTACCCTTAATTAGCAATAAATAAATAAATAAATTTTTGCAAGTCTGCAGGTCAGACACAGCTCAGCAGTGATGATCGTTTCATCTCCTTTCACTTGGTCCACAGAAGCATGCACACACCATGTTTTTTGGGGTTTTTTTGCTGACCACATGCGATTTCACGTATGGTGCACTTGTAATGGGGGTTGCAACATTAACCCTCACTCTCTGACTTGTCCACAAACACGATCATGCATGGAGAAGCCATTTTACCACAGTACTTCTTTAGAAATGAAAATGCAGCGATGGTAGATTTAAAAGTACCAACAATAAATATTGCAAATGAAGCGCCTCGATGAAATGCATTGATTTCTTAATGGCTTGCATAGAATAAAAAGCGTTACCTTGTTATACCACAATTCGAAAGGAAAGAGGCTTTTTAAATGGCTGAACATCAAAAATAAATGTATTTCATGTTTAGTAGTTGGTAGTGATTCATTTTGGCTTTCGGAGACAAATGCTGAGCTTATTTACGTGCTTGTGCCTTCTGTGAATGTTTACTTCCTGGAGGGTAAAGCAACTCTGAATCTTTTTGCATTACAGCGAGGCTAAAAATGGATTTAATTTTAATGTTTGATGATGCATATCCATGTGCCAGATGCTCAGCGAGGTGAGTTTTTCATTTGTAATGTTCTGGTCCTTTTTGTGTTTGCCAATCAATAAAGTTAGCTTAAAAGTAAAATCAGTACCATTAACTGTAACAAGGGCCTCTACTGGTTAATCAAAGGCTCCGCCATCATTTTTGCATCTCTAACTCTGGTGACTGTTGCATTTGGAAAGTGCCATGTTGGTAAGCTTGAATATTAGAGCTGTTTAAATTAAAAACTGTATTGTCTACCACCATCCCATTAATGGGATGCAGTTTATGTTTATGAACAACAGCTTCCTCTTTTAGATTGTTCTTAGACTTTTATGTATTTTATATTATTTTTTATTTTTTGCATGACCTTGATAGGTGGACTCGGTAAGGTCAGTTTCAGAATAGGTTTAGTTTTCATACCATAAATGTGCCTCTCTCATAACACAGTGTGGTGTTTTGGCTCACATAAGCACATAAAGGAAATGGTTCAATCTTAGACCTGAGAAGAACTTTTGTACACTCCACTACAGTGATGGGAATCCTCAAGCTTATTGCTGAGCTCGGGCTCATTTCTCTGTAACAAAGAAGGCGACACAAACAGCAGAGTAAAATAGGTCAAATCCATAGGAAGAAGTGTATTTGCAAGACTATAAAAACAGGGACATTAAGCATGGTGAATGTGATATCAGTGCCCCAAATATATCCTCTCTGCTATCTCCTTTCTATATAATTACTTCTGTGCATTTAAAATTTTGGGGGCTGGTAATGAATGACTTTTCTTTTTGTTTATTTTCCAATACAGACACAGCGGAAATTGATTATCGGGGTGAGCTGATTACAGACCTTGACACTGAGATGAAGGCGCGCTGATACCTGTGTCATAAATCATTCATTGCACTAACGCTCGATTTTAAAACTCTATTCTTTGGCCTGTTTACATTGCACGGGCTTTAGTAGAAGTACCGCTCCAGATTGTGGCTTAAAGACAAAGTGAGGCAGGCCGTCTTGACTGAATGTTGCTAGGCCATCAATGGCCATTAAGCATAAGAGAGCCCATTAAAGCACTGCTGAGTGCCTACAGCCATAGAAAGACCTTTTTAATTAAGACACTGTATTCAAAATGACTGAGTGGATTTGTGCCGGGCATTGTTTAAGAACAAAGGTTATGCAAATACATCACCTTGAAAGCCCTTGGAAAACGACCGGTCATGTGGTAGCTAGTGTAACATAGAGGTTTATTGAGAGCAAAGGGTGCAAATACATGATATGAGGTAAAAAAAAAAATATTGATCCAATACACTGTATATCCCAGAGATCCAAATTAAGCCCTACCTATAACAACTCCCCACGAGACTGCAACTGACTGGACACAAGCTGCTGGAGGGCTATTGAACCTGCATCTATACACTGTTTGCACATGAAAGAACAATGCTGAGGCTAGTCCTGAATGCACTGATGATTCCTGTGTTTTCCCCCAAAACAAGCCAGCTCCAACACAGTTACCAGTGGCATCATAGAGACAGCCTTACCAGAAAGTTCCCAAACAATCTCAACTAAAATAATTGCTTATAAATTACACTTGAAATGAAAAGAATCCCATGCTTAGAAGCCAGATCTATTAAAACAGAATTACTGTACAAGTGGCTTTAACTGAGTCATTAATCCCACCTGAAACCTGCTCTTTACGACAGAGTAAATGTTGTGTTGTGGAACTGCATTTCACTTGGATGGGCATGACTACAGAAGACGCAGCTTGAATCACTGGAAGAAGAATGTTGATGTGTTTTCCACCAGGAAGGTGTGGTTTTCCTGATGGAGATGCAGAGGAGGATATGAGCCAGGAGGGAGTGATGCATGGGGACAAATGGGATTATCTCTGCTAGTAAACTCAATACTGAGCACAGCAGGACCACCCTTTCAGAGACACGAAGAGGAAACACCCACGTAAAACCTCACCAGCTTTGCAGCAGACAAAATGTTCAAATAGTTGCAGGTAGTAGGATACGACGAAGATGTCGAGCTGTCTTATCTTCTAGCCACAAACTAGGAAGTGAACTGGATTCTAGTGACAAGACAAAACACGAACCAAAACGTCAGCAGTGAATTTACAAACAATTAACTGGAGCTCTGTACACATGTACACACCATTTTGGCAAGTGTAGCGACAATTACTGGCCAGAGCAGAGCGGTGTAGTCGGATTTGGCTTTGTAAAGCTAACAGATTAGTGTGCCATGTGGAGGGAAACTCTGAACTGGCTGCAATACTAGAAACACCTGAAGTTGGGAGGGATGGAGGGAGGAAAATCTGGACAATCAGAGAATCAGTGAATGAATGCCCAATGTCCTCTCTTTGGATTACACGTTCTCATCATGATGGAAAACAGACAAACACCAAAAAAAAAACATCCAAGAAAATAAAAACTGCCTGATTTTTCCTGATAAACAGCAAACATCACCCTCTGGGTCTGATTTAAGAACAGGCTACTCTCCGTTCATGTTACCCTACTCCAAGCAGGCTCTGTTCTGTTGCAGCTTCCTCTAAGGATGAAGGCTACTTAAGTGGCCCTGAGCAATAAAGTGGTTTTTCCAAGGTCAAAAGCACAACATGCATCTTCCCTTGCTGGAATGCAAAGTGAACCTGTGGTCAAGCCCTACCGTGACCTGCCCAATGGAGACGGAGGAGAAATACAGGAGGGAGTGATGCTCCATTCATTAAGCAGCATCCGACTGTGAATTCACGCTGAACAGCAGCTAACACTAAACACAACAGTGCTTGCCAGCGATGCCGTAGCATGCTATGTGTAAAATGAAATCGACCATCTGAGCACGAAAACCCCGACCACTCGGCGGTGCAAAGGTATTAAGATGTGAATAAGCTTGCTGGCTCAAGACATATGGCCAAGTCACTTCACTGCACTAATTACTATCGTGGATTTGCACTTGGAAGGGGGAAAAAAGCGCGGTTCAGATGGCTTTTAACCCTCCCCCTCTGAAAAAATAAAAAAAATAATTAAAAAAAAAGGAAAGAAAGCTAATTTCTCCCAGAGGCCTTTTGCTCGGTTTTGTTCGGTGTCTGAACAAAGTGCATCCAGATGAGAGTCGCTGCTGCTGCAGCAGCCTTACCTTACACCCGAACATAAGAGACAGGGTCCGGTTGCTGCAGATGACCTTACACTGGCACATGACCGGAGAAAGACACTTTAAATTCCTGACAGGCAGAGACATCAGTCCGAAGCCCTCACACCAGGCAGACAGCACCAGAGCTCGTCGGTCCGCCGCCTCTCACTCAGAGCCACGGTGCAATTTAGACGAGAGCCGCGGAAGCTGGAGGGGGCGTGTGGGGCCGGTAGTACCCGTTAATGGGCGGGCTGCCCCGTTGAAGCGTGAGGTGTATTCCTGCTTTATTTGTTCGTTTATTTTTACATTTACTTTACGTTAACGTTTAACGAGTCGACTGCTGCCTGTACGTTGCCATATTGTCCAGAGGTTGAGCACAGCAAGCGTCACTCATAGCTATAGCGTCTCCCTCCCCACCAACCCCCCGCGTCTCTCTCTGTCCTCGCGCTTCACTTGATTGAGCCGTAAAGTTTGGACGTAAAGCGCAGCAGGAATCTCACAGGAAATCCGCGCAGAGAGTGACGCGAGAGCGATTATCAATTATCCTTTGAGTCTGCGTGAAAATTGTAGTAGTAGTAGTGGAGTAGTATCAAAGCGAGAGCAGTGAATGCCGGGGAGCATTTTTTGATGCTACACAAACATCCTCGCTCTCCTCCACATGTAACACCGTGATTGCTGCGCCCCCCGATGGATCACCGGGAAAATGGCGTGTAGGCTGCTGTCCAAGGTGCTGAAATCCCTCAACTCAGGAGGAGGGATGCGAAACGTCTTCATTTCATTCATCAGCACACGGTGTTTGACCGTATCCCTCAAAGCACCCTGCTCACATGGTCAGCGATGTATGATCCTCACGTTAAGCAAACACATGCCCAGTCTTAAATGTCGTAATAGTGTAAAATAGTGACGTAAACTAGGACCGACAAGCTGAGACTCTCTTGCTGTTGTGTTAGTATTTATATGTGTCATTATTTTGGATTTTCTCAGCTATCACTGCGCATGATCTGGATGGTTGTTATAGGGAATAGTGCCACTTGTGCTAAACGGAAGTGCTGAAAGTGGGCCTTTATTTTTCGCTGGGCCTGTTCAGAACTAAAAAACAAAAAACAAACAAAACAAACAAACAAAAAATGAATCAACCTAAAGTTAAATCAATTTTAAAATTACTCTTGATTTTTTTAAAATAGTGTTTTCAAAATAAAATACAATAGCAATAAGTTATTGTCCCTTTTTCTTTCACACACACACACACACACACACACACACACACACACACACACACACACACACACACACACACACACACACACACACACACACACACACTTTACAGCTGTCACAACATGAATGTGTTTTTCATTTCATTCATTTGGTATTTTGATGGTCTCCACTCCTTCGTGGGATTGTGCTGGCATGGTGAGCCCACAGGGTGGAGTGAGAGAACCAGGTAGGGAAGATTTGAATATTGTGCATTCATCTCAGGACCGACTGCGGCGCAGGGCTCAATGCTCCCGGGTGACGTCAGCGTTAAATCGAACACAGAAACCGTTCCAGATATCCCAGTGTGCTGCTGATATATATTTTTTAAAACCCTTATCTCCCACCTATAGAGCTGGAGATATCCAGTGTGCTAAAGACATCAGCAGGTTTATCACAGATCTTCATGGGGAGGTCATTACAGCACAGTGTGAATTAGAATATAGTGCCAGCTGCTTAAAAATGTTTTTTCTTTTAGAGTTAACTCTCTCAATGACCAAAAAAGACGTGTGTAGAAATTAAAAGTTTCTAGTTTGGTCATGTGATTCAGGGAGTAATCATCAACATAAGCAGAGAATCCTTGATCACATAAATGCTCTGTTTTATAAGTCATCTGAGTCTTTGCTTGCTTCACATTTGTCTTTTAGTACTCTGTATGTATGGAAATGTATATATATTTATGCACATAATAACTGAAAGTCTGTCCTCAATTGCAGCGGTGAATGCCCTTTGATAGTTCACATTGCCGACTGTATACTGGAAAAGATTGTGAGTAACAGACTTTTAGTAGGCCACCTCTTCAAAATTACACAAGGGTAGTCCACGCGTTTTCCTCTACTCCTCCACTTGAATTACATCCACACAGTTTTTATGTGTGTTTGTGTTCCCCTGGCAATACTCCACCTTCTGAAAGTAACTTTCTTTAAAGAGTACTGTCACAATATCAATAACTAATCATCTAATCAGAAGTCTGTCTCATTTCAGTTTGGTTCAAATCAGCCTTCATATCACAGGTCTAAATTATATATCATTGGCAAGAAAAAGACATGAACTATTTTCTATTCTTTCTCTCCTAATAGAGAAACCTCCAAATAAACAACCCAGGAATGCCTGGGATTCCTCTCAAGGCTTTCGTTAAAAATATGTAGACATAGAAATGTCTTTTTTCCCCCTTCTTTTTAAGTATAACTATAAATTGTACATAGACATGGAGGTTTCAGATCTGGAAGGCAGAAATCCTTGAAACCTGCTTTCTTTCTTATGACCAGTGGGAACATCTGGTAGCAATTTACACGCGCATAATTCACAAATCATGGATTATTTTTTGTGTAGCTTTGGTTCAAAGGCAAAACAAAACTGCTGACTTTGCTACCGTACTGTGTGGTAGCTTTGAATTGTTTGCATAGACTATAAAAGACTACAATGCCCATTTCTTACGTGGTTTGATACATCAATAAACACTTTCATGATGAGTTAATGGTATCGTTGCAAGTCTTATTTAACGCAGAATAAAATTAATTATGAGAGGTTACCATGTGATTTCAAAGTTATTACCATCTGAACATGCTCTATCCCTGCTTTGTAGTTAGCCATACTCAGCATTTAGGAAAACCGAGATCCTTAACTCGAGGCTTAGGCCAGTGGCCACCAGACTAAGAAGCATCCATCTTTAATATGCAGTGTATAGCCAACATATACAGTAGAAGTGACCCATTTTATGCAACACTTAAGTGTATTAACATGCAATTAACACAAAAACTGATGTGACTAACGTCATAAATTATCAGCGTAGGTACAGTATAATACATGGGTACACAGGTATTGTATAATAAGTACAATGTAGCATGGGCACAGTATAATTTCTATGGCATACTGTAAGTGGCTTTTCCCTTCAACTACAGTATTATGTAAGCGTGGGAGTCACATGGAAACCTGAACTGTTTTGAGTATAGCATTAACATCCTAATGCTGCATTGTATGAGAGAAACAGAGAGAGAGAGAGAACCCCAAAAGAGTGTTTCCATGACAACATCTGCAAAGGGTGGCAGATCCCTAACAAACAGTCCTCTTGCCAGCAGCTTTCTGGTCACTGGCTCTATAGCAGGACTGTTTCTGTCACGGGTGATTGTCTTCATAAAAGCAGGTGTCTCATGCTACTATTACATGCGACACAAGCGAGACACGTGACAGGTCTTCCTCAAATGGACAGAGAATTTAAAGAAATACAGTGAGCTCACGAGAAGAGCCCCTCACTGACGCTGTGAGTGGCTAAAACCCTGTTAAGTCTGCCCTGAGGTTAGAGCCAGATTTTCCGTACTAGCTGTGGTGGTTGGCTAAAAGTTTACATTAAAGCTAAAATCAAAGCTGAAATTCTGATTGGTTTACATTTAATTGTGTGAAAATGTAAATTCATGCAACATTGATGCCTTTGTTAATCTTCCCACATCCCCATCTAACATGCATAGCATGTCCTTGCTTTTAGATTAGCTCACCTCGTTTTTGAGATGTGTGTGATCAATAGATCCTACTCCGCCAACTATAGTCAGCTAAATTTTATTGCTGTTTTCTATTTATTAGACTCTTACATATACATAAACATCTCAAAATTAAATAAAGCAATGAATGCACTTTGATCTTGCTTCATTTTGCCTATAGACCGTACATTTCAGATTTATGAATTAGAGCATATTTTGTAAGTCCAGCCAACAGAAATAACAATAATATTAGCTTCAAACCTTTCACCAAATGTAAATGTATGCAGAGTAATTATTCCATATGTTATCCATATCAGAACCAATTTATAATGACACCATAAAGTTGATTGTGGCCATTGCATAACAGTTTTTCCAAACTTTATAATCTGTTTTTGAATTAAAGCATATTTGTGGTTTATTTCAACCTGGTGTATCTCTCCAAAATCTATACTGTAGATCTGGGAAAAGGAAAAATCACACAAAGGGCCTCTAAAGTGAGTTCCCTGCAGCTTTCCAGAAAACATGATATTTGCATTAATCATTTAAAAAATACAGTTTCAAGCTGACCAACGCCAAATGTGCTCTTTGCTGACTTTGTTAGGGATCTCCAATTGGGGAATACTTGCCGTCTGATCTAATCCCCTTGTATAGTCATCCACTGCTTAGTGGATTGCTTACGTGCAAGTTACAGGTGTCGAAATTGTAGTATGATGGTGGGTTGCATTCTTTTGAACCATGCAGCCGATTGTTTCTTGAAATCTCTAAAACATAGGTTTGGACTACCAAGTTAACATGACCATACCAAAGCCTACAAAGCCCACATTACTGTATAATACACCGTTCTGAAATAAATCAAAACAAACATCTACCAATTAGATTTTTATAAAAAGCCATAAACTGATAGAACATGTGAAACATGGATGACAAAATAGTTTTGCTCTGTCTGGGCCCGCTCTCTAAATAGTTGTTTGTTGAGGCAAAACCTACAAGGAATTACAGCTTTAGTGTTTGCATTCACTGAAAGTGTAGAACTGCTGTCACAGAAGGTGGCAAACTGGGGGGAAACCAATGTATATCACACTTCCAGAACAATTCTCTACTATTGAGCCTTCCATTACCTCCAGCATTCAGCAGCTTTGACACCGGAACAGCGGAACTGAAACGCAAACACAACCGGGAATCTCCCGAGGCTCCGAGACTGCCTCAGCTCTCTTGACTAGGAAAACACACAAGGTGAGAAAAATAGTATTCACACCTACACAGAACCAACAATATCTGAAAGTTCTCTGTGTGAATATCTGATTCTGTTTAGTGACTACAGTCCTGCAGCATCTACAGGCATAATTTCATATCAAAGAGGCCTGCGAGCTAAAACTAATTTACTAGAAGCAAAATGTTAGCTGAGATGCATTTGAGTGTAATATTTTATGAATTTACTCTTTAGTGTCAGAGAAAGTTAAACTGGACTTGTTGTCATCATTAAAAACCCTTTCTTTGACCCCAACGCTGCACAAAGCTAAAGGTAACCTGCAGGTGCAACAGCAGGACACAAAAGTTGTAGTAAAGGCAAACTGTTAGGTTTCAGATAGGATATTCCTGGTTTTCTCTCTTGCGAATTCACCCAGCTGTATAAATATTACATGCCCAAATGGAGTCATCACCAACAGCATTGACTTGGAGCAATCCATTATGTATGAAGTATGGTGCGTGCATTATCCCTTCAACACATTCAAAAAGCTAAAAGAAAAAATACATAGCCACTAGAATGCACTGTTTTTCTCCTTTTGGGAGAACTATTTAAGGGGGAAAATGGGATCGAAGTTGTCCGCACCACCCTTCAAGTGGATGAGAGCATCCACGCTGTCACGTCGCAATCTTAAAAGCGTGCGGATAATTCTCTTCCTGTGATGAGAGAAGAATGTCTAACTGCAGCTACTGGTCCAATTCTTTGCAACCATAGCCTCACAGTCTGTATTACATTCTGGTTCTGCTGTGCCTCCTCCCACACTAAACACAAACAGCAGTGTGCCATCCACAGTACAGAGACGATCCTTTGCCTGCTGCCCTCCCCTCCATCTGAGACTTAATGTGAAAAGATGCGCATAAAAGATCATCTGGATCATCACGTCAGGCTCTAACCTGCACTAAAATCTGTCCGATGTAAAACACCACCACCCACGTGACGAAAGCCCTCCCATAGCCTGTCGTCTTGCTAAAGCAGCCATGCCGCGAACATGCTAATGCAATGTCTGGCTGATGACGTAATATGTCACTCTGCAAGACTTGATTTTAATAAAATAAGTCTTATTTCATATTTGTCATGCTTTCCTTGTTTTATGTTGAGCTCTTCACTGCGTTGAAGCCATCATGAAGAGCAGCACAATGTCAACGAGAGCGCAGAAGTCCCATCCAACTGCTGTTGAAATCTTCTGTTTGCAAAGGACAGCCAATCAGAAAGAAGTCTTAAAGAGATAGGGACCTTAAAGGACAAGGAGCTAAAAAAGCCTGTTTCAGACATTATTTTAAACTTGAATCATGAAAAGCTACACTATTAGAATCAAGGACTGGAAAAATATGCAGCTCAAAATTACTATATCAGGTATCCTTTAAGGTGTTGGTGGCAAATATGTTGTGCCTGTCTGTGTGAAACCATGACCTGTTTGTAATATCAAAGTCCTTAGCCACATCCACCACGATAAAGCTTATAAATGCTATTTTCTACACTAACAAGTAAACACCAGCCACAGGAATTTTAACGCAGCTCTTTTTTTCATGGAGTGATCTCATGTGAGTAGTGTTTCCATGTGCTTCTCTTCATGTGGTGTTTCCATAGAGCTGACGAACCTTGCCATGGTTTCTGTGGTAACTGCAGAAGCAAGGCTCTCTCCTCACTGAACTATTTTTGTAACAGCAGATGGAAGAAGACTACAGTTTAGTTTAGGCTAGTTTAATTTTCTTTGCCTTGGGGTGTGAATGCAGCTTAGTCTATAATTAGATGTGAAATTTGCTTTGTTGTGTTTTGTAAGTTTTTTAGCATGACCATGGCCAGGACTCACAGGAGTTCATTTAATGGGTAATACTTTTCATTGCATATTGTAACACTGTATCGAATGGAACTGAATAAATTGCGCTGGAGCACAGAACCACACCGTGGCAACACAACTCCGCATTTGTTATGTGTACGCATTCATTTATACTTTTGACAGACTGTCAGAGTAAAAGTAGATTTCTTTTGGATCCCCCTCTGAAGAAATGCAACAAAAGACGGCACCACGCGCTGCTTTGGCTCTGCAAGTAGTGTGCTCAGCAGGACGTCAGTCTGGTCAGCCATGGAACAGCTTCTAACCAAGATGATTAAAACAGAACAGCCCCCGGGAACCAACCTGCCAGGTAAATCTAACTGGATATATTTATGCTCCATTTTCCCACCACTCCCATTTGAATAAAGGAGTTCATAGGTGTGCCGCAGGGGATGGGTTTTGAAGACTGGGACTGCTAGACGAAGCTGTTAGCGGTAATCAGAATGCAAAATTGATATGAGGGTCTTTTATGGTCGTGGTTACTGAACTGACATATGTTTACTGGTACAGGCTGCTACTGTAGGCAGGAAAACACTAATTTCTTATGAATAGACAAGAAAATACCAGTTTCTTATGAATAGCACTCAAATACATACAGATCAGACATAATATTTAAATCCCCTGGCAAGTAAAGTGAATGCAACCAGTTATTTTGTTACATTATTTTGTTATTTTGTTGGCTGCACCTGTTACAGGGTGGAATATGGTATGCAGCTAGTGAACATGCCTTTAACCTTAAGCTGATGTATAAGGATTCAAATGATTTTGACCCAGTCAGCTCATCTGGAGTGGTAATTTCCTATAAAACGTGTCTAAGGAAATAAAATATGTGAACTGTCTTCAGGGGCATAGGTGTCCGAGCCTCACAGATGCACATAGGGAGCAAAGGCTAACTGATGGGTTGATATCCTGAGCGGAAATTGCTAGAAATTGTGACCCTGCAAAGCCTGAAATATGAAATAATTGCCAAAAAAATGTAATTTTTCTATTTAAACCTGTTCAAACTGTTTATTGAACCTTCTGACAAATAAAAAATCAACAAAAAAACATCAGTGTAATGATGTTGAGATCACAATAACTTGGTGTTACAGGGTTAAAGCTGGTTGCGGTACATGAGTATGTGGCTGTATGGCCACCGGTTTGCCAGAAGGCCCATGCTAACCCCCGTCCACTGCTGAGATCCCTTACACTGGAGCATCAGAAGTTACGCAGTGAAAGAAGATGGCCTTGTCTGATGAATCATGTTCTGTTGCACATCATGGTGAGAGCTGGGTGCATGCACATGGCAGGCAGATGTCAGAAGCAGCATGATTCTCTGGTCAGTGTGCTCCTGGAAAAGCTTGGGTCCTGGCATTCATGAGGATGTTTGCTGCATGAAATGCACTACCTGCCTAAACAGTGTTGCAGGCCATTATAGCAGACCTTTATAGCAAAGACAGCATCTTTCAACTGTAATAAAGAACCTAACAAAGAGCTTTAACTTGTCCTGTAATTCTCCACATGTCAGTCCTGCTCAAACATCTGTTAGATATGTGGGAAAAACTAATATGATCCACTTTACAACTCACAGGACTTAATTGATCTACAGCTAATATCCTGGTACCTGCAATCACAGATGGTTCAGAGCTGTTTTATTGGCGCTAGGGGGCTCCACATAATATTAGGTTTTAATGTTGTGGCTGGTAGGCGTAGTTTGAATGGCCAGCATAGATCTATCTTTATGACAAGCTGAACAGTTTCCTAAAATAACGGTAGAAAGCTGCCCGACTAGCAGTGTCTTAAGCGAACATAGTAATTATCACTTTGCTGTAAGTGTCTTCTGTGTTATCTAGCAAGCAGTGTTTAGTTCAAGAGATATTATCACCATTGCTCTAAACAGAATGAGGACTAACAGTAAAAGGAGGTGATCATTTTTATACTTTCTGATTTTTGGAAATACGTGATAACTTCAGTCTCGGTTGTCACGGTCAGTTGTCATTAGTATAATCATGCTCGGTGCAAATGTGCAAAACAACTGCTGCAAAGACACATTTCATAATCATACAAAGAGCGACTGGTTGAGCAGAGGTAGTAAACTAACAAACGAGTCGGGCCTCGTAAAATTTTACTAACAACGAAAGGAAAAACATACGACAGAAATCTGCTCTCCCATCAGCATCCTGTTTGAGCTATGATGGAGTAGATCACCTGGCCAGTCATGGCCCAGTAAACCCATTAGAAAGCTGTACAAGGTGATGAAATAAGACAATGAAATAGCATGATGTTGAACATGTGGTGGCGTGCACTGGCATGGAGAAGTTGTATTTTCACTTTGTTTCTGCTACCTGGAGCAAAGTTGGCTCTTCACGCATGCTACCTCTATGGTATTTTCAGTTCAATGTCAGGGCAGTGACATCCACATAAAGTAAACTATGTAGAGGCTGCAACCATTTTCAAATATGGTCCCCTAATGTGATCAAACCAGTTTAACTAAATTTGTCACGCAGACAACTGCCCGATCACACGCCTACATGATGCTCTGGTCCTCCTGGATTGCAGCCATCTTCACTTCTTGCTTGTTTGGGATCTCAATTGAACTCCAGGTCAAGTTCATGACTCCTCCTAAATTGCTTTTGGTGAATGTTTAAGACTGCCTTGCTGCTGGATCATTGTTCCTCGTGTTCTAATGCGATCCTTTGGATCTGAGGAGTCTTAATGTATGTACTGATCACCGCGCTGCTGCAATTAGAAGCAAAATCATCAAGCGACTCCACCAGCAGTGCTACACATCCAATCAATAACACCACTTCTGCTGTGTTTGACAGATGCACTGGAGTATGTATATACTTTGGTCTGTGCATCACTCATGCACACTGATTCCAACCTCTGAAACTTTCCTGGAGTACTTCTGAAGTTTGCATCTCATGGTGGACCACCTGAAGTGGCTGGTCTACTCATGTCTTGATGTCTGACACATGTGCACCTGTAGGACAGTCTGACTGACTGTTGTCTTTGACAACTGAGGTAAACAACCAGAATAATAATAATAATAAAAAAGGTTATCAAAACATCAAACTCCAGTTCTTGAGATGTATATAATTTTTTTAAACATTTTGTGCACTAAATCAGGGAAATTGCATCAAGCTATCGTTTAATCTACTCCTTTTAAAATCCAACATGCTGGCACACTTAAAACAAACAAACAAAAAAACATTATATATGCCCCACGTTGTGTAGACTGCATTTCGTATTCTAATCAACAAGTCCGTAAATTTAATGGCTCTCCTAAATCAGACCTACTTGAGCTACAAATCTGCAGTCCAACCTGTCAAATACACCATAATGACCAGCTCAAAGCGCTGTTCGACCACAAACACATACATGTGCATACACAGTGGCTTCTGCTTGTGGAACTGCATTAAATGGCATCTTAGTCCCAAACACTCGATCAGCCAAAGTAGAGACTCATCATGTCAGCTAATTAAGGCTGGAGTAGCCCTGTTTTTTACACAAACCTGCACGACTGCTTCAATAACTGTATTTCAGCACGTAGGGATGTAACCAGGACATGAGAAGAAAACCCATTTGCTTGCCTCTGTGTCCCATTAACCTGATGTTGGTCACGAGTCTTTACTGTAACCCTAAAAATGAAATGACCTTTTTTCAAAGCGATGCCAGCTGATTAAACAGGATGATTTTCCTTATCTGAGAAGGACACTAGCCTAATGTCCCAGAGTCCTCGGGCGAAGAGAAGTGCATAAGAATATGAATTATCCCCAGACGTACACAGGCGGGAACCAACCCAGACGTAGAATAAAAGACATGCATGCATGAATCTGTAATGCTTTAATCAACAAGTCTGCTAGAGTTTCACTCTTTCTGCATTTCGAAACATGCTCACTGGTACATACACACCCACACGTGCCGGGCCATGTTCATACGTAATACCCAAACTGGATGATTAAACCTACCCAGAGCACACGTACAAGGAGAGCAAAAAAAAATAAAAAATTCCTCAGACACATATTTTTTGATTAATCCATGACACTGGAGCAGATTACAAGCATGTTCAATGCAGTATGCACAGATGTAGGTAGAGACCTCCTCTAAGCCTGCCAGAACGACTAGCAGACTTTGAGCTAACATGCAAAACAGAGGCAGCAACAGAGGGATGGAAGGAGAAGAACGACACAAACAGAGAGGTGAATTTACCTACCACACACGGACAGAGAGAAGGGAGCTTAGTGCGGCCCTTCATGAGCAAGAGACAGAGGAAAAACAGCCTCCCAGACACCCGCAGTAGAGGAGGAGAGAGATGGGGAGAAAAGGAAAGAGAGAGAGAGGGAGAGAGAGAAAGATGGGAGGCTGGGGAAGGGGGAATAAAAAAAAGAGGGAGGGGGAGTGAGGGAAGGGGGGGGAGGGGGGTGTCGTAGCAGACGAAGAGAGAGAGAGTTTTCCTGGAAGCAGAGAGTTGTTGGTGTTGGATGTATCTTGGTCTTAAAGGCAAGGGTCAGAAAAGAGACAACCGGCTGCCTGCTCCAGCCGTGACTCAGAAAATATGTTTGCCACCGCCGGTGAGGGAGGGAGGGAAGGGGACATACAGGCAGAGAGACAACCTTTTATATTATTTTTCTATGATTTTTGGGTTGGTTTTTTTTTTCCTTTTTACAGTATGCTTCCACTCACTCTGCTCTTTGCTCCCTCTTTGCCTCACCATTAAGCACACAGACGTCACCTAACGTGAGAGCGTGTTTGACGCAAATGTGAACTCTCTGGGTACACCTTCACCTCCACTCTTTTAACGGCAATAGCAATTGTTTCTAGATAGCTCATTGCATTGCACGCAATCTCAATGTGCTTAGCACGGAAGATAAAATAAATGAGTAAATAAGCTCACGCAGGTTTAGAATGTTTTAGGGAAGTGAAAAAATGTCCATGTCACCGCTGTTACACGGGGACTGAACACTTTGAAGGTTTATTTGGTCAAATAGCTGACAGCAAGTTGATAACCAGCTAATCCCTTCTTATATAGGCAAGAAAGAATACCAACATTTTCTGCTTTCAGCTTCCAGTTTTGCTTTCTAAAGAGAATATCTGTTTTTTTTAAATAATTTTTTAAAGTTGAATATTTATATTTTTATTGGATAGTAACAACTTTTGCCACAGTGAAATCAACTGGTGCACGGCAAGCTGTAAAATCAGCGATCCAACATTTTGTTGAATTTGCAGCAATGAAGCCTAGTTTCTTTAAATTGCAATAGCATCAATTAATAAAGCACATAAAATTTAATAATAGACATGTAGCAAAAATATTTGGGTGCTGATCACCGAAGTTGTTGAAGATGTGTGTCAAATATGAAATGACGTTCAGCTCTTTACCTCTAAAGGTTAAAATGAATCGGACCTTCTCTTAGTGTTGTAGCTTTTTAAACTCTAACATGAAAGCTGATTTAATTACAAATACTCCTAGGTGGGACAGATGAGTCTGTGTAATTTGTACCTTTAGAGTAGCTGCCAGCATTGTCTGAATGCTCAGGTCTCTTTCTATATAAAGGATATTTTTTTTTATCACAATTTTCACTTTAGGTGCAAATAGCATCTTAATATAGCCTGTGATACTTCCTCACCTTATCACTTCACAATAGCCTAGCACAGTGATAACTGGTAAATTGCATGGCTGGTGTTATGAGAATGTATTTTTACTTTAAAACAATTTTTTTTGATACCCATATCCCTACGCAAGGATACATGAGCAAATTCATGTTTATCTTATCAATCATTTCACATCACAAAGACCTGGAGATTGCTTTAAGAAGCGTGTTTCTAGATATATTTTTTTATACTGTCTGTTTTCTGTATATAACCATAGCAAATACTGTTTCTTACGTAAGCATTAGACACTCTATCAAACTGTACAAATTCTTAAGTAATAACTTACACTCCTCTATCCACATCACAATCTTGTCTACAGGTATACTAGAAGCAGTATCGTCACCCTTTAGCCAGAAGCTGCACATTAATAAAGTCAACAATGAATGAGTAAGACAACTTTTCTCTAAGGAATGCATCGTGACTTAATGCAAAATACTGATATCGCTAATAACAGCTGATGCTTGTCCAATTGTTATTATGTAGTAGCCATTCAAGCTTTTATCTCAGACAAACTTGAGTGGTCTTTGATCAGTCGTTATTGCCCAAATTTTTAACTAAATATAACTCTTTTCCAGGCTTAGTTGTCATCATAAATTGCACTTCAGCTGCGTCTCTTTTTATGTCTTTCAGCTATATGGCTATATTGGGGGGCAAAATTTGGTTGGGGAATAAACAGAGTAAAATGCACCATGACCCCACTGGACTGTTTTACAGTGGATGGCTGTTGGGTGATGGATGGGTTATGACACCTGCAGAGGTTAGGCCCACAGCCCTCTGGATCTCAGCGACACAGTGAGCTGTGGCTTCTGCGCGGCTTCGCTCTCTGTAACTAAAGACAACTCAAGCACATCGTGACATTTCCATCTGGAGTGAAGCCCGTTAGAAGAGTGTTAAATGCTGTGTAACCCGCGAATCCAGCCACATAAGACCAAACATTAATTTTCTATTCTCTGCATTCATGAGCATCCTCTGCCGGCGCCTACACAGAGGTCATCCTCCTACCTGCACACTGTGGGCTTCACATTATCAACACCCTTCAATGGCAGGTCTCTCTCTCTCTCTCCGTATCTCTCTCTCGCTCTCTCTCCGTATCTCTCTCTATCTCTCCCGTTCTCTCCTCTCTCCCTCCCTTCCTCCTTTCATCTCTATTCTCTCCATGATGATACCCCTGCCACGTTGTCATGGCAACAATCGGGCCCTGATTGCTTGGTTGCTAGGCAACTGACATCACCTATAAGAGGAACATGAAGATACAAAGCCAGAGACAAACAAATCAGAGAAAATATGTGCACTTGTGCGTTACTGTGCTGGGTGTCACTACGTCTGAACTCTCATAGCGTCATTAGCTCACGTCGTGTGCCGTGTCTACTCAGGGCCAAAGCCACACATGTAGGCAGCGAGGTCTATCATTAGGGTTACTAAGCATATAATTCGAATTTGACTTGCACTCTGTTCAGTCTTGTGCTCTTTGCCAGGCAGGAGGTTCGAAACCCCCAAAATCGTGACCTGAATTTCAGATGAGATTGTTGTGAATGTGAGTGCCTGTGACAGGGGGACTGCTCATGAATCACTGATACAGTAATTCAGATGCTCCCTATAAATTATGAGGAAACACACAGGGCCCTACATGCATATATATGTATATATATAAATATGTGTGTGTGTGTGTGTGTGAGTGTGTGTGTGTGTGTGTGTAGGTGTAGGTGTGTGTGTGTGTATATATATATATATATATTTTGGCATAGGCCAATGCAGCATCCGAGCTTCACATATGTAGGGTACTGGCATGTGAAATGTGTATGAATACTCCTTAATCAGACTGTCATGAGCTTCTTTGCTGTAGTTTTTTAATGTGCCACAAGATGTCATTGTGTGCTGTATTACAAAAAAAAAAGAAAAAGAAAATCAGCTCTCTAAGAAATTAGGATCCTGCTTGCAAAGCTGTTGCAAGTCCACATCAATGATATCAGCTTGGCTTTCTTGTTTTCGTCACTTTTATTTGACCTACCTCTTTTCCCCACATATGACATGCTAGTTATATGATCTCTAACTAAAAAGCCTACAATGTGGGCATAATGTGTCATTACATAAGGATCCAGCAACAACCTGACCCTCCTTGACCCTAATGAGGATGACAGAGCCTCCTCTATCGACTCTATCAACATCATTAGATGTACACTCTCATTGCTATTGATTTTGAATTTTCCAGGTTGCCACGACACTTTGTTGTGTTTCTTGTTTGCTCAGAACGGAGCGGTGTAGCTGACAGCCACTGCCCTCCTTACGGTCTACCGTAGCAGGCTCACGGCTCCCCATTAGCCTTCTCGCTCAATGTGAAATGACAAAGTGTCCAACCCAAACAAGCAATGATATATCTAATTTGTCATCTGTCATGTGGACAATTTGAGGATGGACGATGATTCTGACAGCCAAAACAATGAAAATGAGCATCAGACCCTTGGAGGTGGCACTCTTAGTGCACAAAATGGAAAGGTTGCTTAAATACGTGTTCACTGTTTAATGTTACATCGCCCTATTAAATCAAAAGAAGTAGCCATCTGCCCAAAACGAGGCTCAAAGGAGAAACTAGAAAAGCACTAAAGACACAGACTGAGCATCTACCCTACCAGAATATCCACCTAATGCACCAAACCATTTGAGTTCAAAAGAAAGGATGAGGCTTTGCTCATTCTCTCACCGTAAGAAACAGTGGAGCAGAGTGAAGCAGCAGAAGCAGGAGCACAGATTGTGCTGTGTGCATTTGACAAAGAGAAGCTCTTAACAGCCTTCTTGCTGGCTAAAGCGCCTGGTGGGGATGATGAGCATCATAAAGGAGCTGAAATATACTCATACGTGAAGTGTTGACTCTGCAGGCTTAAGATAGTGAAACAAGGCAACTGATGGGCATACGATTTGGGGGAACAAAACTTAATATGAAGCATTTTGACTTTCTTAGTTATAATTATTATTATTATACAAATATATGAAGCGGTGATCTTATACCTCCTCTTTATTTGAATCTAATGGGTTTTATTGGCAAAAAATTCATAGTTTTAAATTGAGCAAGGCTTCAATCCACAGTGCAAAAGCTACTTGCACTAGAGCGAAATGCTCCACAGCTTGCATGCATTCTGTCTGATCATGTAGGTGTACGTGGCTTTCTTTTGGTAAAACAAATGAACGTGTGGGTGAGTGGTGCAATACATACATAAAGACGAACGGAGATCATGGCTAACCCCTGAATTTTTTTCCAGTATTTCATCTCAAGCACAAAAGCAAGCTGTCATTTGAGCAGAAATAACGACAGAGCAATCGAAGGGGGAAATAAATAAAGAAATTGTCCGTCTCTATACAGCTACAAATTTGTTCTGCTGTGCTTTTTAACTGACCAGCAGAGACCCTCAGCACAGTGCAGTCGTGGCATCGGTCTTCCACTGGGGCAAGCTCTGCTTCGCACACTGTGCCCTGGGAGACACTTGGCAGGATCAGTGTCTCTGTGGCTGCATACAAAGGCCTGATGGATGTTCATGCCCTTGAGTGGAGATCATCTGAGCTCTCCACTGGATCACTAATCCTGACACACAGCACACACTGCTGCACACATTCATATTGGCATCACACGGTATGGTGAATGGGCGCTTGTTAAGGTGGATGACTTGAAAAAATATTGAGGAGGCTCAAAAGGACTTGCGAGCAGAGGGGTTTAGCTTATACTGTAACTCCATTTTGGAGACTCTCGGGGCTAGCGTAAGATACAGCAGCCATAAGCTTTTTATCCTTGAAAGCGCACAGACACACACGCACACACAATAAACACACATTCACATTATATAAATATTTATATAGACTGAAAAAAATGTGAGTGGTAAAACCAAATCCAGGGAAGAAGATGCTCATGATGTAGCCATACATGAAACCAATCAAGCGCACGCGAAGATGCTGACTTTGACTACATCTTGTCAAATGTATAATTCATTGGAGGAAAAAAGGCACTAACTAGGGAAGCCTCGAAAGTGCTGAAGAAGAGGGCAGAAGGTAAGCTACAGAGCAGAGAGCAGGGAGGAGTAGAGTGAGCAGAGTGGGAGGGATGGGGGGGAGGAGGTAAAATGAGATAAAGGAAAGAGGAGGCTGGGAGAGAGGACCGAGAGAGGGATTACAGGGGTGAAGGAGGCAAAAAGGACACACAAAAAAAGGTCTGTAGAAATAGGAAGTGGATTGAGAGTGACAACAGGGAAAAGAGTGATGATCAAAAAAGGCTAGAGAAGAGGAGGCAACAGAAATGCACTGCATGTGCTCTGTACCGCACAGGAGAACGTGGATTTATTGCAGCAATTTTCTCAAAGATAGAATTAAGATTAGTTGCTTTTCGAGCATAAATCCTTTTCACTATGCGCATCATCTGTGTTCGCGCCTCTCAAATTACCGACCCATCCTTCTCTGACTCAGTGCCATACAGGGAGGGAGAGTCAAAGGTATTGTCAGCCACGCAACTAAATATAAATCTTGTGACGTCTCCTCGATATGCCCTAATATTCTAGTTCTAAATGTTATGTAATGACACTTGTGTATGATTCACCAGCATCATATGTTGCAATTTACTGCTTGCTTTTTTTTTTCCCAGAGATTTTAGTGTGGGAAGGAGCAGAAAATTACATAAGCTGCTAAAAAGTCCAATTCGCTCAGGAGAATCGATTGAAATGCCGAGTGTTTCCTGGTCATTTGCTCCCTGAATTATAAATAAAAAGATTACAGTCAAATTGCAGTTACTACAAATTTTATCCAAGCCAAAACTTGAACCTGTCAGTGTAGAAGGATAGAGAAAGGTAATAGCGTCATAAGAACGGGGCGATCGTGGCTCAAGAGTTGGGAGTTCGCCTTGTAATCGGAAGGTTGCCGGTTCGAGCCCCGGCTTGGACAGTCTCGGTCGTTGTGTCCTTGGGCAAGACACTTCACCCGTTGCCTACTGGTGGTGGTCAGAGGGCCCGGTGGCGCCAGTGTCCGGCAGCCTCGCCTCTGTCAGTGCGCCCCAGGGTGGCTGTGGCTACAATGTAGCTTGCCATCACCAGTGTGTGAATGTGTGGATGACTGGATATGTAAAGCGCTTTGGGGTCCTTAGGGACTAGTAAAGCACTATATGAAAGCCAGGCCAACTGTAAGAAAAAAAGAAAGGGACACAACTTTTGCACTTTTACCTTGAGGATGAAATCATCTTTTATCCAAAATGGGCTTTCCTCACAAATTTCTACTAATTCTGGTTCTTTCGCTCAAAGACATCCTTTCTCAGCCTGACTTTTCTCGCCAAAATACTCAACCCACCGACTCAGTGGGGGATGCCTTTTAACCGTCAAAGAGCACGGCACAGCAGTGCTCCGGTTCTAGTTGGTGTGCTCTGTGTAGCGGTATCAGATATTTGTCACTCACCAGCTGACTGTGGCTTCACCCACACACAAAAACTTTGTGCAAAGACCTGCACGGGAACGCGGCATTGTTCACATAACTTGTTATACAGCACGTGGGTGTCACGGAACAGCTCGCTCAGGGAGCTGCTCGCCCGTCATCTGCTACGTGGTGGCAAGCCACACTCCTCACCTGCAGTTCAGCCTGCCTCCATTAAAGTTTAATAATGCGCATTTAAAGGAATACACCAAGTTTTGTGGCATATCCAAGTGAACCGTAGGCTCTCTTGTGAATATCTGGTTAGTGTTTAACAAACAATCCCCAGTGACAAAGGTTTAGCTCATTTTTCTGGGTGAAACGGTCATCTAGGCACTCCAAGAATAGCCATTTCATTTGCCAGTCCAAGAGCTGCTTAGCCAATCAGTCGGTGCATAACTTTGCACATCTATGCGCTCTCACCTTTCCTTTTATAAACCAACCATCTGTCTCACAAGTTCTTGGCAATACTTGGGTTTTCTGTGCCAGCTTTACACTAAGTCTTTTCACACTTTGAAAGCGATGCAGAATTCTGGAACTGGTTGGTTGAAACACCCACAGTTACCAACCGTGGTCTTTTACTTACAGTCTTATTCTTCTTCTTGTCCTAAGCTCAGTGATGTAAAACAAAATGCACGAGGTGCAGGTGTTCCAGGGAGGAGAAATACCTTGAAATTTCCCTTTCCTGCCCCCCTTCTCTCTCTCTCAATAAATTTGTCACACTGCACAGTGCAAGGTAACAAAAACTGCTTTGCAGAACCAAAAAGCAGCTACCTGTGTGGAAGTTCTGTCATTAGGGAAGGACGTGAAATGGTGTGAAATTCGCAAACAAAAAATGTGTTTAATGTACTTTGCTGTACACGCGCGCAGTGTGTCTCCCTCCTCATCTGACTGCACCTACTTATCTGTGTTTAACCACTAATCTCTGTTGCCACGGAAACTGAGAGCTTGATAAGCAAATGAATGTAATGTGCCACAGTTAAGCGCAAGTTTACGTAATACATCTGAAAGGACCAGCTGCACTCACGCCTGCTCCACAAATTAAGAACAAATGGAAATCTCAGATGATCAGCACCTTCACACGCCTGTGTGTGTGTGTGTTTGCGTGTATTTTTGTTTTCCTCTTTTATCTGTCATCACTTCCTGCCAGAATCTGCATTCAGGTTCAGCTGCTATAGTACACTGCTCACCTCCTTTTGAATCTGTGTGCAGCTGTGTAGGTATGTCCATCAGAAAATTATATATATCTATATATATATCTATATCTATATATATATATATATATATATATATATATATATATATATATATATATATATATATATATATATATATATATATATATATGATCTGAAGGTCTTAAGGTATTGGACATCTGAACAAATAGGCTTGGACAACAGACTTGAAGCTACTTCATGTTCCTTTTTCTAGATATAGATATATATATCTATATCTATATCTATATATATATATATATATATATATATATATATATATATATATATAGGCAGCAGAAACCCAAGAAAGAGGAGGGAGACGAGGAACCATCATGGAAGGACAGGCCCCTGCACGGTATGTACCACCGGCAGATAGAGGAGGTGGCTGATATCCAGAAATCCTACCAGTGGCTGGACAAAGCTGGACTGAAAGACAGCACAGAGGCACTAATCATGGCAGCACAAGAACAAGCTCTGAGTACAAGATCCATAGAGGCTGGGGTCTATCACACCAGGCAAGACCCCAGGTGCAGGCTGTGTAAAGATGCCCCAGAGACAATCCAGCACATAACAGCAGGGTGCAAGATGCTAGCAGGCAAGGCATACATGGAACGCCATAACCAAGTGGCCGGCATAGTGTACAGGAACATCTGTGCCGAGTATAACCTGGAAGTCCCGAGGTCAAAATGGGAGATGCCCCCAAGGGTGGTGGAGAATGACCGAGCTAAGATCCTGTGGGACTTCCAGATACAGACGGACAAAATGGTGGTGGCTAACCAACCGGACATAGTGGTGGTAGACAAACAGAAGAAGACGGCCGTAGTGATCGATGTAGCGGTTCCGAATGACAGCAATATCAGGAAGAAGGAACACGAGAAGCTGGAGAAATACCAAGGGCTCAGAGAAGAGCTCGAGAGGATGTGGAGGGTGAAGGTAACGGTGGTCCCCGTGGTAATCGGAGCACTAGGTGCGGTGACTCCCAAGCTAGGCGAGTGGCTCCAGCAGATCCCGGGAATAACATCGGAGATCTCTGTCCAGAAGAGCGCAGTCCTGGGAACAGCTAAGATACTGCGCAGGACCCTCAAGCTCCCAGGCCTCTGGTAGAGGACCCGAGCTTGAAGGATAAACCGCCCGCAGGGGCGTGCTGGGTGTTTATATATATATATATATATATATATATACATATATATATATATATATATATATATATATATATATATATATATATATATATATATATATATATATATATATATATATATATATATATATATATATATATATACATATATGATCTGAAGGTCTTAAGGTATTGGACATCTGAACAAATAGGCTTGGACAACAGACTTGAAGCTACTTCATGTTCCTTTTTCTAGTCAGTCTCATGTCTAGTACTGGCTCCTTGGAGCAGCGCATGTGTGTGATATAACATGTGGCTCATACATTATGTTTGCAGATGTTTGCAGCTGCACAGTGGGTAAGCTTCACGTGTGCTTACGGTCGAGTTTAGGACAAAGCAGCTGGAAATTGTGAGGAATATTAGCATGCATAGTGCCCTCCCATGGTCTCTGCCTGACACACTCTGCAGCTCGGGCATGACACAAAGCCCCACACAGGCAACCCGAGGATCAGATCTCTGCCGCTTTCGCTACATCCACGCAGGTCAGCCAGCCCCTGTTCATACACTCACAAAGCATGACACGGAGTAGGAGATTCAGAGAGTGGGAGAGAGGGTCATCTAGAGAGGGAGATATCAAAGAGTGTTCAGTCAGGTAGCTCAGCTCGCACTGAGGCTTTTCTGAAATGTTCAAATGCTCAAAACGAACACAAAGATCGAAACAATGCACAACACGAGAAATGTCATGAAGACAGCAAATTCCCACAATTGAGAGATGGCAGAAGGAAGCTGGCTGCTTTCTTCCCGGTTCAGTTCCAGTTGTGGTGCCTCTCACTCTGTTTCACGCACACATAGAGCTAGAGTAATGAACAACAGATAGGCTTACCTTTGTAGTCACAATGCAGAGGCAGTCCATGGTACTTAAAACAAATATCGGGGTGTATCTCAACCCCCCCAACCCCCCACGACAGAGGGCTGAGACCCCACACCCCTCTCCCCAGCCTGCCCCACTCCTGCGCTCTCACTCTCGTCCTGCCTTTCCCCCCTTTTCTCTCCTTCCGTGAATCTCTTCTTTGACTAACTGAACCAGCGAGGGAAAGAGAGGATGGAGGGAGGGGGGAAACATGAAAAGGGAGGGGGAGGGCCACAGAGAAATAGAGAGAGTGAGCAAAAGGAGAAAAAAAGAGAAGAGAGGAGAGAGGGTGGTCTTAGAATTTAGTATAAGAGAGAGAAAGAGAGGGAGAGAGAGCAGAGAAAAGGAAAGGTGTGAGTCTATCTAAGGAACGGTGGAAAAGAAAGAGAAAAGATGGGATGAATACAAAAAGAGATGGAGAAAAGGGAGGATGGAGATGGAAGGCAGGGGTGGTGGGATTAACAAAAAAGAGGGGGGGTCACACTGTGGAAAGAAAAGGGGAAAAAGAGAAACGGAGAATAAGACAGCGAAACAGCCGAGGATGGAGAGGAAGAACTGAGGGAGGGGACAGTGAAGGAGAGAGAAAAGGAGAGGGAGAGTGGGTGAGTGCGTGAGTGTATGCATGTGTGTGTGTGTGTGTGTGTGTGTGTGTGTGTGTGTGTGTGTGTGTGTGTGTGTGTGTGTGTGTGTGTGTGTGAAGACAGCAGGAATTAGACCGAAAGAAAATGTGTTGAGGAGGAGAGTGTGAATTACATATGCATCACAGAAAAAAAGAAACCATGAAGCACCGCGAGAGCGACTCAGGGAAGACCGGATCACATGAAGCCGAAGTTTGCTTTAACCGGATGGAAAAAAGAAAGAAACTGAAGACACATGAAGGTTTTTTTTTCTGCTTGTTGTAGCACTCTGCAGCTGTTGCCTTAGCAATGGTGCAGTTGTTGCCATGGCAATAGGGAGGCTTGTTGTTGTCATATGGTCACCCTTGTAGGACTGAGGTCTGAGTCAGTAACTCTGCATTGGATTTGCCCACCTGAGCATATTTCCACGTGGCTGTGCAAATATGCACTCAGGTTATAGAGGAGCACAAAGGACAGTAATAATCTGCGATTTTAGGAATATCTCAACGTTAAATAGTCCCAAATAGACACATTAATGATAATGCGTTGAAACTTTCTTTAGCCCCTTCTCCGTCTGAATTGTTATATGATTTCTCCTCTGTTTGATCACCTCGTTCGCATTTTTGTTTAGTTTAACTAAAACAGATTAAAGAATGCATGCACTCCTCTCAGCACACTCTGCCTTTAAGACTGTGGACTGTACCACTCGGGGTTATATAAGGGGGAATGTGTGCTTTAGTGTCTTTACATCATCAGTTCTATAATTGTACAAATCCACCCCTCACCCAGCCACATCCCCACTTTCCAGCCCCCCACAATGCTGGAGCAATGGTGCAGAAGTAAAGCAATTCAAAATGATGAACACACGTTTATTCCCCAGGTGAGAGTAGAAGCTTTGATCGAAATGTACAGCGGCAATGAAACAAACTGAAACGCTTTGTGTTCACAGATGGCCTCATCCTACTGTTAGTAATACACTTGTAGTCGTACTTTGACAGACAGATGACCCGAGTTACCTCTCTGCGCTTTATTAAACGCCTGTTAGTTTACATTCGCACATCTGATCGTCGTCTCTTGGCTCATGAACTACTGAACTACAAACCTTACTTATTACAAGTTGCACGGCAGCTTTGTGTGACAGAGGTTTAATGAGCAGAGATTCGAGCACAGTGAAGTAATATTTCAATTGTCATCATATAACATTTATTCACTTCCACTAGCCTTTGATGCCCTCTGACAACTCTATTTATAATGCATTTAAAGATTCAAGCACTATAACCCAAGGCTTTTTTTTCTTTCATCTTTTAAGACTCAGTTTTTCTTACTTTTGTCTGTTTTAAAAATTATACAGTGCTGCAGATCATCTTGGAAAGATGTTGTTTACACAAGATAGCAATGTGTAATAAGGAAATATAATCTGCCACATTTTATTTAGTGAAATATTGATTAATATACTTCATCTAATTTAATTGGACTAACTTGTCACAGTTACAATCAGTCTTCTGTTGCTATTGTGCAGCTCAAGGAAATTCTGAATGTTTGTCAGTGTTGTGTCAGAGCTGGTGACTATACAAGTTTCCACATACATGTTTGTTTTTAAATTGGAAAGGGGCCACATATGTGTCATCAAAGGGAAATAAGCTCATCGGGCATCATTAGGTATACTAGTTCATCTTGTTTGTTAGCACAGTTATCTAGGCTGATCACATGGCAGCAACATTTAGACATGTAGACAGTTTAGGTCAAGGCATACTGAGTATCAAAATGGGAAAAGGGTGATTAAGGTGACTTTCACCTCGGTATGATTGTTGGTGCCAGACTGGTTTCAGAAACTGTTGACCTACTGGGATTTACTACACACCTGTCTCTTGAGTTTACAGATATTGGTCAGGAAAGAGAACATATCCGGTGAGAGTCAGTTCTCTGGGTGAACATGCCAGAGATCAGTGACCGCTGGTATCACAGAAAAACAGTAACTGAAATAACCACTCACTACAATCAAGGTATGCAGAAGAGGATCTCTGAATGCACAACATGTCAAAGCTGGAAGCAGACGGGCTACAGCAGCAAAAGACCACACTGGGTGTCACTCCTGTCAGCTAAGAACAGGAAACCGATGCTACAGTTCACACGGATTCACCAAAACACTGGAAAAACCTCACCTGGTCTGATGAGTCTTAACATCTACCGCAACATAGGGTCAGAGTTTGGCTTAAACTACATGCAAGCATGGATCCATCCTGTCTTGAACTGGTTCAGCTCAGTGTACTCAAATGTCTCAAATGTCATAGTCAACAGATCTCAAACCAACAGAGCACCTTTGAGATGTGGAGGAACAAGAGATCAACATCATAGATGCACAGCCAAAAAGTCTGCAGAAACTGTGTGATGCTGTCATGTCAATATGCACCAAAATCTCGGAGCAATGTTTGCAGCACGAAGAATTAAGTTAGCTCTGACAACAACCCATGATATTAGAAAAGCGTACCTAATGAACTGACTGGTGAGTGTATATCATTATAGTTGATTGATACTGAAATGGATTTTTCAAAACATCACCATCATCAATTTTTGCCCATCATTTTATTCTTAAAAAAAAGAAATTCTTTAATTACACGAGAGAAGTAAAATAGCCACTGGTGAATCTACTAAAGGGAGGTGATAAGAAAGAAAATCTGCCATGTTTGGTGAAGAAATCAACTTCTATTCCAACCTAATTATCAAGCTTCTGAAGTCTGAGTTAATCAAATTATCTTCCTTATTTGTGTTTCCAGTATTAGTGGGACAGAACCACATAGAGTCACATTTTTCAAGAATCTCTTCTTGGCTGATAGAGAAATGGAATAGAAATTTAAAGATAAAACCCAATAAACAATCAAACCCTAAAGAACAAAGTGAAAAAGAAAGCATACCTGCTGGGTTTAAGGGAATGAAAAAAGTCAGAATCTGTCCTCTCAACTTACTCTTAATTAATTTCCTGGATATCAATCAAGTGATATTAATTTTAGTTTAATAAAAAAGAACAAAAAAAACCCCAAAACAATTAAGTCTAGTGTGATTCCTTCTCCGTGTTGCAGTACTCTGTTATTGTGTATTAAAGCGCACTCCTGTGCTCTGTTCTACTAAACTATTCCTGACTAAGTGGCAGCAGAAATGGGTTTACAAATCATCTGTAAATGTCACAGATAATTATTTGCACTTCTCACATCTGTGATGATGCTAGGTTTGTGTTTTTCATTTAACTGCGCATTTCTATGTCAGCACTCGTTATGTCCCCAGCCCTGATTGCCGACAGAATTGACGGCTTCCTCTTCTGCAATGAACGCGTAAACAGAGACGTGGCCGTTTATGTAAAATGCATACATCTAACGTGAGTTCCCAGTATGGAAGTGAACACAGCTGCATTTCATACATGTCTGTGTAAATATTTTAGTGGGAAAATGGGAACACGTCATGTGTGTGTGTGTGTATGTGAATGCATTAGTAATTAATGTAAGGCTGCAGCAGCATATGCGTGAGGTGATCTGTTTACTGTGACAGTGATTAATGTACATGTTCAGTCGTAAGTGGCGCGTATGAGCTTTTATGCATATGAAAGGATTGGATTGAGTTATGATCCGCATACTCTACAGGCGTTTTCTCTCAGAAGATGATCCTAATATGGCTGACCTGTATACAAGATTATATAATTCTGCTCTTGAGTGAGCTAACAGCTCTACGCTCACATTTCCTGTGCCAAAAACTTGAGTACTCTCACATTCTCAAAGTTCTGATTCTTCTGGTGCAAATAATGAAAAGTGTAGGCCCAGACAGAAGAAGAAAAAAATCAGTCACAAGAAAACAGCATAATATTCATGCTCATTATGTAAATGAGGAGAAAATATATATCTTAAAACCAAAAAAAAGAACCCTTTCATTGCCCGTGCAACACCCACACATGCACAAAGGCACACGCACTTACACATGCTGTTAAAAATATATCATGCTAGGAGTAGCAAAGAGAGAAAAAACCTCTCCCCATGGACGAGCTTGAATACTGAGAGCATTTCCACTCATGTACATCCACAAACCTCCATTATAATAGTCTTTTAACAAGACTTGAGAAAGCACTCACCCATAAATATGTCGTCTCCATCCTGCTGTGTTGCTGAGCTTAAAGTCTTTTGGATCTATGGTGTGCCTCTGACAAAAAAAGTAGGCCAAGGACAAGCACTGGTCATCTAAACAGGCTAAACCCAGGCAGAACATCCAGATCATGGGGCTTCTGCGTTGGACACTCGCCAGATCTACTTCTAGTCACAGGGAGATGGAATATTTTCATGGGGTCATCTTTATTCAAGCTAAAGGATATTGCTCATGCAATATAGTGGAGTGTTTTTTTCCTGAATAATAATATTCTTATTGTAATGTCAAATATTTCACATTGAAAAATCTATAGAGGCTCTTTTAAACATTAATATCAGTTAAATAATGTGTAAGTTAAATTCCAGTCTGAAACATTGTTGGATTTTCTCTTGCCAAATTTCTTTTCTCTGTCCAAAAATCCAGCTGATTTAAAAACCGACACCCTGGCTGTCAAAGACAGGAGACACCTACAAGTGGATCAAGACTCACTTGGGGAAGTGTCACTTTTTGGGCTTATTTGTGGGCATCATTATGACTGCTGGGCCTGTCTGCTCTCACTTTTACTGCAACTTCCCTGAAATAAACTATCTGTACCCCAGTCGACATGTACAATGCGCCAATGTACAATGTGTGCTTCCTCGGGAAGCAGGCTGCAGTTTGGATTCTGGGATTTTTGCATGTCCCAAGGCAGATGTTCAACAATTTTCCTGATGTATGCAGCATTTGCTTCTGATGGAAACTGTCACACTCAGATTGCTACTGCATGGTCTGAGTAGGTACACGACAGCAGGTTTTAGGGTTCAGGTACTTTACAGCTTTCAAGCTTCAACAGAGGTGAAAATGAAAGCATAAGTATATATTTCTGCATTCACGGGAAGCAGATATAATTCTACCTGGTTTTATTACAAAAATTTCATTATGCAAACTATATTTTTCAAAAGCTAGTGGCTTTATAAAACACAGTATACCTCATGTTTTTTTGCTGGTTATGACATTTTGAAAAAGCCAAATAAAAGACTTAATGAATAATGATTTGAAAAAGGTGCTTCCTGTTGCAAAGAATCACATAATGTCTTTGAGATCCAAGTTTAAAGATTTAAGTCAGTCTTCTTTGTTAAGACGTACAGCATCTGCCAAACACATAGAAAGTAAATATCATGACTACAGCTTCCAGAATGGAAAAGAATTAAGCCAGTACAGACAGAAGTGCCTTAAACTTCCATTTGATCTAACGGCCACCAGAGGGCAGTAGCTGTAGTTACAGAAAGACTTCCTGTTTTATAGCAGCTTATGGAAAAACAGCTTCGTAAATACTTTCCTGGTGAGTTTCTCAATCATTCATTTTTGGTTCTTATAGAAAAAAAATGTCTATTTTGTAAACATCAGTCATGCTGTTTCAAAAATACAGGATTATCTGAAGTATTCTCATTGGCTAACCACTTGTGATTGACAAGTTGACAACTAGAAAGCATGCAGTTTCAAGGTCAGACGCACCCTCCTCATCATATCTAGTTTTTTAAAAACCAACACGGTCCTAGAGGAAACACTGGAAGACATCACAATAGCTATGTCCACCGTTTATGTCGATGATCAAACATCAATTTAATTTGAGCAATACTTCTAAATTCTGATTGGTGCACAAATACCCTTAAAGTGAGCCTAGTAAGCATTTTCCTTATTTCTCTATATCAGGGGTCTCCAACTCTCAATCCTGAAAAGCTACTGATGCAGCCGTACTCCAACACAGCTGAATTACCTCTTCAGCATGCCATCAAGTTCGGCAAAGATTTGTCTGGTATAAGACAAATAAGGATTAACATGAAATGTGACAGATGCAAAGCTACTCTAGTATAGTCCAGCAATAAAGATCTAATGAAAAGGTTAGAAATGAGCATAACAGGTCCTCTGTAAGCTCACCAGTAATTAAACACCATTAAATAAAACTTTTGTAAAACTTTGGCTGAAGAGGTGTTCATGTAGGTCACCAGTGGTCAGAGTCAGCTTATTGTAGAAATGAGTTTCACGGCCTTTAACAGTGACAATTTAAGGAAAACACTGCTGCTAATTATGTGGACACACTGTACCATAGTCTTTGTACTGCTGAGGGTACAGTATAATGAAATGCACACTATAATTTGCCATACTAACAGAGAATTGTTTGTTCTACCGCTCAGTCTGTCTCACACTGCCTACATGTACCAGCATGCCTCACACTTTAGTGAGGAGTCAGCTGTGATTCACCATACTTTTCTCATTTTTTAAAAAACTTTAATTCATTAACGTTGCTTGCCATATTTCAGGATGTATAATTAAGTGATGTGGACGTGTGTGCGTGATTCTAATTCCTCATTGTGTTAAGTTGAGTTGTGTTGGTGAGAAAACACTTTATTGTGATCTTGTTGATTTAGTTACTCAGCCTAAGTAGTTCAAGAGAAACACTCTTGATCATCATTGCTTACTTAGCACAGCTCATAGTGCCACTGAGTGGCAGAAGGGCTCTCATCTCCTCTTTATTGCATTTTCTCAAATGTGGATCCACATACTTTGACAGCACGTTATATAATTTCCTATAATTTTCTCTCGTGCAGATAGGCAGAGGAGCTGTCTGACCATCAAAACCGCTCTGTGATACCACCAGGCGGAATGAAAATGAAACTCAAACCGTCCCTGTAGTCCTTGAGACATCAGTGGATGGCGGAAGTAAACCAGGCTGCTACAGAGAACATTGGCACACTGTTGTGGGCGTTATACGCATGCCAGCACCATGACTAATACATGAAAATAAGGCTGAAAAATCACTGAAAGAATTTATCATTTATCATACGTTTCAGGGTCTTTGCTCCTCTGGATGTGAAATACGCCCAGCAGATAACAAACAAAACAATTAGACGTGCATTCACAATTTGAAGGCAGATAGACAGCTCAGTAAACACACAGCACATTTCAAATACCTCACAACAACACTGCTGTATGATTAGCCAACTCACTTCCACTTGTCAGTGCATGCCGTCTGCTTAGCGGCCAGCCTGGTTAAATGGCATTTGGCACACCGATAAAGCAAAACCACACACACGTCGAATAAGGCACTTCCCTGACTAACACTAACGTAGCTTGCTAGCTTGCAGTAACCTTTCCTTGCTGATAATTCCCACCAACCCACAGCGTGTTAATTAATAAGCAGCTGGGGAATTCTAGGGGTGCTAATGCATTCACTTGTCCACTGCACCATGTAATGATATAGCTCACATTCACCCCCCTTGGCATATGAGCCTGAGTAACAGAGCTGGTGGTGGGAGTAAAACCCTGATGTTAAGCTGAAAAATACTGTACACATGACAGTAGAAAGTGACTGGGATTATAGAGCCTTGTGGGAAAAAATGAATTTAGGTTTGATGTGGGAAGCTCGGAAGCATTAATTATACCCACAAAGTTAGGATAGATAGATAGATAGATAGATATTAGAATTGTTGTTCAATCTGGATAATAAATTACAGTTAAAGGCTCATTAAAATGTTACCTAACACCCAGTTGTGTTTGATTTTCAAAAGTGGTGGTGTCTGATTACGCGGAGTTGTACACCCTCTGCTGGTAAAATTCTGTAGTACTACTACCTCAAGTAGATGTTACATATTAGTATTATTCTTTTCATGTTTTAAGCGTATACTACTGCTCATTTGAGAGAAACAAACACATGTTTTTGAAAAAAATTACTTAAAATGCTGATATGGTGTCACATTATCAAGGGCTGGAGTAACAAAGACAAATAGCCCTCATGGCACACATTTGAACAGGTAAATAAATAATAAATAAATCATCTGATTTTGCTGTTACAGTTTTAGGGTCCTTGTGTTGAGCATGCTGGTTCTCCACATCACACTATAATGGCTTTTTAGAGCAATTAATCAGAATAGAGTGATGCGAATGGCTTTTCCCTGAAAAAGTGTCCTGGTGGAGGAAGTGCCTATTTGAGCCTAAAAACACAGTGATATTTGAAGTGTTTGCTCTGATTGTGTCAGTGGGCGGGACCAAAATCAGTAAAGAAAGAAAGAACAGTACAATTTACTGTACCCTGCAGAAGAAATCCCATTTTATTTCTTATTTTACCCTTATTTATCAGTTGGCTGCTCATGCCCGTGTGAAAGTTGCAGTCAGATTTTATGCTTGGACTGTCTGTGTGCAGAAATAGAAAACAGTCTCCCTTTCAAAGCCCCCAGCAGTTGACAGCAGGACAAATGGGGGATGTCAGAGTCTGGGCTTTGAGAGCTCTGACATTCCTTCTTGTGCCCACTACCACCTGCCATGGCTTTGACTGCCAGTCGGTCACCTGTATGGTCATTCAAGGTCTTGGCCAAGCTTCTGACGGAGCAGTCATTGAAGGATGAATGTCCGTGCCTCCTAGGAAGAGCCCAAATTGCTCAGACACGTTTTTCGCGCCAACACTTGAAATTTGGTCACTTGAAAAATAGTTGTGTCCAGCTAAGGAGCTTCCCAAGGCCTTCGGGGACTCAGTTGCAGCTCTGTATTGGAGCACTTATCATCAATCAGCTCATCTGTGAAAGCTTTAAAGAGACTGCTGGAAGACAGACATTGTTGTGATATTTTGGAGGGGCAAAACTGAGAACTCAAATGTCTTTTCGGTTCAAAAACGAGTTAAGATTCATGCATGTGCATTCATGCATGTACAACTGGTGATGAAATTTCCCATGGCATACCATTAACACCCATGAATGAAAACAAATTAACACAACAACTGATCTCGCTTGACCTGACATTTTGTCTCAGGTACATACAAGTAAAGTTGCCGATGTGCCTCCGGGCATTTTAAAACACCCTGTGCGTTATAATCAGGGGAGAGAAGTACTTTTCAACATAACAGAAGGGCTAAAGTCGTCACTATCTCATAACATTTTTGAGTCACTACTTTGCTGCGCTTGTGGCAAATAGAGGTGAGATGAAATATGAATCACAAAGCAGAGAGTTGAGGGAGAATCTGTGGAGACCAGTGGCACGTTATTCTTATATCTCAGCTACAAGGCTGACACAGAGAGGGGTCCTTGAGAGCTGAAAGGCAAGTGAAGAAGCCTATTAATCATTTATACCACTTGGACTGTGTTCTCGAAAAGACAGCATTGTGGTAACTCATTTATGTTACCTCAATTGCCTTTGTGAGGCAAAAAAGAGACATGTACTAGGCAGAGGTTTAATATGTTGTCTCTCGTTGGAGTTTCCTGCAGATTCGAGGTGAGAGTAAGAAGAAATTTGAAGGATGATAATAGTGTTTGATTTTCCTTTACTGCTACATTATTTTTGCTTTGGAATGACTAATACTCTACAAGCAGTGCTTGTTTTGGAAAGCCTGTGCCGCATCAGTGATCCCCACAGTTCTATCCAAACATGTAAATCTTAACAGCATGGTGTAGCACAGCACTGTCTATGCATGCGTTGTGAGTGCACAAATATTTCCCCGCTTGTTCTGTCAAAGAAGAACAACTGCAGTGCTAGCGGCACTCCAGCAAGCGAGGCTAAATCGTGCCGGTTAAAGGGTTAAACCAGAGGATCAATCTACTGATTTTAGACATTCATCTTTTTCCCCTTTTGTTTGATTTCGTTTTTTCTTCTCTCTGGAATCCTTAACCTCAAATGTTGCGTCACTCATGGAAGACTTGGTGCTTGCAAAGAGCAAACAGATACAGTATTTGCCTTGCCTCACACATGCAGCACAACCTGAATAGGTGCCGTTTTACAGTTTCTGCTGAATCTAGTAACACCAAGCCAGAATCAGAGAGAAGCCCCGACCAAAAGGGAGTGAGAAAAGAAAAAAAAACCCACACTTGTTGTGATGTGAAGAGTCTTACTTTGTGTCGCATCTGGCTTATCTCTGATCATATCTTGTGAGTTTCAGTAAGACATGTAATACTAATGTTGTCAGTGACATACTGGACTACTGAAAAAAGTTATTTTAGGCCCAGTAATTGACAAATTAAGACCAAAGACCAAATAACCAAAAGAAGAAGAGAAGAACAGCTAACAAAGAGATTTTATCGTCTGTACTTGTCAACAATCTGCCTGCAGCCAGTTTTGAAGATAAGAGGCGAGAAGCTTTCTGCAGTGCAAACTTACTGTGCATTACAAAATGATGCAAGCTTTGGGTAGCTTGTAAGTTATTTTAATTTTAATGGCCATTCGTTCTCTCTCCCAGAAACATGAAAAACATCACAAAAAGAGATTGTCTTTGCTGCTGTTTTTTTTATAGCAGAAAATCTGTGAAGTATGGGGAAATGGCAAAAGAAAAAGCCAATGACGACCACAACTTGTGTGAAATTTGTCTAATATATCTGATGGTACAGTGTGCAACTATTAAGAGGGCAAACTAGGTCACACTATGGCTGGAAATGAAGTGCATTTCTATCATATTGCAACAGCGGCAATGAACAGCGCACATTCATAAATACTATATGATTTCCCAATAACTTGGAGTGATGCTACTGATTAAGAGACAAAGTGTGACTGAGTGTTCAAGTGGGCCTCACATCCATGCATGGATGGTAGGCTGGCATTCACAGATGGACCATGGCACAATCTAGATTTTCAAGTAGCTTTACACACCAGACATAAAACAAATCTAATGTGGATTTCCCACATGATGACACAGAACAATGATGTTCTGTGGTGGCACTCTGCTAAGATGACGGTGTGGTGCAGCATGACCTTGTTGACTAGCTTAAACCAGCAGCTCATGCTCGACACTGAAAAGGTTCAGCAGCCGTATTACACACAAAGGACTTCAATCTTTGCTGCACTTGTAAGAAGAAAAAAGGGTTCATATACGTGGTGCACTCACCGGTCAGTCTGTTCGGCTGCTCCTCAAAAGCAAATGTCTAATCAGCCGTTCATGTGGCAGAAAGCCGGTGGATTTAAGAATGTAGACATGGTCAAGAGGATCCGCTCAAGTGCAAATCAATCATTGGGATAGGGTGGAACGTCTATTTAAGTGACTTTGAACATGGCATAGTTGTTGCTGCCACTTGGGCTGGTTTGATTATTTCACAAATTGCAGAGCTATTATGATTTTCACACACAACCAACTCAAGGAGGGGCCCAAAAAAGAAAGTGCTAAGTGCTAAATGGCAGAGAAGAATGGCCAGACTGGTTGAAGGTGATTGAGAAACAACAACTTAAATAACCAGTTATTACAACCGAGGTTAAGAATACCTCTGAATGCACAACAAGACTTTTTCAAACATGAACTCCGGAAAATTCATGAAAAACCATTAAGAACATGACGGTGGCATGATGCAAGATGACTGCTAGCTGTGAAAATTCTGTCAATTGTCGCAGTTGGATATCACTCAGACTTTGAACTGAAGTCGGGAACAGGGAAGTTAAAGATAGTTTAATTCGAATTTGATTGTGCCGTTTATTTGCATTTTGGTGTTGGGTAGGGTAATGCCCAGGAAAAGCTCAAAGCTGCAGTGTGTGTGAAGCAGATGAGCTAGCAGCAGAAGACAACGCCTATATTTGCTACTCCTTTCACCACAGGCCACATGAAGAATGGACCAATGTTATCTTGTGCGATGTCTCTCGCTTTCTGCACCGACATTTATATGGCAGGGTCAAAATCTGGCGCAAGCAACAAGAAAGAGTGGATCCATCTTCGCTAATATGTCATGTTAAAAAGCCTTAACAGCTCAGACTTGTTTTTGAACATGACAATGACTTTACTGTTCTATACCGGTTCTATAAGCGGTAGAGCAGGAAGTTTTCATGGCTGAGGTGCTACCAGCAAAAATGCCACAACATGATAATATCACCTCAGTATAGACCGAAACATTCTGAGGAATGTTTACCACACCCTTTTGAATCTATGCCACAGAGCATTGAGGCACAGCAATTCTGAGGACACAAGGAGTGTGAGTGGTGAATGACGAAGGGCCATGCTGAAAATTTTTCATAAATGTTGGTGCCACTTAAGTGCTTTGTTAGCGTTAGCATTTTGAAATATCTATGGCTAACTAAAACTGAATTTTACCAAAGTGGTTTGTAGTGCTTGCAGATTGTTCAATTTACAGTTGACGTAAACAAAGTAATGAGAAAGATTGCTGAGATGATGAGCCATTAACCTGTTTCTACTAAGACGGGTTTAAATGGGATGGATTGGGAAGGTAATAACATTTTTAATTGGACCACAACTAATTCAAAATCAGTTTGCACATTGTAAGTTGAGATACAAGCCATAATGAGTTGTCTAGACTGTCTGTAAAATGAATAGCCCGTGGTCCATTCATTTAGTGGAATGTATTAATGGGAGAGCAAAAGATGCAAGGACAAGACTTGTGAGTGGACTTGCACAGTAACGTTTCTTAAAGCACACAAAGAAGCGTGGGAAATACTGATGTGTTTCTATGTGTTTCTAGAGCGATAATAGCCTACCATGCCATATTTCTAGTTGCACATCCTGAGTCCAAACTTGTAGGATCAGTTGTCGGTTAACTGATTACCAAAAGCTGGTTTGTTGAAGCTCGCAGTGGCATCATTGTCTGACTACACGGCTGTATGTAAGGCCAAGCAGGCTCTCAGAGGTCATGTGCAAATGAAGTGAAAGCTAAGGCTTAACTTGTATTTGAATATGGGGAGAAGCACAAGAGACAAATAAATTAATTAATGAATAACCAGAGCTGCTGTGTGAGGTTTGCCCTGACCTGCCATTGTGAGATTATACACATGTATACTCCTATTTTACCTCCAGATATGGATTTTACTTGTAAGAATTCAGAAGGATCCCAAAAATCTAATAGAGAAGTGATTTGTAGTACAATATTTTATTTTTATTTTACATTTATTTTATTAATTCCAGACTTTTGTAAAAAAAAATAAATAAATAAAAAATCTGTGGATTTTCTCTGGAAATTGATGAGGACTCATTAGAAATGAACAAAGGTATTTAGGGGCTCAGCAGATGTATTTATCTTATTTAGTTGTAAAAATTGGTCAAATTTCTTAAATATTGCTATTAACAAGGGCTAAGTTAAGAGGTTTGGGAATAAAAAAAAAAAACAGTTCCAGGCTATTCATAATCCTCAGGGAAGCTCTAACAAACCAAATAGTTTTATTTATTTATTTATTGCATTTTCATGTATTTATATATTTATTTATTTTTTTTTAAAGATTTTCACTATTGTAATATATATATATAATATATATAAATTTGCTATTTTCTTGTCATGAGGTATTCATTTAATATCAGCCATATTTTCAATCATTTTTTTCACACCGTCCTTGATTTCTTTTTAAATTCACTTTTAAATAGCATAGCTTAATTTGTTAATAAACCGGCACAATAAGGGAAAATAGGCATGCAATTGTACTGCAATTTAAATTTCATTTTTAGATGCATTGCACAAAATTTTAAGTTAAAAGCATGTGTTTTAGCAAGCTTTACAAAATAACTGCTTTGCCCTCAGTCCCTTCACTTAATGCCTGATACTGTATTAATAGCACAAATAGGCAGATAACTACAAATAAACTAAGCACGTTTCTCATTAAATTTCTAATGGTGTCAACAACCCGTTGCCATAAAGGCAAGTCCGGTAAAATATGCAAAGCACTTAAGAGCTACCACAGAAACACAATGTTCTCGATGGTGAATCCTCCCTGCACGTGGTGCCGGCTGAGCCATCGTGTTAATAACGCGAAGTATCCTAAATACTGTTCCGGGAAAGGCGTTCACCGCACTGATGTGCAATTTTTTTCTGTTTGTGATCTAAGATTGTGATCATTCTGATTTTGAACGAGTATTAAAGGCATTTTTTGGTTTTCGTGATTCGTTGTCGGATTGCAACCGATCGCATTAAGGCCGGTAGTGGTGTTCCTACACTGTTCCTGGTTAATGTAGGTCAAAGCAGTGACGGAAGGGTGTCCTCCGTTGAACCCGCGGTATTAATCCACATCGCAGTCCTGCAGATGGCGCGCACAGTCAACTGAGAGTGCCCTGGGTGCTCACCGCGGTGCTCGCACAACAATATCCGTAAGGAGCCTACCCAGCTTCCGAGATGGCGATTGTCTGAAGCAGCACCTCTGTCTCTCCTGTACAGCTGGAGGGTTTTGCACGCAAAGTTCAAGAGTACAGCTTTGCTTAAAGAGAGTTTTTATTTATTTATTTATTCGTTTGAACATCCCTCTTTCACCCAGCAGCTCAGCTCGGGACGCAGGACGGTTTGTCACATGGGGCTAACCTTAGTTGACCTCTTTGTCAAGTAAAAAGCTTGTCTTTCAAGAAGCAGGGAAGCTTACACTGAACACTCCGTCCACTGCACACCCTAATCACACACATACATATTTTATTTAAAGTATCTGTTATACACTACCTTCTACGTGGTTCATTATTCCGATGTGAACTACAGACAAGAGTGTGCGCACACACGCACACCTGTCACTGTCTAGACAGGGAGGGGGGCATTAAGGCGGTGGGTGCGGGGAGGTTGGGGGGGGGGGGGGGGGGGAGATCCCACATGACCCATTACTTCTTTTTTTTCTAAGGCAGCCAGAATATATCTCAAGGCACTGGATAATGACAAAAAAATCAACAACAACAAAAGGGGAAAAGCAGCGGCTCAACCAAATCTGATTGGCCGGCTGAACCGACACCGTTTTTTCCCCCTGCTCGCAAACCCGAGGTCAGCTCGGGACGTTAAAAAATAAATAAATGAGAAAATAGAAATGCGTAGAAAGTAGAAGACACGGCAGACAATCTAGCTTGTTGGCGCTGGAAGTGAGCGACGGCGCCGGCGTCCAATGGGAGGCGTCGGCGCAGCTGGCTCGCGGTACAGACAGAGGCAGCGTCCAATCAGAAGTTCAGACGCGTGATGGACGTGTAACCGACAATTCCCCCTGTCCTTCTTCATCCCAAAGTGGGGGATTGATTTCGGAGTTCATTCACATTTGCGAGCGCAGAGATTTTAAAACTGTTGGCGCTGAAAGCCACGTAATAAAAATGAGTGAATTACATTTTTAAAAAAAAGAAGAAGTGGGGGGATTTATGGGTTCAGGAAGAGATTCGCCTGCTTTTTATCGTCACTGCGAGCCTGTTTAACCCTCATCCTTTTACAGGCACCGCTCACTTTCACAGCCCGACTTCCACTTATATAAACTGCCGTGCTGCTGCTTAGGCAGTGGCAAATGAGTAGGTTGAGCGCTATTAGCCCGCTACAACTACTATTACTACAACTCCTACCACTTCCAGAGAGCCATAATGGAGCCGGTTTGACCGTCCCACCGCGCTCCCTGCGATTGGGGCGCAATAATGTTGACGGATTTCTGATCCAACCCAAGACAGTGCACTGCTCTTCCAATAGCAGCTTTAAGTGAAAAGGCGTGCCTGCCCGTTCACTCCCCCCCCCCCTCCTCCTCCTCCTCCACCACCACCCCTCAAAGTACTCGATGTATAGTTAAAAAATGGGAGGGCACACTTGAACCGAGCTGCTCTATGAAGGTAGGCTGCAGCGTGTGTTTATTGATGAGATGAAAAGAAGATGGAAGTGAGAAATGAAACAAAGTAAGGGAACATATTAAAAGAAGAAGGAAAAAAAAGACATCAACTCAGCGCGCTTCGTCAGGGGGGGGAACGCCGTGGAAACGCTGTCGCCACTTTTTTTTTCTTCTTGTGAACGAGCTTCGAAGTGCAGGTAAGAAATTGAGAGAAAAGTAGGAAAAGGGATGGGTCTTTACAACATCTCTGCCGCTATTATTAGAGAGAGAGGGAGCGGGAGAGAGAGAGAAGGGGGGGGAATACAAGGAATTTCCTCTATCGGGGATTAAAACATGCTCGCTGACTTTCGGGTGAAATGCATGAAAATGCCACTCACTTCCCATGTAGTTGTGGCTGGCTTTACCAGCCCCCCCAGAAATCTCCGCAAACATTGGAAACTTCATTCTTTGGAGGGTCACGAACGTTCAATAAACGTGATGCCAGCGTCCGAAATGTAGCCTAATGAAACGAGCCCCTTGCGTTAGATTAGAGGAGGAAGGGGTGGTGGTGGTAGGGTAGGTAGGTAGGTAGGGGTGAGGGTATTCAGTTTTGGCTGCCAGGGGGTTTTGTTGTCCATCTATATTCGACTACCAAAAAACGCGCTGCCCTGGCGTGACGCAAGTTTGCCATCTGTCATTATTCCGACTGTGCCCCCTTTACTTTTAGATTTACCCGTGAGCCGGACAGTGGAGAGGTGGTGGTGGTTGTGGTGGTGGTGGGGGGGGGGGGGGGGACACTTGAGAACAATACTACTCCGGTCAAAGTGTGTTCACAGGTCTGTTTCTCTCAATCAGCGAAAGCCTGAGCGATGCTCGCGGGCTGCCTGCTCACATTTTACACACTGTGAGCCCGGAACAACTGTGGCAGGCGACGTGCGCATTTGGCTTTTAGGTCAGTTATTTGAGTCAGAGGAAACACGTTTCCTTATTGCATTTTTTTCCTTCTTCTTCTCCTTCCTACCGCTCTTATATACTCTCACTAGAAAACTGTCTTAAATGCATTTCAGTTTGTTAAACTTACCGGGAGAGGTGGTTGGTTTTTTTGGGGTTTTTTTTTTTTTTGGTTTTTTTGTGCACGCGTGAAATCTATCCTTGGAGCGAAGCGGCTCACACTGAGACAGATGTCTAGCCTACATTTTTTTGTGAATTAATATCATTACGCCGTTGCATTTATGAGATGGGGTTACGTTCAGATGTGCTCAGCAGGCGAGGGGAAGCTGGCTAATATTGTGTCTGTAGGTAAAGCAATACTGCAGGTCCAGTTTCTGGGATAAATAAGAACTGGATCTGGTGGGACTCTTTTGGTCTGGATTTTGGTGCCATGTTTCTCCCAAAAATAAAAGCTCACTTTAAACTGTCGCAATCGCTCCCTCCCCCCACGTTTTAAATTCATACCCTACAGTAGATTAAAAAAAAAATGTTTACCATGTGAGGCTGGCCTAGATACGAAGCCATGCTCTGGTGTAATTAAAGTTGCAAGAGAGGCTCTCTGTGTTCCTTTTGAGACATTTTGTTGCAAAATATTAATGGGCAACTCGTGATTCCTTCGCTCTTCCTTGTTACATGGCAGCACAGCGGCGCTTCGCCTCTTGATTAAAGTCAAAATATGTGTATTGTTTGCGCAATTAAAAAAAATTAAATATATATATATATATATATGCGTGCATATGTGTGTATATAGATTAATATACGCGGATGAATTTACTGAAAGGGCCACAGAGAGTTCATCCCGAGCAACATGTCAGTCTTGCTCTCTCCGTGCTCGATCGCGCGCGTGCACGCGCGCGCGTGTGACTGAGAGATGGACAGGGGCAGAGAGCGTGCGTGTATGCGTGTGTGTGCGTGCATGCGTGTGTGTGTGTGGCAAACAGATGTTGTCCCAAAGCGCTCGGCTTTGTCAGATAAAGAGAGTAATACGGCGTGTCCTTGTGTCTAACGCGAGCGCCGCTGATAGGTTTCTATAATACAGCACGTTCCGTGTCTGATTAATAGCCACACACCCGGCTGGAGCCCGGGAGTTGTTCCCAGGTATAAAGCTTTGCGTCAACGCATTAGTCATGTCACAGGTTGGTGTTGGTTTGGTCAGTGAATAGCCCCAAACAAGAGACCGGTCCCGGGTTTGACAGGCACGAGAGAAACGCCGCGTCCACGTCCTTAAAGCGCAGACTCGATCTGTGGATGTGCACCTGTGTGTGTGTGTCAGAGCGTGTGTAGGTTTTTTTCTTTCTTTCTCTCTTCCTTTTTTTTTTTTTTTTTTTACGATTCTGCGTTTGCCTCTGTTTTTTTTTTTTTTTTTTTTTTCACTTTTGTTGTGATCACTTCCTCCTGCCCGCCTTCATTCAGAATATGCCTCCACAACGTAAACGACTTGCTTGTCTATAGGCTCGGTTACGTAATTGGTGGCAGCACTGGATCGTTTGTTTTCTGAATGGACACATTTGGAAAACACGGAGCTGAGCGTGCAGCATGTTTGTAGGAGAAATGCAACATTTCCTTCACCCCCTCCACACACCCACCCACCCCACCCTCCTCCCCTCTCCTTGATGTGAGACTTCAGCCAGGCATAATTGCAATTCTGTCCCATGAATTAGAGCACGCTGATTTGACAGGTTGCATGTGGGTGAGGAAATAATGAGAAAGTAAAAATTATATTGTCACAATGTGTACACTGAATTGAACGCCCTTCATCTGAAAAGAAACTCAAAAATTATAGTAACCCCCCCCCAAAAAAAGGCGTAGCACCTGCATTTGTGGACATTTTATTGTTTTGATGAATTGGAGGGTACTTGTCTTGGCTGTAAGTGAGCTCTCGCCATGGCTTGATGTCAAAAACTCTTGTTTTATCACCACAGAGGTGTACAGGAGCTGCTGAGCGAGGGTAAGCCATTATGTGCTTTGGGAGTGTTTGTAGTCCGTGGATCAGGTGCCCGGTTTCATCTCAGTTAAGTCAGGAACGGGTATTTACATGTATAAATTCCACACACATTAATATTCACAGGGTTTGAGCCATCGCCATTTGCCCACTTTCTGTGTCACGGCTCAAACCCACCCATGACTAATGAATATTTAAGAGTACGTCTGCACATCAAGGAAAGTGGTTATTGTGTGAGGAAACCCAGCAGATAAACTGTACACCTATACTCACATGGAAGAAAGAGGCTGTGTGTGAGTGTGTGTGTGTGGAAGGGGTGGGGGGTGATCAGTTAATCCACATGCGGCAATCAATCCCAATTTTCTTTTGGCTTCAGCATCCTTCACTCATCCGCTGTAGCTTGTCACCGTCTCTTCACATTTGCCAGTTTATTATTATTGACCAGAAAACTGGCGCAATGTGTGCCCAGCATTCAGTTTTGAAGTGTTTTTGACTGATTTAGTCACGCTTTCACACATTTTCTCCCACCTGATTATTTGGGTTTACTCAAGTGAAAATGTGTAAGGGTACCATGCTGTACTAATGTAATAAGTGCTTCTTTGTAAGACACATATAACCAGGAAAAAAAAAAACAATCATCTTGTACTGTACATGGACGCAGATGGTAGGTCAGATTTCCAAAAAATAAAAAATAAAAAAATAAATAAGTGAAATAAGGCACTGATGCCCAAAAAGACAAGATAGAGACATCTTTCTGAAGCCTCCGCAGTGCTTCATTGGTTGTTGGTATTCCCACGCCATTCAGCTATCTTCACCAGGCTGTTACCAGGTAAGCGTGGTGGTCCCGAACTTACATGATTATATTTATAAATATTTGAAAGGATCATATTGTTGCAGTGCAGTTGCCCTGAAATGTTTTTTTTGGCCTTGGGAGCTACACTATGTAGTGAAACGGACTGGAGAGGTGTGGGAGGGCGTGTAGCGCTGGTCATGAGAGGAATTCACCTCGCTCGTTCTGCCATGTGTACTCTGTATTTATAATTTTATTTTGGAAAGTCTACATTTGGCTGAAAATTCTGGCATGTGCTGGCAATACAACGGCAAAGAAACGAACCAAATAAAATTCCTCCTCGCGGTAATGGCGAGCCTTTACAGATGAAGTAAAATCAATAACTAAAATTTCAAGTCAGGTCTTTACCATCGTATGACAGCAGACTTGCACTTGAGTCCATTGTGGCACTTTGTCTGGCTCAGTTGAACATATTTGGCAGCCATTTTGGGAATGCAGCAGAGATCCATCGATATAACAAGCCACTTTGTGGATTGCATCCAGAATGTCACAGTGCTTGTTAACTGCTTGGCCTTTTTGTCTCAGGCAGAGTTTATCTTTTCCCAGCTTTTTATTTTTTTTTCCCCCTCCCTGTATGATACTCGTTAGATGAATATTCCCCCCTTTGGAGTAAGGCTCATCTTTGATGTGATTGCCAACAGAGACTGTTTTCAGGTGCACATCTTAAAGTTAATAAGTCTTGTAATTAACTACAGAGTAGCCTTTAAGCCTTTAATAGACTTTAAGCTTCAGGATTTGGTTTTGTTTAAGAAGAATGAATAAAGTTTCTCACCTTCTGTTTATTGGTAAGACTCCTGTTTTACAGCATTTGCAGCTGTAACGCAACATTTGAGTCCCTAGCTGCCATGGTAACCCCCCAAAAAACTCAGGTGCCTCTAAAGTATCAGTGATTAAATTATTTTCCATTTCTATTTTCCTTGTATCCCTTGATCCTAGTAAAATATAATGATAGTTCTTCCTTGCTGGATCGTTGGATTACGCTTTGCAAACTAGAAATTGTTGGCAGGCTAGCTACCTCCTGGCTAACTGGCTTGGATCCTTCTACCCACAAATCACCCTTTCCACACATTACATGCTTCTCTTTATATTACATTATTTTTATCCCTGAATATACAAATCAATCACAAAACCTATTGACAATCTGCACAGGTTGCCTTTGTCAGTAAGGAATGAATTTCCCCGTTAGCTGCATAATGCAACACAAAACCACTGTTACAGTGTGTTATGGGGATTTCCTTCCAGCAATAAAGCAAGGACTGAACACAAAATCACTTGTTTAAAGGGAGGAAAATTGTGTTTTGTTATTGAAGATGTGGAGAAGAAAGCATAAAAAATATTTTGGAATCAACTGAGAGGCTTTTATTTATTTTTTAAAAAGAAACCCAATCAGGGTATATTATCCATAAATAATATTTCAGGAATATTTACAGCTCCAGACTTTTTCTTCTCCTTCTTTTAAAATTCATTGAGTTGTTTTTTTGTCTTGTTTTTTTTAATATGTGCCCTTTTAGATCAGAACTTTTATTAAACCTTAGCTGAACCTGGTGTGACTATAAGATCGTGCAGCATAAAAACTTTATGACGCGTTTTTCAGTTTTCAAAGGACTTTTGTTTTGGAATCTTCCCTCCCTGCAAGTATCACAGGAATGCGTAATGAAAGCACAAATTGAGCCTGAATAAGTATTTGCCAGTGTTACAGCCGGTCGTCAGTAAGCTTTTGTTTGGCTATAAAACTTTATAAAGTCTCATGAAACCCGCTTACTATCCTTACTTCCTGCATAGCTTCATAGTATATGGTTTTAGATTTGAATGTTTACTTTCTCCAAAATAAAGCAAAATCTAAAAGGAGCGTCCCACAGGGGAGAAACTCATCACACACTTGCCGTCGGATAAGAAGGTTTTATTTTAATGTTTACACATGAGCTTGGTACAGGACCAGAATTAATATTAGCCTGCTCACACGATAAGAAATATGTTTATTAGTCTTAAGATTTATTTTTTTTTAATTTTGTCATTTAAAGTGCAATGCCAGCTGCTTTGTTTTCGCAGTTGCGGTCTCCTTGTGTCACATGTATACAGTATATACATTACAAACACGGTGGGTATGATCATGTGTTTCCATTACACTCTCTTGGTTCATGCAGTTGTTATCAAAGCTTTTATATTTGTGCTGCAGGAGCCAAATCTCATGTAAGAACTTGATCAGAAGTTATTTCACAACAATTTCACAACGGAAGAGTTTCTTTTTTTTTCTTCCTTTATTGAAGATGTTTAAACTTCTTTAGAACTCATTTTAATAACGTGTCTTAGAAACATTTATTTTGTCGGTCGCATGGAAGGAGCATTTAAACCTAATTAATGTTCTTTCTCTTTAAACACACAAGCAGGCCTAGGTATTCAACTGATGTGAAAAATGTATCCTGGATTCTAATAGCAAAGTTGTATGTTTGCCAAGGTGCATGTGTGTCCTCAGTTCACCCTGCTACCCATATGGTTTTCTACAAGTCATGGTGAGCTCACTGCCTAGCTGAAGGGGAGAGTATCTAAAGAGAGTATGAGAAAACTGCAAAGAGCAGTAGTGTCCTTTGTAAGTTTTTCAGCTTTTCACAATAAATATAAGCGCTGTAAGTTCCCGGCTTCATTCTTGGCATCGAGGAGACTTTTTAAGCCTCATTCCACTAAACTGTACTCACACCAGCCAAAATGTTAAGATTGTGCACACTCTCGCTCGAGGTACATTGGTATGCACTGTGCTTTGGGTAAACTAAGGGGGAATTATTTTATTTACACAATAGTATTTGTGTTGTGGTTTTATCAAATATTACGTTTGCTGAAACCTTAGAGTATTTTCACATAATCTAAAACTGTATTTTCTTTCTTTTTTTATTGAGTAAGTCATTAGTTGGTTTTTTTTTTTCTCGTCTTTTCTTTTTTTAAATACAGCCTTAGGAAATCACTGTTAGGTATTTTTCTTATTGAAAGAAAATCTTTAACAAGGGAATTTTTCTCTTGCATTTTCATCTTGAAAAGGCATATCTGTTCTTATACCATCCATGTTATTTATTGCCCTGAATTGTATCTATATCAAGACACGTTTAGGTTTGAAGAGTCTGAAAATAATAGTTAATTTGTCTAACAGCTTCTTGTTTTAATGAATAGTAAAGTATAGATTGTCTTTTTTTATTATTATTATTAGGACTGTTGGTTTAGGTGACAAAGAAAATGCATGCCTATCCTGTTCAATGACAACCAGATGGCAAGGCAAATGTTCAGTTTTATCCGAGTTGCCAGGTTTGTTGACAATAAGTTTGACATTTATCAAGTGACCCAGTGGGATCGTTCTAGTGACGTTCGTAACACCTGCATTACTTTTTTATTGTAGATGCAGTCCATGTGTCTCCATGAGATAGTTGGGCGGCTTGAAATCCAATGCAATGGTTGCTGGTTGTGGCAGCAGTGGGACGCTGCACGTGAAAACGTCCATACATGACCTTGTGGCAGCTGCTATGTAAACTCACTTTAAGCTCTTTTTAAAAATTTTTTTCTGTGAACAGATTAAACAACATGAATCCAATTTAGAGTCTTTCACTAGAGTGAGCTGTGCTGCTGGCTAGTGTCTAAACAATCATTCATTCATTCACAAAGCATGTTTCTTATTCCCACTTCTCTTTAGGCTCAGTTCCAACATGCATTTATAGGAAGGAAGGTCACACAAATAGACAAAGACACACATAGCTATTGTACGTACCCTGTTAACTTCACCTAACACAGTCACATGACCAGGAATAAAGGCATATGCATTCCTGAGCCTCTCCATCAAACCGTGGCACCACAAATGACTTAGAAGTGGCACATTTGTTTCATGACCTGCCGAAAATACTCACAGGCCTGTGGCACGATCTTTATAGTAATATTACCAGAAACAGCTGATCAGCTTAGGTTACACTCTGGGGCTTATGAGCTATAGATTGTTAGCATCAACGATAATAATTCTGCTGCATTCAAAAGACCACACTGACCAACAATTCATGAGCATTAGCAAGGCCAAAGGGCCAGAGGATTATCATAAACGGAGCTGATATTATCGGCGCTTTGTGCTGAGGTGACCCTGTGGTCTCTCTGCTTTTTTTTTTTTTTGCATTAAAACAGATCAGAGAGGACAACCTGGGCTACACTAAAATGCACAAGGAACAATAGGAAGTGTAGCAATGGTGAACACGCAAATATCTTGTTGTGTTGACGGTGACACATTGCACAGCAACAAACAACGCAAGCCATGTAAGGTAATGGAAATTCGTTACAAAGCAAGTGCGGTTTGCTCTGTAATTACAAATTACAGCATTGTACAGCTCCACCAGTTGTTGTCTTTGAAAAACATAAGGAAGTCCAGTAAGAAACGCAACATTGTCAGCATCACTTAAACGCCTTTTAAATCAATTTCCCTACTTTAAATATGATCGATCTTGGAGAAGACTTCACTGCTAATGGCATTGTTTTTGTTTTTTTGGGCACCAACAAAGCAAACAGGAAATGGAAAGACCATAAATTAATGAGCGTGTTAACAGCTAACACATCGGGTGGTAAAAATCTATTTTAAAAAAACAGCCAAACAGCTACCATCAGCTCATCTGACATCATTTTAAAAACATATAGTCATCCTCACAGTCACACAAGGACACAAGAAGTTGTTATGTATATGCAACCTCTGATATGCTATAGAACTTGTATAACCACACTAACTGGTGTTGCTTACATAGTTTTTCCTGATGTAATTGCTAGGAAAACAACAAGCACAAACAACAGACTTTCCAGGCAATGCATAGGCCCATTTTGAGATTAGACTGTCCAAAGGTTTGACACTAAATTGGACTGTGTTAGTAGAAGCCTTACATGTGATTCCCATGAAGCTCATAAGCTTTGTTTTGTCACATGTCCAAGTTTGCATATTTTTCTTTAAACTTCTCCATTTACTCCTTTGTTTCCTCCAAAAGGTGTATTTACTGAGTAAGAGGGTGTGGCTTACAGTGTTGGCAGTAGTTTCTTAAAATGTACTCATCATAAATGCCCGACGAGAGCTGATTTCCTCTTTACATGAATGATCTTATTGTCCTTATGCGAGCGCCGTTTCCACGAGGGACCGATGACTTATCTGTACTTTGAGTGTGCTGCTGTGAAATTTCAGTCAGCTCAAATGTCTAAATAACATCTAGAGATTAACACAAGGCCGAAAGAGTGGAAATCTTTAGTTTTTGGCCTTTCCCTGAGCGCTTGTGAAATCCTGTAGTTGGCTTGCTTAACAAGTTAATCTCGCAACACGCTATTGTATGGATGAAATTTCATAATGTGGTTAGATTGCCACCCCTTGATGGATTACCAGAAAACCTTACCTATGTGCCAATTTTTGTTTAAGTCATTAGCTCTAAATCACATTGCTCAGCCTGCAGACCAGTGGATCAGACCAGCGCTTGGTCAAAGCGTGTTTAGGGCACGGTTGTGGTTGGCAGTGTTTCAGTGCGTCAGCATTGCACTTTTAGATGGGTCATATGTCAAATGATCTGATGAGACATATATAATCATCTGTATTTACTACACAACAGCTTGCCAAACTAAAAATAAACTAAACACTGCTAACATCCATATGGCTTCAAATAAGGACAGCATGCTTCCATTAAGTCTTCTGGATTTACCATCTTATTCACATAATGAGAAAAATCTGTGTTTGAAGACATCATATTGAAGATATCACCAGTTCACCTGAATAATGAGTCAGTTTTATTTCATCCCAATGCCATTTGTATTTTTGTAACCGTAGCTACAGGCTGAAGAAATATGTTGCATCATGAAACTATTTTTTCTTTTGCAATGACCATTTTTCTCTTTTTTCTCCTGCTAGCATGTTAGCAGTTTTGTACCATGTCTTTTTTAAACGGCAAACATTGTGCTTGTGCTTGCCAGAGAGAGAGGGTAGGCTGCTGACCCTTGAAGCAAAAGCAGCTAGCGGAGCAGCTGACCTGCTTAAAGCACCCTTGTGCATTTGTGAAAGTTCAGCTCTGTGCTGGACCATCACCGCGCTGGCTCGTGCACCCTTGTGCAGCTGCTGTGAAACCTCATGGTACACAACTTCTGAAGTTGCTGACTATTCCACGCACGCACGGTCGAGTAGTGATTTAAAGTCACTGCTAGCAGTTAAATCATTAGTCAGGTTAACTTAAAGGTTTAAATTTTACAGAGCAAAGTGCCATTGTGGAGGCACTAACCATGACTGATGAAAGAAGGCTTTACTGTTTAACCACAGCACGTATGTGTGCTGTCTTTGAGAGGCAGGACACCTTGAAAGCGCTGCATGTGAAACCCGGCTTTACATAAAACTTATGCGAGCATCTTTTTTTCTGTTTTTCTAGCTCTAAATACAGATGAGACTGTGGTTTCATTTTGTTTGGCCTCACTATAGTGACAAACATAGTGTACTCTTAACCCTAAACACATTCAGAGCCTGCTTTGTTCGTTATTGTGTTAGAGCTGCGCGCTTCTTCACAAAGGTCCCGCACAGTCCCCTCGAAATTCAGCACAAACGCCTGTTTTTTCCCCCTTGTTTACATCTCAAGGATAGAAAGTCAGGAGATGCTTTATTTTCTTTGAAGATACAAAACTGTTCCTCATAGCTACACAGTCCAATTTTTGAGAATAGAAATATGAATAGAGGCATACACGCTGATATTTCTTGATGAGCTGAATGTATTAACTGCTCTTTATCATGATACACTAGTAATAGACAGAGAGGTCCTATATGAGCAGCTGTGTAGGTTCGTGAAGATCTCTTAATGGCCTGTGAGGTCCTTTTTTGGAGAGGCAAAATGTCCTTGACGTGTGTAGTAGCTGTAGAGAGGCAGTTGCATTGGACACTTGTGCCTAAATGATAACTCTTGAATTTAGCATTATCTGCTTCGGGGGTTAGAGGTGTTTTGGAGACTATCATATGAGTAGTCAGATGGTTCTTTATGGTCAAATGCTCATTAACAAAAGCAGAGCCATTTGCCAATTCTGAGATTTTTTTTCTTTTCTGTTCCATCACCAAAGTGACTGCCGTCTTTAATTTTAATGGCCGTAAGCCAGCAGTGGCTGTTTGTCCCCCTCCCACCTCCCACCTCCCCCACTCCCCACCCCATCCTCTTCATAAAATACAGTATGAACAAAAAAAATACTGATAGCACTAATTCACAAGTGTTTGTGTGGACTTTGTGTGAAAAAAAAGTATATTAGAAGTAGATTATCCTCCCATCTGTAAGTGTACAATGGATCTGCTATGGATAACGGGTGGCGGTGGGTGTGTTTTTGACAGAAAGTGACGAAGTTGAACAAGCTGTCCTGTCAAAAAATACTTTAACTGTCCTCCACTTGAATTGCAGTGTTTATTGTTATTTATGTGCTAGAGGAATTTATTTGAAAGCCGCACATCCTGTCACATTGAGTGGCTTTCTGTTGGGCTGAATATGTTAACACATTAATATGCTGCGCTACTGGAGACATTTCAGTGGAACTAAAGATTCGCGGCGTGATTAAATTAAGGGGACCGTAAAGAGTTAACAGTGGCTGCAGTTAGCGTATGATGCACACAAATGCATGAACACAATACAGTCATTGAAGCAATTTCAACTGAAGAGAGGCTATAACATTATAGTGGTGTAATTACTTTACAATGCTTTGACCAAGAAGGAAGGAATTTGAGAAAGGAAAAGTGTTGTAAATTTAGATATTTTCATGTTTTGAAACCGTTCCTGGTCTTGAGTTTAAAATCGAAAGTACCGTTTTGAAGGAGGGATCTCTGGTACGCCTCCGTTTTGAGGTGAAATGGCAGTTCAAAGTTCAAAAGGCGTTTCATGTTTCATAATAATAGTTGCGTATCGAGTCTATTTTAAACACGCTATAATTATCAATGATTTGCACTCGAAATCATTCAAACTATTTCACCGGTTCTGACATGTCGCGCCGTACAGTTTCAGTCCAGGGAGAAGTAGAAATTGGAAGGAAAAAAAAAAATGTTGTGTGAAAAATCTTGGCTCAACTTGTCAACAGTCTCCGTGTGCTTGTTGATGATTTTCAGTGACTGCAATAAAGCCAAATCAATTAAATCCTGAGACTGAGGATGTGGTTTTTCTGCAGCTTTTCTTGGAGTGTATGGGAGTTGGGCGCATTACTTACCTGTTAAGTGCTCAAAGGTAACGAGAGAAACGCAGCGCTCCAAATTGTTCCGATTTAATTAGCTGACACAGCTGTCGTTGGCCAGACTTTTTCATTTATTTCTTTTTTCAAAGCGTGCAGCGGCAAAATAGTACTGGCTAACGTTTGATTTTTAAGTTTGAGGCGTTAACTGATGACGCCGAGTTGCGTGTGCGCACCCATTTTGTCAAAGAAGTGAGCTGAACGCACTCTGTCTTTAACAAACGCGCCCCCTTCACTTACCTCACGAATATTGCTTCATTCCCCCCCACCCCAGTGTTCTGGCTACATATTTACATTGTGAACAGAATTACATTAGATCCCATATCCAAAACGTACTATTACAGCCTGATTTCTGGCAGTTTATATGCTAATGTGCTTGGATGATTGAAATTAATAATTACAACGTCGGACGGTGATTGTTAAGCAGCGGAGGTTTTAGACAGACTTACTGTTAATAAGGTGTAACACAAAAACACTCTCGATAAGTGCAGATCTGCATCACATCCATCAAGATGCTACGTGCGCGTGCATGGACATGAGCTTTTTCATCATGCCCCGCGGCCCTTTTGTCTCTACACTGAATCGTACCAAGGGCCTTGAATGTATGCTTGTAGTGTGTGTTGTAAGCAGTATTTGCATATTCAAGATGTACATTATTCAAATGGCTGATACTGCTCCTTTCATAACCATGCCTCTTATGTCTGTTCTCAACCCCATCCCCCATTCTCACCATTCTAACCCCCCTCACACCCACCCCAAAACCCTCACACCCCACCCCACCCCACCTTGATTAACTAATGTCCAATTCGGTGCAGCGTGTTCCACGAGCTCGCCTCCTCACGCAGTCAGCTGATTAACCTGGAGCCTGCCTGGTGAAGTTGCAACCCTCGTCTTCCCGTCTTAATTCCTCCTTTTTTTTCCCTTTTTTTTTTTAAATGCCCCCTTCTTCCTCCTCCTCCTCCACCCCTCCCTAGTCTTTGTTGTGGCGGCAGCAGCAGAGCATGCGTTGCATTGGCGGTCTGAAGCATTGTGTCTGATTTCCAGCAGACAAACTGACCTCTGGGGATTTATTGACAGCAAACTCCACAGAGGCAGACACAGAGCTGGGGGCATGGAGGCAGCCAGAGAGTGGGGGGGGGGGGGGGGGGGGGGGGGGGGGGTGTGTGTGTTGGAGAAGGTTTGTAAGGAGAGAGGAGTGGGGGCATAGACGGATGGAGAGATAGACGGGTAGGAAGGGAAGACGGGGAGAGGTTCAACGTGATGAAACAGGAAACAGGTAGAGGCAGAAAGAAAGAAACCAATATGGGGGAGGTGGGGTACGAATGCTGAATTTAGTTTGATTTAAATTTTTTTCCTCCCCATGGAGTATTAGCAAGTGAAAGAAAATGGCCGCCTCCTACAAGGATCTAATTAATTTTGAAGGATCATCAGCCCCTTTAGTCCAAGGCAGGGTACAGGAGGGAGGGAGGGAGACAGACCCCTGGGCTGATTAGAATTCACTGCAGGTAGGCGCTGGCTGCTGCTCACCCACTGTGTCACGGCTAAAATGGAATCACTGTTGTGAGTGGCAGTCTGGGCAACTGAAGCCCGCTTCCCTTGGCCTACTCCTTTGTTGCCAGCGTTCACCTCAGTTTCCCCATTAGGCAGGTGGATTTACATGTCTGGACTGGTAGAAGCAACATATATGTGCGCAATGTCGAGCAGTAGCCACAAAACCCAACCATGGCACCTGGATAACATTTGCATGTCAAGCTAACCCCAGCAGGAAAAAGGAAAAAAAGTCAAATATTTGACATTATAATGGATAAAGAAATTTGACATGTGGGTGTGCGGTCTAGTAAAAAACAGTGGTCTCGCTATTGTTTTTTAGGTGGTGAAACAATATATATATATATATATATATATATATATATATATATATGTATGAGGGGGTTTCCTTTGACTTTGTCAGTCAGGATTATTTAAGGAGGGGTTCATTCACACGCAACAGGTCGCAGTTATACATAGTTTCTAACTTAGCAGCTACGCCAGCGCTCAGTTTAGACTTATATAAATATATATATTTATAGTAAACCATCTGTATGTGTTATTTTAGGTCACTCACATAACTTTATAGTGAATAGAAAATGGCTAAAGTTATATTTCATATGTAGGAGGTTCATTTTATAATAATTTTTTTTTTTATCCAGATCAAAACTGAAAAACAACCAACTGTTTGCGTTTGGTTGAAAGCATGATCCATCTGAGTATTGTGTGATCACCATCTGCTCCTAAACATGTTATTACATGCCTATATCTAATCATCAAATTTGTAAGTTGTTACGAACATGTCTGGAAAACAAGCACTGAGCGTCCCACAGAGTGCGGCGCTCCTCGAAGGGAGGCCCGAGACCCAAGCAGTCCGTCAACTCAGCCATTTCTACTCAGTTACACTTTAACTGTACTTTTTCAGCCCAGATTTTCTGCTTCAGCGTGCTCAATTATAACGACAATGATCATCTTCGGGCCACATTTACACATTAATGCGTGTCTGTTACCTTGGCATAGAAGAGCAGAACCGAATGCAGCCAATGATCCTTCCACACGAGTGTGTAAGGAAAAAAAAAAAAAAAAAAGGGAGGTCACTGCTTAAAATCTCATAGTTTCTGTAGGCAGGCTTTACTTCAGTGTCTCAAAGTAGGTGTGCTGTTGGAAAGTACTCGAGAGCCGTAAAAGAATAATTTGCTCCAACATTAATGCGCACGTCTGGTCAAATCCTGGCCCTGTTCTGTTCATTCAGCAGCACAGAGTAGTTAGTGGCATTTTACAGAGCACTTCATGTTCCTGTTGTAGCAAGCGTGGCTGCTGCTGAACGTCTTTTACAAAAGAAAAAAAAATTGAGTGTCAGAAATATCATCCACCCTCAAATTAATGATAAATATTCACATCCAAACATGCCGTGAAAATTTCCAGGTACTTTAAAAGCTTCACTGGTTGCATTACCTGATGGCACTTTGGAACAATGTGGGTCTAATTTGTTTGGTGGAGGCATTTTTTCACCGATTCAATGCATTTTTTAAACCCCCCTTTTCCAGTTTCCCTGCTCTTGAACGATAGCACGAGTGTGCGACTTGAGTCTGATGAGTTTTATGTGATTTTGTGATTTTTTTTTTTGTCTTCTTTTTTGGGGTCAAACATTTGCATACATGCATTTGCATGTGTTTGTACAGTGTGAGAGCAGTTGTGTCAGACTTCCTTAGCATCACCAAAGCAGCTCATCACATGCTTAATGTTTTTGAATGCCTTTCTTGTGTTTTCAATGAAAGCCTTGTGTGTTTAATATTTGACTCTTTTCTATTATTACAGCTGAAAACGTTGCTTTACATCTGTGTGAGACATTGTGCCGTTTCATTTGTGGATTTGAAAATGACAAGGGGAACAGATACGCACACGCGCACACACACACACACACACACACACACACACACACACACACACACACACACACACACACACACACACACACACACACACACACGGATGGTGAATATGACTGAGACCTTTTCCAAAATATTCAAACAAAAACAAAGCTCCTTAGGAAAAAAAGTAGATCATTTTTTTCTTTGGAAGGGTGTGGTTTTATTGCCCAAAAGCTCAGGCAACTGTGTGCGTGGGTGTGTGTGTGTTTGTGTGTGCGGGGGGGGGGGGGGGGGGGGGGGGGGGGGGGGAGCCAATACCAAAATTATTTTCAACCTTGATTTGTAGTTTTCAGTCATGTGAACTCACCGACGTCCATTCATCTTGCTTTTTAAAAACTCTTCACACATCTGTTGCAGCAGACACTCCTGCTAATGTGGCTCCTGGTTCATTAAGGGAGTGGCAGTATCGACGAGGCTGTATGTGGCATTAAGATTTGTCTTTGTCTTTTTCCCTCTCTCTCACTCTCACTCTCTCTCCCTCTGTCTCCCCCCCCCCCTCCAAACACTGTGGCAGAGCAACACATGATTTGGACAGAGAGGACTGACAGCCTTGCCTAGCACCAGGCCTCTGATCAGCCATCTCCACCAGCAAACTGAAGCTTGACCCGCACTTCATCACCAGCCACACAAGCATCTTCGTAACAAAACGTCATCTAACTGTGAGTACTATACTCCTTTCATTTTTTTAAAATAACGTATTCTTCCTTAACGTTTCATTCACTGAGCTGGGAATTAGCACTAAAGGGTTGTGTTGACACTTTTGTACTGCCTCTTGCAGTAATTTTTACCTAAATTCAACTTCACTGGTTAAAACAAAATCTAGTTTTTATCATTTGACCCCCCAACATTAATTTTACTTCTACTCGCTATATAATAACATTTTAAATTATAAAGTGTTTCTTCAAACGTTCCCCTGTGTATTCAGCAGTAATTTGTTCGATTCTGCCTCATATTTTCATTAGCACTATTTTTTAAATAAATTAATTCACTGACAGATGAAGTGTAAAAACCAAAAAAAAAAAAAAATCAGTATAATATTCCACTTGGTTTTGAAGGGCAATTTTCTTGGTTTCAGTACAAGTTGTGTTTAATGATCCTTCAAATAAGGTCAGCAGCTGTACTTTAAAGCAGAAATCATACTTAAGTATGTTTCTGTGCTAAATAAATACATTTTCAAAGCAGTTGTAGAACAAAACAGACAATTCGTATACTTACTACCTTTCTCATTTTTATTCCTTCAGCTGAGGACATGGAAGAAAAGCACTTTCATTTATCTCTCACACTGATCAGCCGGGTCACGTTTTAGCGGATCCCTAGGATAGTTAGGAAGCGCCATCACAGTGAACACATGGCTAACAAAAGAGGCCTGTTTGTCCTTTAAGCCCAGTGCACCACCTAATGGTGTTCGGAGGAATTTCAGAAATACACACTGATAGAAACTTGGAGTAATTAGATGGGAACCATCTTAATTGTCCTTCAGTTTGGCGATGTGGAAGAAAAATGTAGCTCAGAAGCTGGAATTACTGGATTGTCTCCTAATACTATGAGACTGAACTGAAAGACCCCCCCCCCCCCCTCAGAATGAACACATTTGTCTTATTGTTTTAGACATTCTCCAAAGAATTGTATTATTTTTATTATTTATAACAGGCAGTTGTATTGAATTCGTATTCAAACTGATTGCTGTGTCATGGTTGACGACATTTTTACACACAGTTTAGAAAGGCAATTGCTTCTTATCATATTGCCTTTGGTTATAACTGTTGTATTCCATTGTGCACGATTTTATTAATCCTAATTTATCAGCGACGCTGGGAACAATGACGATGTTTTGTTGTTACATGTGGGAAAAAAAAAGTGCCGGGACTTTTAGTGTTGTGTTCAGTCAGGCATGTTGCTTCCTGCTTGCAGGTGACATCAGTTGCAAGGGGATGACCGAGCGCATTCATAACATCAATCTCCACAACTTCAGCAATTCTGTACTTGAGACCCTCAATGAGCAGCGCAACCGTGGGCACTTCTGTGACGTGACTGTTCGGATCCATGGAAGTATGCTGCGAGCTCACCGGTGCGTGCTGGCTGCTGGAAGCCCCTTCTTTCAGGACAAGCTGCTCTTGGGCTACAGCGACATTGAGATCCCTTCTGTGGTCTCGGTACAATCCATCCAAAAGCTGATAGACTTTATGTACAGTGGGATTCTGCGAGTGTCTCAATCAGAGGCTCTGCAGATCCTCACTGCTGCCAGCATCCTTCAGATTAAGACCGTCATTGATGAGTGCACACGGATCGTGTCCCAGAACGTGGGCCTGGCTGGTCCAGGGGGGTTCCCTGTTATACCGGGAGATTCTGGTCAGGAAACACCCCGCGGCACTCCAGAGTCTGGCACCTCTGGGCCCAGCAGTGACGCAGAGTCAGGTTATATGCAAGCAACATCACAGCAAAATGTGGATCGTGCATACACATCTCTGTACTCCTACCCTGGCCTGTCTCTGCAGAACGGCACCCGCGAGCGCTCCCTTTACATTAACCCTCTGTCGACGAATTACGATCCGAATCTTAGCACTCAGAAGGACCAGCAATCTCAAGATCCACCCTGGATGAACCGCATCCAGGAAAGATCTCAGCAGGTTGATCGCTTCATCTCCACAGCTGAGTCCACTCACTGCCGCAAGCAACCACGACCGGTACGCATACAAACAGGAGGCGTGAAAGTAAAGCAGGAAGAGGATGATGAGTACAGCTGCTATGAAACTATGGGGGACTGCCAGGACGACACTGACCAGATTGAGGGTGTAGAGAGTGAATCCAAGGTTGAAAGTTTTGACTCAGGGGTGAGCTCCTCCATTAGTACTGAGCCAGATACAATGGAGCAGCAGCCATACCTGACTGGCTTTAGCCGAGACGGTGGCGGGGAAGGAGTTCCAGTGCAGATAGAGGTCAATGACTCGTCCCCAGAGCAAGTGCAAAAGACAGAGGACGGGGACACATCCCACAGCACTAGTGATAGTAGCATGATGCATACCCTGCAAAACTCAGTCAAACTCAGCCCTTTGTCCCAGTACATGCGCCAGCCAGACACCAGCAATCTAAGGATGCCGCTCACCGTGACCAGCAATTCCCAAGTGATGGGCACTGCTGGAAGCACCTTCCTGCCCACACTCTTTCCTACACAGCCGGCTAGAGACCACAAGCCTTTCCTTTACCTTCCTGGCCAGCAGCAACCCCAGTTTGTGGCAGTGCCGCCCCCTGCAATGCCATCATTCCCCAACCCTATTTCGGTACCGCAATCGCCAGCTCAGCAGCAACAGGCTGCAGGAGGAATTGGTCAGGGGGAAAAGAAGCCCTATGAATGCACTCTCTGCAGTAAAACCTTTACTGCCAAACAGAACTACGTCAAACACATGTTTGTCCATACTGGTAAGCGAAAAATATTTTTAATCAGTTGAATTTTCTTAGTTAAGCAATAATAATTCATCACTTCTCTAGGTAATGCCTCTGCTTGTGAATGCTGAAAGCTTTTCGGTTCGCCACAGTCTTTTTCATCTGAAATTCATTCTGATTACGATGTTTCGTGACAGTACCCGAGCTCGCTAATCATAAACTATTCAGACAAATTTTGTTAGTGCAGGAGCAATATGCCAGTGCGGAAGAGCTGGAAAAATCCAAGGTTACCACACATGTGAGGTTGTAGTTTGTTCACACTGGGGAAACAACCAAATGAATACTGTACATATTGATATCTGATTTCCTGTCTTCGGTTTTCTGCAAAACATGTGGGTGTCATAGAAATGACTGTTTGAATGTAGGAACAAGTGTAGGTCAAGTTTAGATTAAAGCAGAAAAACGAGATCTCGACCATAAAAAGTGAACTTTTAGGTATTTGCAAAGTTACTCTTTAGAAAGTTCATCTTTACTATTTACATACAGTATAAATCAGTATGTAGATTTATGAGAGGCACTGTTGCACAAAGATAGTTGCCAAGTTCTAGCGTTGCACTGCACTGTGGATTGTAGTTCCAGTGTAAAGCTGAGGCCTGTCGACACATGTCTGTCATCTTATTGCTTCCAGCATAATAAATAATAAACCAGTACCCATCCTAGCAATTTAACTAAATTACTAACTGATGAAAAAACAGCCCAAATCGCATTCGTTAGGTCACGGTTGACTATTATCTTTGCCATCATTTCTGTTTAACTTGCAATGCCAGCAGAGTGCTTGCGCAGCACATCGTTTCACTGTGCACTGCTTTCCTCCAGCACTTAGAACCTTATCAATCACATGCTGTAGAAATCATCATCACAGAAAGAAAGAATAAAATATTGTATATAATTAGATGATCTTGTTAAAATTGCGTACTCAAATAGCCATTATTATTCATTACAATCCATCGCTTGGCCAGAACCACTTGTCATATGAAAGCTATTTGAAACTAAATTTCCTGTTTTACTCGCATAATTGTGAGCAGCAGAGTGATGACAGATTGAGAAGGAAAATAAATCAGCGATCGATTAATCCCCCTGGACTAGATCTGAACAAGTCGTGGCTGCCGATGATGGATCGCCTTTGTTAATCTCGTAAAAATTATATTTTTCAGAATCCACAAGGATGCCAGCGTGATTTAGTATAACATGCCGCTGCTGTCCATATGAGAATACATCTAACGCATACACAAGATAACATCTTTTGTTTGTTTATTAAGCAGGAGTTACAAAGTACCCCAGAAAATGTAATATATCACATCTTCACAGGGCACGTTGACGCGGCGCACTCAAAATAGCTAAAAAGATAATGATAACACGTGCAGCAGAGGTAGTGTGTCATTTTTCTGCAATCAAAAACCTGTCAGAGACATAGAGAATGCTTTTCAGCGGTATGAATCACTGTACTGCGAGTACACCGCCCCCCCGGGCAACACAGTAAAATACCTGTTATGTATGTGCTGCTCATGTGTTGTGACCCTGAAACCTGACCTCTGCAAGGGCCTGGGTCGGGTCAAGTGGAAATAAACAAAAAAAGACAAAGCAAAAGCAGAATTTATTAGCTTCGTTAAATGAAAGCAGGTGGCAACACATTCATTCATTCGGCACAGCAGAAAAGCAGTCGATACACAGAACTTCATTAACTTGCGTGGTACAACTTGTGTTATCAGTCTCCTTCTCCGCCTGTTCATTTTACGTTATTATTGATATGTTAATATTTTACAGCCCATAATGTCAGCAGAGACAATTATGGAAAATGATCTTAACGTCGCGACAAAGTGGCAGAAATGCCAAATAGATGCATAAAATATTGCTTTCGCAGTCCTGACATTTTAGCCCCACTTTTCTGCGCCGTCATTACAACGTTATTACATTTTTGTAAAATACTTCAAATGTATCGTTTTCTCGCTTTTTGTGTGTTTTGTTTTTTTTTAAATTTGCGCATGTTGTATCAGAGCAACTGTGACGAAACCTAAACCTTTCCCACGGCGCTGTAGCGTGCAGCGCAACGTGAAAGCAGCATCACAATACAGCAAACGCAGGTTTAAATAATTCTAGCCAGAGGTGTGTTCCTGTACTGGAAAAGTAACCCCTGTGGCTTTGGGCGTCTGATGTTGCTGTACAAGTTGAAGTCAGCTGATCCTGCCATGTTTTTTTTTTCTATGTAGGGCTTAAGAGTCAGCTGGCTGTGTTTCAGGAGCGTTTAGCGTCAAAATTAGCCTTGATTCAATTTCCAACTACTAATTTGGTCCAATTTTTTTGTAATTAATAAATCAGACACGTGCCTTCGTAATGGCTGATTTACCCACAGCAGCGTGCGCACCCTGAAATCTTTCATTAAAAATGACCGCGCCACACAGACCTCAGTGAATGTCCCTATCGAGGTGGATGTTTATGTGATAAACAGATGGAGCTAAATTAACCTCAGAGAAAGAAACCAGAGAAAGGGTGAGAAGGGTTATAAGAATTTTCCCTTGAATAAATTTTTCTTTCACCGTTCAGTAATTGCACGTCCACCTGGTCTGGAGATACATTGTGAGATTTTAATCATTTAAAATGTTTAGTAGTGATTTTTTGACACCCATCTTGTCCATATTCCTAACCTAATCCACAACTTTCTTCCCCCTTTTTCCCCCCACCCTCCTTAATGCTTTTGTCTTTCATGCACATCCAGGTGAGAAGCCTCATCAATGCAGCATCTGCTGGCGCTCTTTCTCCCTGAAGGATTACTTAATAAAACATATGGTGACACACACGGGGGTGCGGGCCTACCAGTGCAGCATCTGCAACAAGCGCTTCACCCAGAAGAGCTCTCTCAACGTCCACATGCGGCTGCACCGTGGAGAGAAGTCCTATGAGTGCTACATCTGCAAGAAGAAGTTCTCACACAAGACCCTGCTGGAGAGGCACATGGCCCTGCACAGCACAGCCAGCGCCATCACTGGGCTGTCAGGGAGTGCAGTTGCCCCGGGTCCTGTCTCCATTCCCATGCCTATGGCCGTCCCTGAGCCCGGAGCTGGAGTGGTTGCCCTCGCCATGCCAGTAAGTGGAGGTGCTGGAGTAGGGGCTGGGGTTGGAACAGGAGTGGGTGTAGCTGCAGAAGCGAGCTGCCAAGAAGGGACCACCTACGTATGCTCCGTCTGCCCTGCCAAGTTTGACCAAATGGAGCACTTCAATGACCACATGCGAATGCATGTCTCCGATGGATAAGTACAACTAGATAAACTTCTTTCAAAAAGAATGACAAATAAAATGGCACTAGATTTTCCTTTTCTTATTTTGAGGTATGAAGAGTAATGAGTATAGACACTGGCACATTAAGTTTCCCAAAAAAAAAAAAGATTTTTTTTTTCTGTTATTCTAAAAGAAAAAAAAAGATGGTGGCCTTAAGGCTTAGTAGTTTGATATTGATCTACTGGATGGATCCTAACTACAGGCCTCTAAATGTATGCTTTCCTAAAATACTGATTTATGTGTTGAACACTACCGAAAGGCCTACGAAAGAAACACATACACACAAACACACCTTTTGTGTCGACATGTCTGAATGAATATACCTGTTTGAACGTTCGTGCATTTGCATGTGTCTGTCTGTTTATCCAAGTGTGTGCGTGTGTGTGCGTTACCGTGTGTGTGTGTGTGTGTGTGTGTGTATGTGTGTGTGTGTGTGTACATTGCCATGAAATATCTATCATGGCAGTTGTGAACCCATATTGACCAGTTTGGAAACTTTAGATGTCCAAGCTTACTGTGGTATAATTTACAACAACAATAATAATAAGAAAAAAAAAAAACACCTGGGGTTGGGCTACATATTCCCTCTAAAAATACTGATGGTCACAAGATTGCCTTCTTATATGAAATAAAAAAAAAGGAGAGTAGTTAATTTGACACTGGGTTTTATTTATTCCTATTGTATTAAGGGATTATAATGCAGCCATTGTCAAGGTACCAATTTCAATCATTGTCCTGAAATGTAACACCCTCGTCAGCGGTGACGGGGGCAGATATTTCTCACATGCTTTATAATTATTGTCCATGCATTCTGATGGTAAAGATGACTAAATTACGGTGTGTTGATGAGACAGTATTTGAGCAAAAATCTGTTTCTTTTTTTCTGAAGTTTGGAGTTTAACTCATTTGCATACACTGCCACTAATATCTTCAAAAGACTGTTAAGGCTATTAGACCTCTTCCATGTCAAAACATAAGAAAAAAAGAAAGATTGTTTTTGCTGACGGTTTTTATTTAGCCTTTCACGCTCATAGTTTTGGCAGGTTGGAATATGCGACTAAACTCTCTCCTTCATAATTGCTGCTCCTCAACTTGCACCTGACTGTTATGGGATATAGATAAAAAAAAAACAAACCCAAACAAAACAAAGATTTGTCACTTCAACTATTGTTGTTATTAAGTAGCCGATGTGGTTTTAATTTGATAATTGAATTTGAATATCGGGGAGGGGTTAGGCTAGTTGTTGATTGAAACAGTGTTGTTTAGGAGTGGATCATTTAATTTGAATCAAATTTGAAATTAAAGGAAACGTCACCCCTGATCACAGAGCACCTGTATAACCCGTTTAATGATATTGCAAAGCTATTTCAGCAGATGGGAGCTAAATGCATTGCTTTTCATGTCCTAGCTCTCCCTGAAGGCTCAAATAGCGTGCAGTGTTTTGAAAGGAAATACAGTCTGAAAGCAAAACAAGTAGCTCCACTGACTGATTGCTATCACACTGTTTCATGGTATACCACAAGTTGCAAATGGACTTTGTAGACAATAGCATACATTCCTAATTTTTCTAAAACCTAGACAACAGCATGTACAGAATAGATTTGGAAGCTAGTGTGTGCAAGTTGTCATCCCTGCATCACATCACTTAAGGCTCATTTCTGATATTTCAATTTTTTTTTTTTTTTTTATTGCTTTTTAATCCAAAATAGGACACACACAGACACACGCACACATACACTCGGACACACACACACACACAGACGCACGCACGCAACTGCCTGCAACTGCAATCTGAAGGATTTGCTCATTTATGTGAGCAAACACTTTCGTAGTTGTATTATTAAAAGAATAACTAACTGCATACGGGGGTCTTAAAAAGACCCGCTGTCGATTTTAAAAAAAAAAGTGCTACTTTGCACATTTTCTTAAAATGCCTGTGCTTGATATTTAATCATTTTCCTTAAATGAACTATGATTTTCTTTTATTCAATTTCAAAGGAAAAAAACAACAACTTTTTTAAAAAAAATCTTGATAAGTGGACTGCATTATTTTCTTGCATATATGTTGCACTGCTTAAACCAATAAGTGCACTACTGTTAACAGAGATATTATAGTTTTAGAAAAGAGGATTTTTTTTTAAATCTAACATTTGGTTGTAGAGTTCACATGTAATAGAATAGCTTTGTTTCAATTTCTTCATTAAGTACTTCAGCGATTCTTGGCTTTTGTTATTGCTTGCAGTTACCTACAGTATATATACTTGTGCCGTGTTAATGCAAGCACCTGTTTTTATTTAAACCTGTACCATTATGTGTGCTCATCTATGTTTTAACCTTTGAATTCACTCTTCTATGGAGTCAGCTCCCTGTAACAGTTTTATTCAACTGCATTTCTTTAGTAAAAGAGCAGAATTTTCCTATGAGAAACATCCAAGCCAAACAACATTAACAGTGCAACAACAACAGTAATAATAAACAAACTCCCGTCCGACGCTGTTGGCGGAGGTAAAAAAATAATAATAACTATTATTATATTATTAATAATAAAACATTTATAAAGTGTGTGTGTGTAACATAAATGGTATGTGTCCTAGAACAACTTTTTTCTGTGGGGTTTAAAGGTGTAGGGGAGGTGATGGAATGCGGCTTCTTTGATATCTGTCCGTCAGTCGTACACAGTTGTGTCCCTTCCTTAGTGTCCGTATGTCTGTGAGTGTCTGTGTGGTATATAGCCTAATCAAAATGTTGATAAGTGGAATATCTGAACTGTAGGGCTTCCTTTGCAATATGCAGCGCAGGTACTATGAGAAGCAGCTCTCCAAACCTTTTGGGCTAATAAGGCACCTGTAACAGTTGTTCGGAGGATTTTACTCAAGCTTAGGTCAAGTACTGTTGACTTCACTGTACCAGATTGGAGAAGTTGTGTCAAGCATTTTTGATGCTAAATTTCATATAATTGCTACTAGATTTCACATCACTGCCGAGTCGGTTTCAGATGAAGTCAAGTGACGAACATGTGAGACCCGGTGATGTCGGGATTCTGGATTCTCCTGGTCTGAAACTGAAATAAAAATAAATCGGCCACACTTTAGAAATACACTGAAAAGCCGTGAGGTTGGTCCTCAGTAAAAGTAGCACATTATTTAACATTTGATTGGGCCCGTCTCTTATGGTGTGCATATAAGCCTAAACTACATGGTTCCTGTTTGTAGCTGTTGTTGCCAGGATGGCAATATTGCTGCATGCTAGTGCTATATTTGTCTCTACACAGCACGTGGAGGGTAATCTCATGCCTTAACAGACAATGCACTAAATAGAAATATGTAAGCAACTGCCGAGATCTCTTTCCAACAGTATTGCCACACGTATGGCGCACAGCTCATGATGTTGGTGTTTGTTGTCTGTTCAGTACCAAATAAACACTGCCAAACTAACATCATCACTTCTTTAACAGCAAAGGCAGAGACATTAATGAAATCGTTTCAGTGTAACGTGTGTATTCAGTAATCTAGCATTCCTTCATGGCACCGAAATTTTTACATATTTTGTGTAAACACGTATATCAAATGCACTATTGACTGTAGCTAGATGAGTACAACCAGCTTTGTGGTATCATTGGTCTAAATAGTAGGTTAAGTAGCTCGATGTTGGTTTTCTTTTTCTTTTCTCCTCCAAATATTTGATTTCACAAGTTCACTATCAATCGTTTCTCTCTATCACTTCTTTTGGAATAACAAAAGTAGCCAATCTCAACGTTATCTGGATGAGGGCTAAATAACTCGTCCCGTCGTCAGTTGACTTCTTGTATCATAAGGTGTTTGATAGCAGACCAGGCTCGGAAGGGGAAGCACCTTCTCTCCAGTGTGTCATAACGTGCTCAGAGCATACCCAGGCTTCCTCCCCCTCTGTCCCCTGTCGCATTGGCATCACACGCTCTTCACTGTCCATAGTTATATATTCCTTATACTGCTTCAGATACTCGTGGTGGTGCTTAATTCTCTTTTCTCAGTGTTGCAAAAAAAAACAAAAAAAAAACCCCAAGTCAAAAATTGTTGAAAAGTTGCAACATTATCCAGAAAAAAAAAGTCCTTATCTCAATCGTGCTTCTTCTAGTTGTTAGACTAGACTTTATGTTTGCAAAGTGTACGCATATTTTCCTGAACAAAACATATTGAAAAGTAGATACTAGTCTTGAGCCTGCAGCTGTTTGTATTGTGTTTCAGATATATTCCTGTTTATGTTTTGTTTATCGTAGTGTAGAGACACAGGGTCTACAGTACATTGTTGTCCTTCTTGCAGTAAGTTTAATTCATTGTTATACTTCTTTATTTCGGAGTTCCTTCTGCTTTTTTCTGGTGGTCATAGTGGTGTTGTTTATACATACATAGCTTCGCGCGACTGAATAAAGAATAGTCGGTTATTTTTCACAGTGTATTATATATATATGCATATACGCTTTGCATTTAGTTGAAAACAAGGAAATGGAAGATAGTAATGGTGAGGGTGATACTGAGTAAGGAACAGGTTCATTTTATTCTGATAAGCATGTGTCTGTCTTCCTGTTTGTCTTTAAGTCTGTCTCCACACATTTTAAGCCAGATTTATTTTATTTAGGCGCGAAGAAAGTCACAAAAGTAGAAAACACATGAACGCATTCATATAATACTTAACAGCTTTTTTATTTTTTTCGTTGCTTTTTTCGTCCTTCTACAGTACACATAAGAATGAAATAGATAACTTCTTACAAATAAACTATATATATTTTAAGTATCACCATCTCCACACAGATAAAGAATACATTTTCAGATAGTTTGATAAAATTGCAGCTAGAATATACAATACCTTGTGTGATATAGGGAGTACGCCTATCAAGTGCCTATCAGTACATACAGCAACTATACAGAATATTCATAGTTTTTCTCTCCTACGTTGCACAAATACAGAATATACACAGTGGACTAATGAAAAATAGACTATTTATACTATTACTGCTAAAAACCTGGTGGTTGTGAGTGCATAAGAGAACCCTTTAAATACCTGAAATGTTCTATTCATATACAGTAAAGACTACATCAGCTAGTTTTATTTTTTAAACATACATGTATACAGTTTGGAGGATGAAAAGATTTAAAATGCAATCACGCACGCCTTTGATTGGTTGGTTTAGATGGCAGTTGGAAATTAAAATATGAAATCCTAATACTGGATAGCCATTTTGTTTTCCTGTCACATTGCTCTCTGTCATAGATGAGGCTTTTTTTTTTCCAGTTTTTCACATTTGCAAACAAGCCATATACTGTACTGTACTGTATGTTTGGGGAGAAAGGGCAGTGGCATTTTGTGAACAGCAGGGGGAGCCACACATCAGCCAGAAGAGGTGAAGTTTAAACGAACAAAACAAAAACAAGTAGAATCGTTGAATATTTTTGATTCTCTTTGTTGGTCATTATGGCCGTTGCGTTTTTTCATATTACAATAACATCTGTGGGAATGCCACTAGTTGCCTCCTCTGAGACTACATGAATGAAATGGTTTGCAGTCTGTAGGATCTGAAAGCTGCTTTAAGGTTCTTAGTTGGCTCCAAAGTACACTGTGCGCAAATCACACCAGGCGTGCTTTGACCTTGATGGCAGGCCCGTCCAAATGCAAGCCAATGCCCAATTTCCCCACAATGATCATTAAAGTTTTATCTTATCTTACAGCCTTGTTATTTATTGGATTTGGAATCGTAAAGGGCAAGCAACGAGCAATGTGGTTAAAAAAAAAAGAGAAAAGAAAATGGTTATTAAACATTAGACTGGCCGGTTTTTATCACCGCAATTTGGAAATAAAAAGTGGGATGCCAAATTGAAAGTTTTGGCTACAGATAAACAGCTCTTCCCTGAACAGCAGTCTTTAGGTGCTTGGATGAACAAAAACTAAGAGAGAAATACGGCAGAATGAAAAACCACAAATCAAGTTTCAGGACCGAGTGGCTCTGAGATAAAAGGTTTTGTGATGGCTTATTATTTTGTCCCCTGTGGACTAATTACCACAGTTTTCTCTCTAACCTTCTCCAGCCTAGTTACGGTGCCAAATTTGGGGAGGATGAGGGGAGACTTTAAATTATAAGAGTAAGAGGGAAGCAGACAAATATAAAGAAGAAGAAAAAAATCTTCATTTTTTTTCTTAAATGCAAAACCTTTTATAACATTAAATGCAGCATGCCAAAAGAAAGTGATTGCCTTTATTTTGAATCTTTGAATCCTCCATAATGCATAGTTTTCAATTAAATTAGGAGAAAACAGCTATGATTAACAAATATACACTTAGTTTCATAGACATTTACTGTTAAAAGGAAGCATCACAAATATAGGCAATGTGATATAGCTAGTCCCTGTCATTCAACCGTCACACTATGACATCCTCAGAAACAGTTCTGTTTGAAATTTAAGGGTTTTGCAGACATAATGAAGCAGCTGTTCAGATTTTCAAGTAGACACAGCTATACTAAGCTATTACAATATCTAGATTATATTTACTATTCTCCGAACATGCAGTTATTACTCTACCCCAGATGTGTTGTTTTAGAAATAAAACACCATCTTCAGGTAACTACCATCGAACAGTCCAAATAAAGCATGCAGTCCTGTCTACACAGCTTTTTTTTTTTTTTCAGTGGAGGAGTACTTTGTTATCGAGTCCCTGGATAACACGCATTCAGTATCTTTTCTTTATCACACTGATGAGGGGACTTGGACTCTGAAGAGCTGAGCCTCTTTGTATTCTCAGTCACTCAAGTCTTTTTGGCTTAGTTCAGCTGGATGAGACGATTAGGTTAAAGGTGTGCAGCAGCGTCAACTAAAAACATGCATTCCTGTTCAGAGCAGCACATTCCAACTCAAACCAAACATTAAGGAGAATTCCCAGCACTTAATCGTTTTTACAAACCTGTGTGGTAGCAGACTTGCTTATCACAAGTTTAGCAAAAATTTACATTTCCCTAAAAATTATCCCATTTCGTTTTTTTTTTTAATTTCTTAAATTTTTTTTTAGATCTCATCTCGACATTTATTTCAAACTTTGCCATGAGATCACAAACCCTTATAAGCTCTGACCACAGCTAACGCTTGTGCGGACTGGTTTTATAGACAACATATACACTATGCTATCGTTCTGCCTCTCTCTCTGTGTAGGTCACTCTTTAATAGTGCAGAGACATTAGAAAAAGTCGAGGTTCCTCGCCATGACGTTGGCCGTGGTCTCGGCCAACTCGTGGTCTGCCATCACTGAAGACTTAGATGAAAAATTTCAGCACTAGCACTGTGTCTTCATAAAACGGGCAGGTTGGGGGTAATTAGCAAAACGGGGCCATGGTAATCATTAGAAGTTAAATAAAACAAACAAACAAACCAAAGAAAAGGTTAGGACAATTTTAAGTTTTTGAAAAAATGAATATTTCTTTATAATGTGTGTGGGGTTCCTACAATTGGGCTAGATTGCCACCGTTATTATTATTATTACTATTATTAATATTAATATGATTGATTTTCTTTGTTTTTAATCTCATGGCAGGGTGCTTGTGAAAATGCGTATACGTTATGTCACTTGTTTATAGTTTTGTGGTTGTGTTAATTTGCCTATTGTAGACCAAAATAGATTTTCTTTTTTTAAAAATAAGAAATGCAACAAAACATAAAAATGAATCTGACACAATAGCTGTGATGTAAACTATTGCATGTTAAAACATGTATAAGATTGTAAATGTTGCATTGTTCCTCTGGCAAAACATAATAATCATTGGTTACGTCTTCTATACACACATTTAGCAAATCGGTGTACACTTTCACCTTCACATTGGATTGTGTTTAATATATTTAAGGCTGTCCCTAGTAACTAATCTGACATTGTAACTTAAGAGTACATTCAGCCATTTATACTTGAGATGGACCAAGATGTTAAGTTTGCACATATTTGTAAGTTGTTTATTAAGCCAAAAAAAAAAAAAAAAAAAATGGAAAAAAAAATTATACACAACTTTAAGTCTCAGCAACTCAAATCTAGTTTAGGTGCTCGTCACCTATTAACAAATCGACCTTAATGTTCGCTGAAAGAAAGGCAACAAAGCCGGTTGTCACTGCGCAACAAAAGTAAATTCAAACCAAACTGTACGATGGATTTCAACATCGCGACGTGATTAGGTATTATTTATCAAAGTGATTCAAAAAAAGAGTATATTTTTGTAATAGCGAATGTAAATCATTTGGCAACAATTAGTTTTATAACTATGAGGTCCAAATCTGGGTAAAATCTGCTGTATTTGTTCATCCTGTGTATTCAAAATAGAAAATTGAATTACTGTAATTCAGGCAGGGTTTTTTTTTTTTTTTTTTTTTTAAATCAAAACCCGGGCCGAAGATATTAACATTTAAAATCCAAAATTACACGCACCCTTTTTAAAAAGCAGCTTAGGTTTGATTTTGATTTTTCTTCTTCTTCCATCGTGCTTTCAGGCTTTTTGCTGCCATATCATGTACCTAGATGCTTTTGTAAACATGCACATGAGTTGAAATTTGAGATGTGGTTATAAATATGTGTATATTTTGTCAGGCTTTTTTTTTTTTTGCCTATGTCAGCTTTTGATTTTGACTATTTCCCTTCATAAAAAAAGAAAAAAAAGACATCTCTTATATAGTTATGAACTTGGCAGAAGTGGAGCTGTTGTAGTAAAGTTAGTTAACATCACAACTAAGCAACCCTGAAATATATGCTGCAGTAATGTGTTCAGTTTGTTTTTGATAATTTATGCTCCAAGTTGGTTTGTATGTTGTTATTATTGTTGTTATGAAACAAGCTTGTATGAAATGTATTGACTGCTGTTTTGAAATAGGGGATAAAGTTTTTTCTTTTCTTTTTTCTTTTTTTAAATGTATGTGCAAGGATGTTTTTATAATATGATTTGTCAAACACTGGACTGGAGTGAGTTTTCCAACATTTCCAAGTTGAGAGATGTATTTGACAGACATAACTGCACAGGCAACACCCGTTAGCACCGATGTGAGCTGACAGACAAAGCACACCCTCCCCCCGCTGTACACGGGAGGGTGAGTAACATGGCCGCCATCCTCCCGATCAAAATAGGAGTTATTTGGATAGAAGGAGTTACCATATTTCCTTTTGTGCTGGTTAATTGCATTCAGTAGGTGATGGGTTATATATAAAAATATATATATATATTTAATAGGAACTATTTATTAGGGATGTCCTTCAAAATTGTTGTTATGGCATAGACTGGTGACAGATTTGTTTTTCTTTTCTGGAAAAGAAAATTCATAAAGGGATACCACTTCACAGCTAAGTAGTTGTCAGAATCACCCGATATGTTCTTTCTAGAGCAGATTTAACAGTTGCCTCTCATTACACCTACCACCACTTCTCAAACCAGATAAGAGATTTGCACTAGACTGATTTTGGTCTTATTCTATCAAAAGCAATATAATTCACACGACACATATTTGAACCATAGTATGGGACGCTTGTCCTCACCATGGGAATGCTGAGTAAATGGTGATATTTGACGTGTTTTACTTTGTTTTGTTTTTTTTGTATTCAAAGGTACAGAATTGGTTTTTTAAATGCACATGACATCCATATATTGCTGTTTGTAGCAGGGTTCTTTTTTTTCTCCCCTCGCCCCTTTTTCCTTCTTCTTCTTCTTCTTTTTTTTATGTTAAATTTACCCAGCAGTACCCTGAGTATTAGTGTCCAGATTTGAGGGGCATTAAAACTGTTGTTTCCTCCTGTGATTGTTTTGGACAAATCAAGCAGCTCTTACAGATCCGAAGTGAGAGTAGGGATGTTATGAGGGATGGAATCGTTCACCACGAGTCAGTCGTCTTCATCACACAAGCCAACATGTTTAGAAATAAACACAAATGCCAAAAGAGAAACCCAGCTGTCCGCCGTCGTGCACACCTTTCCCTTAAAAACTTTGAGTGATATTTTTCTGGGATGTTCCAGAAAAAAAAAATGCTTTAAAACGAAACAATAATGAAAAAACGAAAATCCAAAATGCATCTTTTTTTTTTTTTGTTCTTCTTTTCGTCAATGAACGCACCATCATTGGCTGCTTATGTAGAGAAGCCACCAAAATGTATCATACGTCATTTTCAATTAGGGTCATTTACCGGCAGCATTAGCGATCGGCCCGAACGTCACTATATTTTTCTGATAAATAAGTGTAAATTTTTCAAAAATTCACAAAGAGCAAAACGTCACCATTTTATCTGGATGTAGTAGCTTTCCTGTTTTCACCGCTTTGTGGTGTTGTTGAAAGATGTTGCGGTTTGTCTAAATTTGTTGCGTGTTAGAGGAAGCATAAGTATGTGCCTTCTTGTAATCTCCTTGGTGAGCTTGTTATTATTGAGAAGCTGAAGCCAGCCAATTGTGTTTGCACTAAAACCAAATTGCTTTTTGTGATGTAGACTATTTAAGCAAGCTTGTTGCGTCACTTTAACCGTACAGTATGCATGAGGGTGAAATTGGTAAGTCTAGGGCTAGAGCTCTCATCTGTTGACCTGTAAACCAGTGCAGCTTAGAGGATCTTGTGAATATATCTTGGCTTAGTTTCGCATTTAGTTTTCAAATTCCATCTCCTTACTCATCCAGTTTTTCACGACAGTTAAAGGTAAAACGAAACAAAAACAGAAAAAACAACACAAAAAAAAAAAATCAAATAACACATACCATTTTACCGATACAATACAGCTTTTACTTTCACATGCCACAGTTAGAGTTACACAACTGCAGAAGAGATTTTCATTTTTCTGAATCCATGGGAACGCATGAGTATACGAGGTCGCCTCGAGACTATTGGTCAAATTCATTTAGGTCGTTTTTGAAGACTTGTATTTATTGCATATTTCGTTGACATCTAAGAAAGGCCTACATCATGCTTTTGAGTCTTACAAATGCACCTTATTCATGTCAGTCCATGTGGGGTAAAAAAGGAAAAAAAAAAAAAGGCTGGCAGTGTAATATCTCTGATTTTAGCACCTTACTACACAGCATGTTTTCACTTTATGCCAGTTTAACTATTCTTCCATATGTATGATTTCAAAAATAAATCTCATTCTTTGTGAAATTGTTTCATGGGATGTGCCAAAGTTTGGAGGCGATCTCCCAAGTGTTTATGCTTATCATATTTTTTTTCTCCTCCTCCTTCAGTTATAGCAAGGGTATGTCAGAACTTTCCTATAACAGTGTGTGGAATCAATTTATCTCAGCAAACAGTATCATTACTTGCCATTTTACAATAAGCCCTGTATTTCACATATATTTACCAGTGATGTGTATTTGTTATTATAAAGAAAATAGCCGTAAAAGCTTCATTATGTTACATAATATTGTGACTTTTTTCGAAAAACTGTGAAGACTTATCTTGCATATACTTTATACAGAAGTATTAAGCCTTAATACAAAAGACTAAAAAAAGTGTGGAAGAATAAACTGATTGTTGCTAAGTAAGGATGATTTTTGTAAATGTTACCAGCACTTTTTTTGTAATTTTCACTCTCTGAGGTATTGTACAAGTTCAAGCTGTTTGTGAAGTTTGATTATGAAGGAATAAAAACTAGTACTTTCCTGTACTTCACAGAAAGTCTTGTTGCTGTTTTCTTTTTGTGCTCTTTTATCTTTTGTCTTTGGATCAATGAATGCCTGTGTAGTAATAATAATGATAATAATAATAGGACTCACATTTCCCAACTGCGCTGCCGCAAAGTACTAACATCCAGTTAATCCTTAAAACCAGATAAAAATATAGATGAAATGCTCGGAGTCAATTTATTCGAATAAATTACCCGTCGTAGCTAAAATTAAGCTCATAAATAATATTAGCCTGGTGTGTTGTGGTGCGTGTTGATTCCAAACACAGTTGGAAGTGACGAGATAATGAACAACAGGCTGGAATGTATCCCAGAATGCACTGTGCAGGAGGCAGGGAACACCCCGGACAAGCTGTCAGTTGGTTACAAATCTAACAATGATTAATAAACAGTCGCAGTCGTACTTCACACCTACAGACAATTCAAGAGTACAGTCCACTTGACTCACAAGTGTTTAGACTGTGGGAGGAAACTGGCACGACCAATGTGGAAAGAGCTAGAGATGATTTCAGCAGGAACCAAAGAGCAGGTGTGTCCTGTTGTTAGGTGTGCGTTTTTACCCCCGAGCTGCTGCAAAGTACAGCACGTGGCTGCGCAAGGCCGCAGATGATTCTCAGATATGGCCATATCAAACGTGGTTTGCGCTGGGGCTTTTTACACTGATTAACATACTGTGTGTGTGGACGGAGAACAACCCGAGCAAGATCAATACGAGCTTTTATTGATATTCAGATTAGAGCTATGTGCTGTAAACAGTGCTCCTTATTTCCACAAGCAAAGTTAAAGAAAAAACAAATGTCAACCATGCGCTTCAATAATACTCATTAACAGATTAGCAGATGTCTAAAGAATGGATAATATGACAGGTGTGATTTGGCAAAAACATTACCCAGCAAGAGCAGACAGGGAGAAGGCAAAGAAGATAATGTGTACTGTATGCATTTTATTCAGATGCATACGTTATTGGTGTTTATGACTGCAAATTAAACTTGTGTAGGACAAACATAGCTCTACTGCCTTGGCAAATCATTCCCTTTCTTTATATGGCTACACCCACGCTCTCAGTACAAACAGGAAAGTGATTTGCCGGTTTTTTAATTCATATTTCCAAACGATTTAGAGGTGAATCTCTCGTCAAAGCAAAGTAAAATGCAAAGGGTTTCATTTAAATTGATGTAAGACACTGAGCAAACAGTTCTGTATCTGTCCACTTTATTAGCAACTTTATAAACACTTTAACATTTGTCATTTTAAATGCACTGGACAAATATTCTTCCTTTACTTTGTCAGGCTCTCGGTGCTTTATTGTAAGGTGTATTACTTTTTTTTCTTTTTTACAATGTAATAGAGGAACAACAACATTTAAGTTACAGTGTTACAGTACAGGCTACAGTTACACAGCATCACTCTGGAATGCATCAACACCTCTTTAACCTTCTGAAACGAGTTATACAGGCAGCAGGTTTCGCTGTATTGAAGTAATAAGTTCAACATAGCAAACACTGCCTGGCTGTTTGTGATGATTGTTTATCTCGGTTGGGTCAGGGTGAGCCTTTGTTTTGTTGTCATAATATTCTGATAAGATTTAAAGCCTGTTTGAGCTTTAGACACTCCTCATTAAGAAACTCTCAGTGGGAGCAGTTTAGCAGAGCTGATCTAGTTTCACGCTGTATGCAACTGGCGCCCCCTGCTGTCCACATTCAGTATCTCGGGTTAAGTAGACCGAAACCAGATTGTATATTGAAACTTGTGTGTAAGGGCCTCTTAATCGCTGCTTTATCTTTAATCTGACTTTTCATTAGGCTTAAAAAAAGAAAAAAAAGCCATGCCATTTTTTTACATACCTGCCAAGTTTACCTTAAACTCTCTCTCTCTCATAATTTATATATCTATATAATCAAATTACACCTATGTTAATTTACACTATGTCATATAGGCTTTATTACTTATGAAAAATGTAGAAAGTATGTAGGAAGTATTTCTCCCATAACACTCTGCCTGGCTACAGATATGACTAATAAAGCAAGTGTTCACCTAGCCAGTCATTTGCAGCTCACTTAACATGCACCACACCTTATAATCATGTTTGCTATTTAGGTTGACAAAGCAAAACCAAACTTCTTACATCGCCAAAGCAACTTGTGATGGATGTGAGAATAGATTTGAATTCAGTTGGTGTCTTGGATGCGTGGTAGTCATTCTGTTCTTCTAAATTTAAGAGCTATATTTATTCAGACACTGAATATCCAATGAGAGGGATATCTTGAACTACATATATTCTATTTTATATATTTCTCTTAAGATTTACATTTTCCAGCTGTTTGAATAACTAAAACTGCAATACTGTCAATTTACATGTGCTGTGAAAGATAACCTAGAAACAGAACCTCAGTAAGGTCAGTATACAAGCTATAGATTGTGCTACTAACAATCTGAGTGGCACAACAAAGGAGGTGACACTCGAGTATTCTACTCTACAATCCTAGAAGTGGCCACGGTCAAATGCAGAAAGGCTCAGGGAGAGATAAGCATGAGTAAATATAGCCATTGGGTGTAATCCACTTCGTGCATTTCATTATCCAAGTGAGTGTTCATCCCATGCTATAACAGTATTGGAGACAGTAGACATAAATTGTTTAGTTTGTTCCCCAGAATAAATTTATTCAAGTTGGGACCATACAAACCTAGTGAATGACAGGAGGAGGTATCATATTTCTTTTTAAACAGGAATGACATTGGTAAACAGGGTGTGGAACGTTTTAAAATCAAAGATGCACAACGTACAGCCATCTCTCACTATTGGTGAGAAGTTTGTTCCCATAAATAAGGCAGAACGCAGAGTCCGTAGAAATGGAAAGTTATTACATTTAGCCAAATTGGACAGTGATGTGACAATGAAGATTTAGAGGACCTTCTTCAGCTCATCGTACAACACCAGCACGAAGGCGCCGCCCATGCCTCTGAGCACGTTGGACCAGGCTCCCTTGAAGAAAGCCTTACCACCCTCATCGCGTGCGATCTTGCGCCAGCAATCAATGGTCCCGGTGTACATGATTTCAGCTGAGGAAGGGAAAAAGAAAAAAAAGAGTTAGCTACGAAATAAAACTCAATATAGAACAGATCAACTGTAACTTCTGGGTTCATGTCTAGGTGACGCATGTTACAAATACACTCACCTCCTTTACGTCCGGACTGCATCATCATACGTCTACGGACAGTATCGAAGGGGTATGAAGTCAGGCCAGCAACGGCTGTCACAGTCTGTGCAATCATCCAGCTCACCACAATGTGGGTGTTTTTGGGGTCTGGAAGCATTCCTGCAAGCACAAAAGGAAAGGTAAATTATTTACAACACCAATAGATGCAGATGAATCGCTTTATGATCAGTGCGAAATAAACATACCCTTAGCTGTATCATAGATGCCGAAGTATGCAGCCCTGTAGATAATGATGCCCTGCACAGACACATTGAAGCCCTGGTACAATCCTTTCAAGCCGTCAGACTTGAAGATCTTAACCAGGCAGTCACCCAGACCTGAGAACTCTCTCCCGGCTCCTGCCTTTCCCACATCAGCTGCCAGACGGGTACGGGCGAAGTCAAGGGGGTACACGAAACAGAGGGAGGTGGCTCCAGCAGCACCACCAGAGGCCAGGTTGCCAGCAAAGTACCTCCAGAACTGCGTGCGCTTGTCGACGCCATCAAGGAAGACCTTCTTGTACTTGTCCTTGAAGGCAAAGTTGAGGGCCTGGGTGGGGAAATATCTGATGACATTGGCAAGGTTACCTCTCCAGAAGGAAAGGAATCCCTGCTCCTTGGGAATACGGACAACGCAGTCCATGATACCCTTGTACTGCTTATCAGCTGTGATCTGCTTACTGGCATGCTGGACCTGGATTAAGAGAAAAGGAGAATCACACAGACTGAGGTTAAAAATCAGGAAGCTAAGGAACCACTTTACAGCGACAAGGTCCCTTTGTTGTGACCTTGAAGCTATAAAAATTGCAGGAACCACAAGAGAAATTCTTAAACAGATATCAGTAATTAATGATAATGACTACCGTGTTGAATTGTAATCTGACTAGTTAATTCGGACGTGGTTAACCATCTATTAATTTAATCATGCTCACACAGACAGACACTAAGCCTCAAATAACACAAATGTCACTAAAGGGTGTAATATAATGTCGTTGTGCGGGTTGAACAAGAAGGGATGTAAAACTTGCTGATCTGGCTGTGATTGACTACCGCCCGGGCTTTAGCTTAGCAGTCGTGCTAAACGCTGCCTAACATCCGGGGGTACATGGGCCACCACAATGATACGCCGCCAAATTTTACCGAGAATACTATAATCATGTTATCCCCGTGTAACTATAGTTGGGATACCAGCGCTTTAAATAATCCAGACGAGTTGCCGGCTGTTCGTACAGAGTGTTCTCGTGTTTGTCCTTTGTTAGCTATGCCGGCTAAGGTTAACGTGTAATAAAGCTAGCGTTAGCAGCCGGGCTCGTGTAGGTCATTTCCCCATCCTGTGGTGACCTCAAATTATTGAAGCAGTCCCTCTTTATAGTTTCACCGTTTCCGGATAAACATTATAATAAGCAAGCTGCAATTAGTTTATGTACAAGCTACTCAATTAGTATTCGATTAATACTTTTAAATGGCAGTGAGTAAGATTACACAAGCTAGCCGGCTAACGGCTTTCCGCCAGTCAAAGAGTTTTACCTGAAGGAGAAGCTTCACTCTCTCAATAGGGGCGACGGCTGTTTTGGAGATGGCAGCAGAAATACCACCGGCCAAGAAATCCTTGGCGAATGAAACAAGTGTATCGTTCATATTGCGATGTTCTTGATGCGTCTTCCAGGTAACTAGTAAATACTATACGCCCCTCTGCCCTCTGCGGCTGATGGCCTGCACCGACAAAATGGCCGATTGTGTAGCTGCGCCGGGGATTTATTTCACATATCGGATCGCGATACTACACGAGAACTAGCCTCCACGTCACGCGCTGCTCCGCCAATAAAACTGTCCAATTTGTCTTGTCGTCACTTTACGTAGTTGTCTCGACCCCAGGCGAGTGATTCCTGAATTATAATTAAATTCACGTGAAGTGCCTTAATTTAGACCGAAAACCAAAATGAGACAGACCGTGTTCTCGTTCCTTTTTGGCTTCCTGCTCAGAATCACTATCGTGGGTAACGAGACAGTTTCCAATTCTTGGTGTGAATCATACCGTGAGGTTCATCTATCAAGGACCTTATAGATGCGTAATCCCTACAATTATTAACGGCATATTACCTGTTATGAAACAACTATGGCACAGCCTGTACTCATTTTCAGTGTTACGTGTGACTCTATTAACATAGGTTTCGCATTCTAGTTTTGCCCTGATCTGCATATTTACACTAAACGGTTAAATCACTGCACCAGCCTGCAGATAATTCTTCACGTACTACGCAGAGTCAGCTAGGATGATATTCGATGCTTGTTCATTTCTGCACCTGCACTGCTGGTACCACAACTACCCTCTGAAAGCCACCTTTAGGTGTGTGTGAGTCACCATTGTGACAATGCTGCAAATAGATATTTAATCTATCTAGTAGACTTAAGCACATATGTACACCAGAGGGCGGCAGAAGACTTGGCCTCAGTTTTATGTGGCTATCTATCTATCTATCTATCTATCTATCTATCTATCTATCTATCTATCTATCTATCTATCTATCTATCTATCTATCTATCTATCTATCTATCTATCTATCTATCTATCTATCTATCTATCTATCTATCTATCTATCTATCTATCTATCTATCTATCTATCTATCTATCTATCTTTCTTAATGGCTTTTCTGCTTGTCTGACTATTTATAAAAGCCACTGATTTTCTTTCAAACCACAGATCATCGAATAATATACTTGTTGACTTTGTTTTATTGATTTTTTGACATTATTATGTAAAACCATAACATCACTAACACTCAACATATATTTTTAACTGTATTTGAGCATTTGGATCTGCGAGCTGCACGTTTCTTGGCTCATGCGCAGTGTTGACCACAGGGAGGTGCTGCTGTCATGCCATGTACAGCAGTCAGTGTCTAGCCATCTCTAAGAAATCCTACCACAGACCAGCTTCTGAAGGTGAAAGGGCTAACAGCGTATTAAATGAACCCCCTTGGTACTGCTGTGAGAAAATATTTGCCTATTCAAAATTTAAAAGCACCCTGGAAAAATGTTTAGTTTTTTCTCAAAATCTTGCGTTGCCCTCTGATATTTACAGTTCCTTATGAAATGCCCTGTGTGGTTGGTCTTGTTTGTCTGCATGTGCATTTTAACGCCAGTCACTGTCCACTTGTATTTCTTGCTGCCACTTGAGAATACATTTCAACAGGATGTGTAAATTAATCCATTAATCCCTCTGCTTTTAATTACAGTGAGGACAGCAGGTCAATTGCACGCACTTTGCAATTTCAAATTGCTTTTGTTCGCCTTTATTGAGAGGCAGCTGTGGGTGTATTTAATCATGTTTTTTGAGTGGAGCATTTTTTAAAAACATATAGGCTTGTGAACTCCACGAAACCACAAACAAACACCTTAAAGTAAAAAGAAGAAGAAAGCAATTTATTAAAAAAGTGGATGCTATACTTGAAAGCTTTTCAACGATGCTACAAATCTTTGTAAAATACTGAAAGTGAGAGAAGTTGAGGAAATAATGAAAGACGGAATCGTGCAATAACAAACACAAGGGAGTGAAATCACCTTAGCGTTACAGGTGAGCAGTCTTATTTTAGTATTTCTGAATTCATTCCTCTGTGGATAACCACATTCCCCCCACAGATCAGCCACAGCACTGGAACAAATTAAGATCTCACAGTTCCACTCCTGCTATAAACTGATATGAATGGGAAAAGCCTGAACTGCAGACCAGTCTCGATGGAAAGGATGAGAGCTGTTTAATTTAAGGCAGCTGTGGAGGAAACAAAAACCCCAAAACGATTTATAACCGTGGACATATAGTCCAAACGGAAACAAAGGTTCGTCTTCCTCAGATTTCCTCTGAATGCAGCCTGGCATGGCACAAAAGCCTATTATAAGCGTCAAGGTCGAAAGCATTCATGTTCATTCACTGGAGCTATGCTTTGAACACAACCGACCATCAAAAACTAAACACAACACGTGAAGAGTTGAGTAGATTCACAGTAATGGTGCTAACTTTTTCCCCCCGTGTAACCTCAATAACAGATGCACGTTGTCCATAAAGTTGATGCCCATATTTTCCTTCTGGGACCCAGCTGTTCTCCCACTGGAAACATTTTCACGTCCCTTTGGCCACAATCGCTCGTTGCATTGGGCCAATCACATTGCGCCTTTAACAAGAGTTGCACCGTGCAGTCTCAGTCTGCTCTCAACTCTGGCTGGACAACTGTGGAGCTGCCAGGGAAGCAGAAGCGCAAACGCCACACAGCTCGCGCTCGGGATGTTACGGTACGGTGTGTGACTGATGGGAGCTTTGTCGCGATCAGCTGCAGAGAAACTTTCTTCTCTCTCTCTTTCTTCTTTTGTGGATAAATGATTTTGGAATTGGCGTCCGACAGAGATCAATATAACCGGGATCCGAAAAATAAATGGAACAACAAAAATCGCGAGAACTTGAATCGCTCCTGTTCAGTTTTTGCCAACTTTGTATAGGCTGCTAGACCATCCGATCACCCTCAGTCAGTCAGTCCGTGAGGGCGCAGCGGCAGGGGAGGCTGGATGTGGCAGGAGACGGGTCACTGAGCTGCAGTGAGCCGGGTGCGAGTTTCCTAATCCCTAACTATCCAATGTCACCGGGCAGGATGATAATCGTTGGACTTCTGCTCAATGTTTTCTCTCATGGTAAGCATCACCTTTCTGATTTTGAAGTGAGATTTTAATCACCCGTTTAGACTGCCATATCGCGGTGTATAATGCAAAGCTGGGATCTTTTGGAAGAGATATTTTCTGACAGTACCGGCAACTTTAATAAGAAAGTGCATGTGTGTGCGGGTACGTGCGTGCGTGTTTTTCATGCAAATGTATGAACGAATAGCAGCATATTAGAGAGTATGAAGCCCCAAGCCGAGATACACACGAAGACACCGGAGCTAAATTTGTTTTGCTGATGTTCTGTTATTATTTTTGTATATTGCCTACATCTGTGTGACCCGAGCGGTAGCTGGCTTGATATTGAAATTCATAAAGGGAGAAAGACTTTTTGTCCACGCATGAGAAGGAGAATAAACGTTGGCTGGACGCAGGTTCATAAATAGTCTTGCATTGTATTCCAGGTTTAAGAGAAACTTTTGGGACAGCCTTCAGAATAAAACTACACAGGTCCACGAAATAATACAAAATCTAGCAGAAGTTCAGATATTACATGTGGATGATGTGTTCAGGTCTGAGACAATAGACCTTTCTTCCTTTATTTCATAAAATGTGCAATGGAAGTGAATTTGCTGTAGGATTAAATCTGACATTCACAACTTAATAGAAGTAACAAAAGAGAGCATTTAGTGTCACAGCACGAGCAGTCATTGTCTTTTGTGAAGATCAACTCAAGAGAGACCTTTATATTGTCTAAAGTCAATAATGTGGTCGGACATCTCAGTGGAGCGTAAAGCTTGTTGGTCTGTGGTTGCTGGTTTAGAGATATATCCATTTTGATCTTTCTTTTGAAAAATGTGACATGTACATCAGAGCTTGTGGCTCTTTACATGTCATGTATCTTGATCTATTGTTCTTGATCTAATGTAACACAGACCGCAGGACACACAGCCACCGCCCACCCTCTGCTTTTCACTGCACAAATGCATGCAAATAGTGTAATTGTTGGATTATGCTCCAAGTACAGGAGGTTCATCCTTCTCGGCATCCGGGAATTTTCAGATAACATCAGGTGAGGCTGCCCATTAGAGATTTGTATCATTAGATGATGAATGCTTTCTCGTGAATGTCAGAGCCTTCAGACACGCAGAACATCATAGTGTTTCAAGCCCACCTGCCACGCACTTAGGTGGAATCACACCAAGAAAAGCAGCTACTTTCAAGTGCTAATTAATCGAGATACGAATCATTACACATGCAAATTAGTCTGCACTGATGTTCACTTCTGACATTATACCTGATTGCAAGAGAAATTATTGGATTTTAATTTTGTTAATCAACGTCATTAAAAAAAAAAGTGTAATCGGTGCAGAATCTGGTCTCGGTGTTAATGTCGTTTTGGTCAAATCTGTTGTGGAGCTACTTTGTTTCAAAACGGCTGTTTGGCCAGACTTGCTGTTTAAATAGTCTGGCCCCTACGAACTGTATTCCATTTCATGCAATGTTATTTTTACCTTGGAATATATCCGACTTTGTGCAACTCGGTGGCCTCAACAATGGCAGCGCCAACAAGATGATGACAGTGGCCTTCTCAAAAGGTTTGTCACCAAGACTGAAGAGGAGAAAAACATCTATAGGTATAGATTAAGAATTTTCACGCCTTTGAACAAAAGTCCCGACTTTTAAAAGCTGACTTTAAAATCTATCATCTGTTGGGTCAAAGATATGATCTGATTCTCATTCTCTGGGTTATTTTTTGTATATGTTGTTGAATCCACGGTTCTTTCCTCAAATGAATAGTGCAATGGAAAGAAAGCCCACAAATAATGCATGCAATCACTTTGAATGTGGAAACACTGCATGTTTGCCAGCTATATAAACTGAAAGCTGGCTATTGTTGAGTGACATTTAACCCGACTTTGACCCTTTGCTGCCAGGCCCCTGAGGATTATCGCTAAAGTCCCAGTAGAGGCTGCAACTGCTGATTGAGCACTGCTATTTTGGTAGTTCATTTAGTGGATGTGATTGAGCCATAACACGGTTGTCACAAATTTATTAGGGCTTATTTTCAGGCTGTGTAAAGTTACCCACTTCTTAGGTGGACTAGTCTCCCTGGAGTTTCTATTTGGCTATTTGACTTCACCTCATGCACGCAGGTTTATCCAATTCTCAGCCTCTTTATCCTTCTCTCCGTGCCATAGGCATTTCTTTGTCTTCCCCTCTGAATGCTCAGGCATTGTCTTGATGTTCCCTGTGCCTGTAATTCTGTTTTGTTTAGGACGACAGCACACAAAAATTAAACTGGCAAGAAGCCCATTGAATATTCCTTAGATAAAAAATATGAAATTCCTCTGAATATGCATCTATTTGACATTTTGCATTAAAGGAGTCATTTTAATTAAAAGGATCACATCAAGGATAGCAATTAAATGTAGGTCTGAATGACACCTGGTTTCTCACTGTCAAGCTAAAAGCATAAAAAAGCCCCACTTTCTTAAACGTTAAATTGTGTCACTTATGTATGACTGGCTGTAATAGTCAGTTTGTTCACGTGTGCACTGCATCTTGATTGCCGCTCGCACACACTTGATGGCACAAACAAAAAATCCACAGCCCGATGGAAACTGTCAGTGCTCGTGTGTGTGTCTGGCCAAGAAATGTCTTGGCACGTTGGAATTTAGAACTACATCAGGCAGCAGAAGGCAGAAGCCTGAAATATTCACACAGATCCAGACACCCTAGCTGGCTGATGCAGCACCTGATGCGTTTTACCTGGTGTACAGCGGAGGGATGCTGCCTGCGTGATGTGGCTGCACAATCCGCTGGCACGGCTCATTAAGTGAGACATTATCCATGTACTAGATGCACTGGGTAGCTGTTGATATCGAACATGAAATGATTATTCTTGTCCTCACCAGCAGAACTGTCGCCTCTGGATTCAGACAGCTTTACCTGCTGCTCAACAACTCACTGTCGAGCAGCTAATACTGCTTTGCTTACTCCTGACTCACTTACAGTGGGGCAAAAAAGTATTTAGTCAGCCACCGATTGTGCAAGTCCCCCCACCTAAAATGATGACAGAGGTCAGTAATTTGCACCAGAGGTACACTTCAACTGTGAGAGACAGAATGTGAAAAAAAATCCATAAATCCACATGGTAGGATTTGTAAAGAATTTATTCGTAAATCAGGGTGGAAAATAAGTATTTGGTCAATAACAAAAATACAACTCAATACTTTGTAACATAACCTTTGTTGGCAATAACAGAGGTCAAACGTTTACTATAGGTCTTTACCAGGTTTGCACACACAGTAGCTGGTATTTTGGCCCATTCCTCCATGCAGATCTTCTCGAGAGCAGTGATGTTTTGGGGCTGTCGCCGAGCAACACGGACTTTCAACTCCCGCCACAGATTTTCTATGGGGTTGAGGTCTGGAGACTGGCTAGGCCACTCCAGGACTTTCAAATGCTTCTTACGGAGCCACTCCTTTGTTGCCCGGGCGGTGTGTTTTGGATCCTTGTCATGTTGGAAGACCCAGCCTCGTTTCATCTCCAAAGTTCTCACTGATGGAAGGAGGTTTTGGCTCAAAATCTCACGATACATGGCCCCATTCATTCTGTCCTTAACACGGATCAGTCGTCCTGTCCCCTTGGCAGAAAAACAGCCCCATAGCATGATGTTTCCACCCCCATGCTTCACAGTAGGTATGGTGTTCTTGGGATGCAACTCAGTATTCTTCTTCCTCCAAATACGACGAGTTGAGTTTATACCAAAAAGTTCTACTTTGGTTTCATCTGACCACATGACATTCTCCCAATCCTCTGCTGTATCATCCATGTGCTCTCTGGCAAACTTCAGACGGGCCTGGACATGCACTGGCTTCAGCAGCGGAACACGTCTGGCACTGCGGGATTTGATTCCCTGCTGTTGTAGTGTGTTACTGATGGTGACCTTTGTTACTTTGGTCCCAGCTCTCTGCAGGTCATTCACCAGGTCCCCCCGTGTGGTTCTGGGATCTTTGCTCACCGTTCTCATGATCATTTTGACCCCACGGGATGAGATCTTGCGTGGAGCCCCAGATCGAGGGAGATTATCAGTGGTCTTGTATGTCTTCCATTTTCTGATGATTGCTCCCACAGTTGATTTTTTCACACCAAGCTGCTTGCCTATTGTAGATTCACTCTTCCCAGTCTGGTGCAGGTCTACAATACTTTTCCTGGTGTCCTTCGAAAGCTCTTTGGTCTTGGCCATGGCGGAGTTTGGAGTCTGACTGTTTGAGGCTGTGGACAGGTGTCTTTTATACAGATGATGAGTTCAAACAGGTGCCATTCATACAGGTAACGAGTGGGGGACAGAAAAGCTTCTTACAGAAGACGTTACAGGTCTGTGAGAGCCAGAGATTTTCCTTGTTTGAGGTGACCAAATACTTATTTTCCACCCTGATTTACGAATAAATTCTTTACAAATCCTACCATGTGGATTCATGGATTTTTTTTTCACATTCTGTCTCTCACAGTTGAAGTGTACCTCTGGTGCAAATTACTGACCTCTGTCATCATTTTAAGTGGGGGAACTTGCACAATCGGTGGCTGACTAAATACTTTTTTGCCCCACTGTACTGAGGGCCCCCCAGGCCTGGAGTCTTTCTTTGGGTTGGTACATCAAAAGTGGTTAAGCAAGTGGCTCCGTATGGAAGTTTTCAGCACTAGTGTTGTTATGTTGCACAAACTGAGGCAAAATGAAAGGTGAGGTGTTTGCCCATACATGCGAGGTAATTTAAACAAGGTGTGTTTTTTATTTAAGGAGGTGTGAAGAGTTGTTCCACAAACAGCTTTTTGAAAAGAAGTTGGCAAATGATCAGATTTTTTGAAGACTGCACTTTTTTTTTTTTTTTTAAGTCAATGTAACATGTTACTAAACCAATCAGTGTTGTCCTCATGTGGCCACAGCTGTGAGCGCTGCTGGAAAAAAGATGGGGCTTGTACACTTTAGGTGTGGAAAAATTTGATGACTTGATAGGTTGTAGAGAATAAATAAATGCAGCAGGTAGAACTGCATGAAGTGACTGAAGGGGAAGAAGCTACAATGCAGAACAGAGAGGCCACAAAAGCATGTAAGCACAATGACGAGGGAGAAAAAGATAACGCAGTGTACTGTGGTTGCTTGGCTAATGTATGGTTGTTGTTGTGTTTCCTTGATAAATAATAACTTTGTTTTCAGCTTCTTTTGAAATGTTTTTCTTTGAGCACTAATAAGTCCCAAATACCCAGCGACATCTAAAGGAAATGCATATGCTTTGAAATAGCATGTTAAATAAGAGTCATCTCAGCACGAGTTCACATACTAAATAAGTCAGCTTTCCATTACAGACAAAGAAAACCAACTTTTGCCATTTCTTTAAGAGGAACTGCTCGACCGAGGCTGCCCAGGGCAGTAGCGAAACTTTGCTCGTAACAAAGAGAATATGTGCAAACTGTTAAGCATATGTTTAATGTTAAAAGAAGGCTTAATGTTAGAGGAGGCTGAGCCGATTGTTTGAATTTGCATAATTCTCAGTGGAAACGATTGTGTCAATAAGGAGCCACTGAAGCCTTAATCAGCACTGATCAACCATCTGTGTCCTTCCTGAGGAAGCAGCTCTGACCACACTGCGCAGGGAACAGTGTTCAAATTACACATCATGATTTGAGCATAATGTTCTGCGGGGTATCCGCTCCCATTTATTAGTCCCATGTTTTGTTTTGTTTTTAGCATGACGTCTTGTGGTCAGTTGATGAGTTAATTTCATAGAAATACAATATCCCAGCATGGTTGTGGGTCAGCCCTAGCATGCCAACACTGTCGTCCTTTTAATGTGCCGCTAATGAACAAAACAGGGCTATAGAGATATTGAACATTAGCCTCATCGTTGTCATTGCAGCTATAAAACCACGGTTGAATATGTGGTTTAACTGCTACTAATAATTACCTAAACACAAGCTGACATCTTCAAGCTGCTATTTTTTTGTTTGTTTAAAGTCCAATCCTAATCTATATTTATTTAATGTACTCACTAGAAGGTCAAGAAGAGCAGTAAGTGTTTGTGTTTTTATGGTGGAATAAGTGCATTTTAATTATAGCTCTACTTTCCCTGACACAAAACTGTAGCTGCTGATTGTCAACAATTCCAGTTACAACAAGTAAAATCTTTTACGTGCACGCAGAAATGCATGAACAGGTCAGACAGGAATCCCACTGGTGTGCTTGTGAATGAGTGCACGTAGTAACACTTTGTGGCAGCCGTGAGCATGTTTCTCCTTTTTCTCCATCTTGTTGCTGTGCTTCCATTTGCTCCTTGAGTCTGTGACTTCCTTCCAAGAAGTCCCTTCTGTCACAATCTCTGAGCAGATTTCACATCAGAGTCGCACTCTCCCGCCACGGTCTCCTCTCAAGTCAAATTACTGCCCAACAATCTGGACGCTCTACAGCCCATCCCATGTGTTTGAAAGGACGGAAGAGAAAATTGCCAACCCAGTTGGTCCCTCTGTGAATGTCGGTATGTGGTGTATGGTTTGACGTTTATGGCTTCAACCTTCATCAGCTCACAAATTCTATTAATCAGCCCAGTGAGAAATCAATAGAGTGCATTATGGCTCCCATATCGCAGTAATTAATCTCCCGCTTACTTTTCTTTCTATTTTTCTTTTTTCCTGAAAAACATAAACCCCGTGCTTACACCAACAATTCCCTTAATGCAGAAGTTTACTGTAGCAATTTGTCGTCCCAAAAAAAACCCCCATAATGTGAGCCTAGTGCTTCTTTATCAGCATAGCGTTAAATAATGCTAAAAATGAACTTCTGACCTGCACGCTGGACGAGGCATAAAAGAGCTGGTCTGGACTCCATAGAGGTTTTTGTTATCTCTGATGTATATGTGTGTTGGTATGCGCATGTGTGAGCTTACACCATGAAAGGTTCTCACAAAGTAAAACTGCTGATAGTCTGTCTTTATCGAATGTAAGCCTGAAGGAGCAAACACTGAGAAAGAATAATGAATAAACTGGAGATTATACAAAGCCTGCTAAAATTGCAGCTAAAAGTGCTGGGATGTAATACTTTGGTAGGATTATCGAGACGTCACGATACACAGATAGACAGGTAATCATCACCTTTGCTGTAACCGTGAATATGACTGATTGGCCTGTGTGTTACTATCCACCACCCCCACCTCACCCTATGGAGTCCCAGCAGTCGCTTTGGAAGTTTTCCTGCTGTGGCGATGAAGCATAGCTTCTGTTTATGATATGTCTCATGCCAAAGTGAGACGTGGACCTCATGTGGCGCCTGAGATTGCAAAACATGCAGCAGCAGAATTGGATTGCAGCCGCGCTTTGGGCCGCCAGTCAGCAGGAGCTTAATCGAAGTGTGTGACCAATCTAACACAATGCCGCGTGTGTTTGCATACGAGCTTATGTGATGTAAATGTTAATGTACTGAATCACAAGTATACGTGTGTATGAAATGGGTACAGATATTTGTTAGCAGGCATGCATTACGTTTTAAACATGATGATTTACTCTATGTGCAACCCAGTTTTATATATCTGCCAGCCTATTCATTACATGCACTTACAAAGTGACAGGATACAGAAAATTAATGAGCTAAAGTGGGAAAAGTGAGTGCATATTGCCTATCCAAGCTATTTTCCTTATGTCTCGAATGACTGTATATCAAGTGTAATTTGTGGGGACAATAATGTGTCACATTTGAGAAAATTAATTTCCTGAAATGCTCCTTCAGATACATTTTTTTGAAGACTGCTTTTTCTTTTCTTTTTTTTAAACAAATGTTTTTACTCTCTCTCGCCTCACTCGGCCTGCCTTTGGCCTTCCTGCATTGTGTTTTTTTTTTTTTTACTGAGCAGCAATCAGCATTATGAAATGATTATCACTCGCAGTCATTCGAGGCAGAACATTGCCAATCAAAATATGCTTCATGCCTAATCACAATGGAGCCACGTGTTTTTTGTTCTGACATGTAGAGGAAATGTGGTTGGTGATATTCAGCATGTTTCTACAAATACATATACAGCTGATGCAAATCTTTAGCGTCCTTAAGTAGCATGTTTTGCAGGAGCAGCTGTATGAATGCGCACATAAGCTGGGGGAATATCCTGATAGTGGATGTTTCAATTCACTCAGTGTCTGAGTGTGATATCCAGATTGAGTCTCAGTGTGAAGGTAAAACTGGAAGTGACGTGCTGCATAGTGCTGAATAAATTGGTTTTGTCTCTGGCATTACATGTGGAGACGGTGTCTGGCATCAGTAAAAGCTTGTTCCAAATGGAAGGAACTCTGCTGCAAAAGGATTTGCCCTAAGCTGTTTAAGTGTCTTATAATAATAACAACAGCAGCGCAAGACATTCACAAGTACACATATCTGAACATAGCCTAATAAATACCAGTGTGACACATGTAAGAGGATGATAGTCAGGTTTGTATAATCTTTTATGTAATTTAAACTTATACATTTTTACACTGCTTTCACTGCCTCTCATAAACTTTTTTTTAATGATATTTCTATGCATGCTTGTTTATAGAAAGCTACTTTCACTTTTTGGCCAATTACTGTCACATAGGAGGGGCCAATTCCGGAAATACTCTCTTGGTGGTGGTTCAAGTATTTGCAGAGCAAAAACGCATCCAAGACTTGAGGGCTGGCTGTTGAATGGCATCCCTTCTGATCCAGGAAACTAGCAGATTTTTTTTTCTCACCACATGCCCGGTTGTCTTTTAGAGTTTCTTCCTAGTGTCTGAATGCAATGCAGTTAGGAAGCTGACTCCCAAACCCTCAAAGAAGCACTTGAACAGAAAAGTGTGGACAGATTTCTAAACGGACAATAACATTGATTTGACCCCCAAAATAAAAGAGACAAAACTTTAACTGTGTGAACATCCGGCGAAATCAGAAACCAAGGTGGGGAATCAATCTTGAAATTACGCTTCGGAAAGTTGTCAGCAGTAGTAATGTTGCGTTTAATGGGATACATCATGGGTGTATGAAGAGGTAGTTAATAGGATGAATCATCAAAAACATCAGTAGGATCCTCCACTAAGTAGTTTAATCAAACAGTATGGCAATGTTAATTTAGAGAGCAAAATCCTTTTGGTGTTGTTGGGAATGTAGAAGCTGAGGAAATATATGACTAACAGAAGTGGTTACTAAAGATTTGGCTAAGTTCTCATCTTTGCTCACTTAAAGCAAAGATGGTTAACTCTTAAGAGAGATGAAGCTAACTCATAGTATATGAGCTCCATCGTATTACAATTTGAGGTGAAGCATACTAAACAGCTTAAGAGGACATGCTGTAACTCCCACTGGTGCAAATATTGTGCTGAACAATAAACTGATAAAAAAGTCAAAGATTTACTTTTAAGTTGTGTGGGGAAAAAAAGAAACCAGAAGAAGAAAATTCAACTACGATGCCCACTGGGAAGACGAGGAAATAATTTGAAAATGATTATAGCCATAACATACTCCTGTAGTGTTGGTAAATTATTCTCCTTAGTCTCTTTGATTAGATCTGAGGTTTTGCTCTATTGCTCTTGTGTAGTTTCAATTTTATCTTCCTTTTTGGATATTATCATAACCTGCTGAGTGCCTATGGAGTGCACTCACCTGGCTCTGCTGCCTTAATTAAAGCCTATTTAGTACTGGATGGTGGGACAATAAACCCAGTAATGTTGGCAACATGCAGCTTTCACCACTTACGACATTAACCTTTCTTGCAGGTAGCGTGACAGTATCTGCATCCGTAGACTGTTTGGTGGCCGAGCAGGGATGCATCCAGGAGCAGTCCTGCATGGCCATCTATCGATTGCTGGAGTACTGCGCGGCCGAGGAAGCCGTGGCGCCCCTCAGGGCAGACGCGCGGTTGGAGTGCCTGGAGGCCCAGAACTCCTTGCAGCGCTATCGCCCCCTCCAAGTTTGCAAGTGTCAGCGTGGCTCTCGTAGGGAAGAGCACTGCCTCAAGGTTTACTGGACTGTGAGATTCGCAGGTGGGTTTGATGCTTGCATTTAATGTCTGTATGTGCTGAATTCTCAGCTGGGTCATAGATGTGGTCTTTGTTCTGCCTTTTTAGCATATGATGAGTATGAAGTGTCTCCATATGAAGAACTGAAGTTAAACCTGGTGAGAAACATCGAGATGTCGCGTATGGCCTCCATCATGTCAGGTAGAGATGAACGTTTTTGTGATTTTGCTCCCAAAATTAGATTTAGATGCCATTTTTGATTTTCCTGGGTATACATTGCTCTGTTTTCCTCCCAAATCCCTCCCCCCAGCTTCCTCTAATACTATGGATGGTCAAAACCAGTGCTTGAAGGCGGCACAGGACTGTGGCCTGTACGAGAAATGTGGCTCTCTGCGGTCAGAATATGTTGTAGCCTGCACCAAGCGAGCAACAGTCTCTGACAACAGCTGTAACCGCCAGAAATGCCACAAAGCCCTGCGGCGCTTCCTGGAGCGCGTGCCAGAGGAGTACAGCTTCGCTTTGCTCTTCTGTCCTTGCTCTGACACACTGTGTGGGGAGCGCCGGAGGAAAACCATCGTCCCGTCATGCTCTTATGAGGAGAATGTGAGAGGGGAGGAGAGGGCGGGCAAGCCCAACTGCCTCAGCCTTCAGAACTACTGCTCCAAAGATGAGCTGTGTAGGTAAGATGGCTGTTTGAGTAGACTGATGCAGAACATTAAGGGCTCGTCGTATGGACACAGAACAGAAAAAGCATTGAAAAATGAGTCAGAAATATTTGCAAAGTTAACCACAAAGTAATGATTCGACACAGTCCTCAAACATGGATGCATCAAACACACGGTGCTGTCTTTTTAAACACTAGTGGCACCAGTGAGCTGCATTTCTGATGAGCATCTCCCATTTTGTTAGTATCAACAGAACTGCTGCAAATAAAATTTCCCCTTCACTGATGAATGAGTTAATTAAATAATCTCTCCCCTAAAGCACAAACATGCAGTCCTTCAAGGGTGATATGTATGAGATACACCCCCCGGATTACTAGTGAGGGGAATAAATGTAACTAAATGTAAAGTGAATGGAAGCTGTAAATGCTTTTTTGATTGACAAAATTCATCCACCAGGTCTGCTTTTCCCAGATGTGATTTAGCATGTCATTCAGATGATACAATCCAAGATGTCCTGAACATACCAGACCCACTGCACGACCCTTGCTTTTGGACTTAAAGTGGAATTAAAAGCTAATGTTGTCCATGTCCACTTGTGCCACTAAATAAGCTCTGACCTGTTGGTGCATGGACACAAGATATTTTGAAGTGTCCCGTGGTGCCTTTGAGTCCTGTTCTGGCCTGTGGTAAGACTTGATGCGGTGCATCTTTAGATCCCAATTTCGATGCTTGTTTGAATTTGAATGTGGGAGGTTTGGAGGCTGTGCCGTTGATTTCAGCTCTTTGTATTATTCTGGGATTTTCCTGAGCAGTTTTTGTGGTTTTTGGGGAATATTGTCATGCTGCCAACAGAGAGTGGTATTGACATGGGGGTGCTTGGTCTGCAATGGTGCTCAGGCAGGTGGTAGATATGAATGTTAATGCCAGGACCTGTGGGTTTTCAGCACATTGTTGCATTGTAACTCAAAGATTAAAGTCTCGGAATATAAATATTTTACGCCTTGAATGTACCGTATCCTTTCTTGTCTGCTCGTAGGGAAATATAAGCAGGTGACAGGTCCTGTGGGGCCATAACCACTGAGGAAGCTTTTTACAGATACAGAAGTGGGAGCAAAAGATTGGACCAGTTTACTTCCAGTGACTCAGAATTCAAAGCTACATCGCTGCTCATCAGGATGATTTGTGAGGGCAGTTTTTGTTCAAGCGCTGTCTACTTATTGTTCTTAAATGGATATAACAACACTCACCAGACGCATTGTTAGGTCCACTTGTTCACCTGCTTGTAAACACGAGGATGTAATCAGCCATTCACACGGAAGCAGCTCAGAGAAAAAATGTTGCATGCTCTGATGAGTCTCAGTGCTGCAAAATTCACATGACATTAACAGAATAAAAGCATGATTCTATCATGACTTATATCAACAGTTCAAACTGATTCAGTTCTCAAACTGGTTTCTTGAACATGACATCACTGTATTTATATGACCCATCCGTGGTGGAACAGAAGAGTCAAATCATGGATGCGCAGCTGACAAATCTGCAGCAACTGTGTGACGCTTTCATGCCAATATGGACCAAAATCTCTGAGGAAAGCTTACAGCACCTTGTTGAATCTGTGCCATGAAAGATTAAGGCAGCAGTGAAGACGAAAAGGGGGGTACTACCGAATACTAGCAAGGTGTACCTAACAAAGTGTCCATAGAGTAAACTACTTGAGACTTAGTAGACGGTGACGCAACACTCACACTTTCAATATACAGCATTATGAGGAACAAAGAGATATGAGGTTCTCAGGGGCATAATTTTCAGGGGGGTTAGGGGGGGTAATGACCCCCCCAATAATCAGACCCAACCAATATAACCCCCCAATAAAATTATGAATTATCTTGCATAAATAGGCTGTTGATTTCCTTTACTCATTTCAGTTATTACCAGCAAAATAGCTGCATGTTTAATCATATGGGAATTTACCCAGATTTATTTATTTATTTAGACCGAGATCTTGACCCCCCCCCCCAATGTTCAGCACAAAGTTACGCCGACGGAGGTTCTCCTGTTTCATTCCTGCTGACATGTGTTACTATACTGCAGAGTGTGGAAACGGCACCAAAACACACCTCACATCATTTAATGTACAGTGTTATAGATCTGCTGTTGATTATTGATAAAAGCTTTGAATGATGCAGCTGCAAATGACTGTATCTGTGCACATTTAATACATTAACTTCATTAGCCTGGCGATACTTTTTATATGAATGAATGAAAGCTGAAAAAGAAGATTAAGTAAAAGAACAACTGCAAGGCCAAACAGCACAAAGTGCATAAGAGAGAGTCGTGGGAATTTTGAACTCAAGAAGTTGTCATCAGCAAAAGTTTTAAATTTGAACTCCAGCTTTAAATCAGTGAGTCAATAGACTCACTCAGATTTTTATACAAAAGTAATGAAGCACAACAATGCTTCATTACTTTTAATTGCGGTAGCATCAAGCAGTCTCTTTGTCTAGCGTGCTAACCTATGCAGCATTCTAGAAACAAGCAGCGGGTTATGTTTCAGTAATGCACACGGCATATGGGCTGCACCTCCATTGTGGAAAGGGTTGATTGCAAACCTAAAAGACATCATCTACCTGCAAAATGTATGGTTTGCACACCTTTCAAATTATCTGTCAGCACTGACAATAACAGTGTGTGCATTTTTGCAGAAAAGAAGGTGGCGTCAGAGTGCTAGAAAGCTACTTTTTTTTTGAAGCTTTACTAAAGTACCAGGCAGTTTTCATGTATCCCTTTCTCTAGTGGGTTGAGCTCCTATACTATGTCGTTGTTTGTGTTGCTTTTGTTGTTTCCATTCAGCACAACCCTGAATCCCGAAATGAAATTGTCAAAACACTTTTAAAATGCACACTCTGTTTCTCTGTGCTGACACATGAAAAACTGTTTTCTCTTCTTGTGTGTGTGTATGTGTGCGCGTTTGTGTTTCAGATCCCGCTTTGCTGATTTCCAGCATAACTGCCAGCCCTCCCCTCTCTCTGCCTCTGGCTGTATGCGAGAACGCAGAACCATGTGCCTGAAGGCTTATGCTGGACTCATAGGTGAGACGGAGGAAAACAAATTAAAGAGGTGGAAGAGGCTGAAAGAGTGTATAGCTCAGAAAAAAAACCCAGACAGAATCTGACAAACAGAACTTCCTCCAATAGGTGTTTAGCAGCGATATTCGGTATGTGTAATTTTCATTATGCAAAATAAATCTACAGGGGTTCACAAATGGTCCTTAGCTGCTACTCTTTATAGCATCACTTATAACAGCGGCAGCAGATTCAAAAACAGTGTTTCCAGCAGTTCACCAAAATAATGTGGGAAATATTATTTTCACTCATTCCTCACACTCAAAATGTAATTTTGTGTACCTGAAATTATCAATATCTAGAGCTGGGAACCTGGTGACACCATACCTGCAGGGCATCTAATACCGTTAGTAGTCTGTGTCTTACCTTTCATAGAGGTGTGTGCTGAAAATAAAATTCTTGGTCTGAAGGAAATATGATTTTAAAAGTTTATAAAGTTGTGCCTGCAGTATGACTTTGGTCTTCTTTCTATAACCAGGAACCATCATGACTCCCAACTACGTGAGCAACAGCAGTACAGAGGTGTCCCAGTGGTGCACATGCGAAGGCAGTGGGAATGAATGGCAGGGCTGTCAGCGCATCCTGCAGATGTTCACCAACAATATTTGTCTGCGTGAGTACGATGTAATAAGGCTGGGAAGGGAAGGCAGCACAGCACAGTTTTACAGCTTTTTATCCAAAGGAAAAAAATTGATACCAGAAATGTTCTAACAAAAGCAGTACTCACAACAGTTTGTGAGAACCAAACAGTTCAAGACAAATAAAATTTAAGATCTGGGATTTTCCTCTAGTACACAAAATCTCCGTCTCTGTGTCTCTGTCTTTCTCTGCCCACTCCTCCTACATGATCAGGAGTTAAGCGTCCAAACGTGGCGCACAGGAACCTCTTAGGCACCTTAAGGTTCTTATCTATCTCAGAAATTATGATGTCATCATGTTATCTAGCAACCAGCTAGAAATGGGCTAAAATGACTTGTGTTTAGTATTTATGCATTTATAAAAATTTATAAAAGCATTACATCATTTTTACTTTATGACAGCAATAACTAATTCAAATCCACAAAACTTAAATTATTATATATTATGACACCATGCTAAAAACCACCTAGCAACTGCCCAAAATGACCTGTATTTAACATTTATGCACCTATAACACCTTATGTAAGCTTCATGTCATTTTAACTTTAACATCTCATTTATATCCACAAAAATTCAGTTATGTAATATATATTGTGACACCATGAGGTTGCAAGACAACCGCCTAGCAACAGGGTATTGCTGTCTATGCTAAGAAAATATTGTTTTTAGCATTTATACACCTATAACACCTTATGCAAGCATTATGTCATTTTAACTTCACAGCAGTGACATTTCATTTATATCCACAAAACATCAGTTATGTATTATATATTGTAACACCATGAGGTTGCCTGGTAACCAGCTAGCAAAGGTCTAAAAGGACCTGTTTTTAGCATTTATGCACCTATAACACCTTATGCAAGCATCCTGTCATTTTAATTTCACAATAACATTTGTATATATCTGTAAAAACTGAATTATACATTTATGTATTATAGTGTCATGATGTTGCCTAGCAACCACCTTGCAATGGGCTACAATGACCCATATTTTGTTTGTATTTATGCAACTACAACTCCTTATGGAAGCATCGTGTCATTATCATTTCACAGCCATCAGGAATAGGCTAAACAAAGCTGTGGCATGAGTATGTCCTGGTCATTCTGAGAAAATAAAAGTGTGCATGAACATTCAGAGAGTCAGGTGTGTTTCAAAGTTTCAGTTTCAGGAAGTTTAAACTTAACTAAGGAGACTGTAAAAACACAACTTGAAGAAACAGTGTACCTTTTTGATCATTTACTGTACGCTTATTGACATTCACATTTGAGGATTTGGTAATATATGTTGATTTTATTTTTAATAGTATTTTTTTCTACATTTTGTGTTATTTGAAGGAGTTCTTGTAAATTTAAATGGAAGCACAAGTAGCTGATGCATCTTACAAATCAAAATTTAAACACACTGCTCATCTTTACGCTAAGTATCTTGTATCTGACAAATCACCCTGTGTCAGCATAATGACCGAGGAAATGTTACTTTTTAGAGTATTATTTAAACGAATGTAGGCATGCTGATCTAAGTGAGCATTTTAAATGTGCATGAACACAGAATTCAAATTAGGTGGGTCATAATTGATGATTGAAATGGCAAACCATTGAACCATAATGTTTTCTTATAAATAAATCAGTGGCAAGAGACATCATCCCTGGTGTGTGGCTGGCTGCCAAATGTGAATCTGATTTCCAAGCTTTGTGGAGTCAATAAATCCTTTCACTAAATCTGATAAATATAATGTGGCTTCTTGTTGAACTGTTGCCAAATCAGAATGGCTGGAAGGGTAGTATCTCATTTTGCTGCTGTGTAAGTATAAAGAAAACTGTAAAAAGTAAAAAAAATAAAAATAAAAAATTGCAGTACAATACAGTAGAAACAATTTTTACTGATGTACTGTACTCTAATAAGAGAGCAAGAATAATTGTTAGAGGCCAGACACGTTCTCTTAAGTAAAATATGATCAAACATTAAGTGCTGTCCAGCCAAGAATCAGTCAATACATGTCTAGTATACACAGCAGTCATTGGTCACCTGCATCCAATTATTTGGGCTTAAGATAAAAGTAGCTGAGTGAACACGCAAAAGAAAGAAACCAAATGCAGCATATACCAAATATTACAATGACTAGTTTCAAGGATGTGCATTTTATATATCCCACCCTGTAGCCAATGTCTGACAGGTTGAAGCTAGAATATCCCACAGCAAAAAATATTCATGTTTATATAAATATAAATTTAAAACATTACACCGGTAATATTTTTAGTGCAAAAAGCAGCATAAGAAATGACTTAAAAGTGTTTAAGCAATAACTGGAGTCATGTGAAAAAGAAAGTTTTCTTAGCACTCTATGTATTACTGTGAAAAACGAACTACACTATCATTTTCTCCATAGGAATTAACAGGATAAGTAGCACCTGGGTGTTGCTAATCTTGATTAATTCCTCATCAGCACATGTGAGCACCTCTAAAAAAGGTTTTGGTGGTTTGCTGGTGTGGAGCATTCAGGTGTGTGTTTATCTTCCCAGGAGTGGACATCCAATAAATTCACCCGAAGGTCAGACTGTGCAGCGCTCACAGAAACTGCACAAAATCAAAGAGCTACATCTTTTACTCTACGGGGCTCATACTAAATGTTAAAGTTCATGACAGCACTATTAGAAAAAGCCTGAACGAGTGTGGCTTGTTTGGAGGGGTTACCAGCAGGAAGCCGCTTTTTTAAAAAGAGAGACTGACAAAGTCATACAGAAAACAATTACTTTAAGTTACTACTGCTACAGTTATCCCTACAACCTGGATCACAGGATACCATGCAGTCCTGTGAAAACCTTCTCTTTCACATGAATATACTTACATATACGTACAAGTATTTGTACAACCACTAATGACTTCACCACAAATACAAACAGTTGCAATATTAATTTGAATATTTTAGTATTTTATTTACTGTCCTTCAACTATCAGTGTGTGAATGGGTGGATGACTGGATATGTAAAGCGCTATACAAATACAGGCCATTTACCATTTATCAGAACTGCTTGGTAACATGTGGCATGGACCCAGCTAATTTCTGGAATAATTGTTCACACCAAAGCAGATATTTTCTTGTCTTTGGCAGCCAGGAGGTTCTCTGTGGGATTTAGCTAAAATAACATTTGGAATGTGTAGAAGAGATGTGAAATTAGATTATTTTCATCCCATTTTATATGTAGGGAGCCAACAGAAATATTGTACAAGGTTTTGACTTAAAGGTGGCATTAAATTAAAAGTCAGGAAATTTCAGTTATCAGAACTCATGCCAAGGGATATGTGGGTATATGTACCAATTTCACAGCAATCCATCCGATGGCTGATGGAAGAGGCTGAAGCACGCAGAGAAAGTTCAAGTAGCCACAGGTAGAACTTTACACGCAGAGGTCTCAAAGTAGCAGGTTTGAAAACAGAACCTTCATGATTTGAGGTGAATGTGCTAAACGGTGCACTACCGTGCCACAAAAACAAAAAGCAAAAAAGAGAGGCTCATATCTCATGCACAGTTTTGCACAGTGTTTTCAGAGCTAATGGCTCTAACTATGCTTAGAAAAGTCACAGAAATTTTTTTGGGTGATGCTTCAGGGATGAATAATGATGTGAAGCTAAAGAAGATTTCCCCTGCTGCTTTTGTTTTTAGGCAGTGCCATCAGCTCCATGGGAATCTCCGCACCTCCTCCTGTGGAAAACTCTCCCATGCCAACTTCTCAGCCCTCCCCACACGTCTACCAGGAGAAGGTCCACGTCAGTATTAACACTCTTCCTGAATTCGACAGTGTAAGTTGTCTGTGCTCTCTGCGCCATATGCTGGTGGTACTAGTTCAGCTAAAGAGGCAGTCGCCTGTGTATCAGGTGATAACACCTAAGTGGGACTATCGCAGTGTGCCGGGCTCCGGAGCTCCTTGTATAAACTCAGATTACTTCCCTCCCTCTCTCTCCTATCCACACCTCTCATTGTGGCCTAGGATTAGCCGTAGGTGTTTGCAGCAGCAGACTCAGCCCTTACTTTTAATATTCATGTATGCACACCCATCTGCTTCATAGTCTCCATTCTCTCACTAGTTTAATCCTTCTAATTCCTCATTTTCTTTTCCTCCTATCCCAAGCCACCCACCCTCGTAGCACAGAAACTCCGCCGCTAGTAGATTTAGAAGACATCGAGATGCACAGTTCATTTCTGGAGTTTCACTGAAAAAGGTCAGATTATGAATTCTCGTGGATACACCAAAGTGAAACTCTGCAGCATCACTCCACATCTCCTTTGATGCTTTTATCGATGCACTGATTTGAGAAAACCTGAATGAAAAAATGGATAGATGACTGTGCTACAAGTTTCCTTCCGTACTTTTAATGCAGTGAAATGCCAAGACCAAAAGTAAAACCCAAACTAAAGTAAGGATCCGAGGTGAGGACTCAGTCTCTTTCCATTCAGTGTGCCCTCACAACCCTCTGTGGCTGTGTTTGAATGGAGGCTTCGCTGTAACTCAGGGCTTTCTCAAAGGAAAAATATATAGCACAGAAAGTCATACAGCAGTGAGAGATTGTTGAATGTGAACTCTTGAAGGAGAAGTTGTGTAAAATGTTATCTGGGTTATTAATATTAAGCTCTGCTTCTTTCTTATTTGTACAAATAGCTTTAAACAATCCACAGAGAGCAACATTTTGTGAATAACCTAATATTTTACTGAAAAAAGATCACACCCAGGTCATCAGTAGATGTTGCTCTATGGTCAAAAAGTGAAAACCACTGCTTCTGTACGCTGCTTCACATCAAAAGCATAGACCAGAGAAAGCCCAGCATACATTTATGTACTAATACTGAGCTAATGTGGGAGTTTTCTGCCTGCTGACTTGTCCTGACTGTGTAAATTTTCATTTTCATGTTTTATATTCTTATCCATCACATAGTTCCATGGTGTGACATCTCATTTGTCCCAAATTTTCCTGCGGCATAAGGCAACGACCCCAAACATACAGCCAGACTTTTAAAGAACTATCTTCAATGAAATGATGAAACAAAAGCCTGGGCAGAGCTGATATAGCTCCCCGGGGACCTGAAATACAAATACAGTCAAAAACAGATTACATGAGGAAACAGAAGACATTGGAAAAGCCTAAATAGCAAGATCCCTCATCCCAAGTGTTCATTTCATTTCATTTATTTATTCATTTTCAGGCACAACAAATACCTATATTGAACATAAAATACACAAAACAAAAAACAAAAATTGCCTGAAAAAGGAGTGGGACGAAGAAAATGTTGGGCAAAATGTGCACATTTACCTCAGAGAAGTGCTGCTTTTGACTTTTTAAATCTTTTGCACGACAAATTGGAGATTACTGGTGGGACTCCTAAATGTGATTTTATAGAATTTCATTAATATTAATAATGGACCAGGCTTACTAGAAGTCTTGGGTTCTTATGATCCTCATTTTTACATTTAAATTGTAATTTTTGGAGTGTTACTAATCTGTCAAGGACAGCTGGGTTATGTGCTTCATCGTAGTTTAACTGCCTATTTGTACTTTAGGTCATAGAATTTGAGTAGAAAGCCTTACAGGTTGTAGCGCACCTTATATACATGCTATATGCTATGTATCAGCAATGATCATCTTTACAGATTCGACTCTGTGTGTAGACTCCCTCGCTGTGGGGAGGGGCTGAAAGGCAAAAGAGGGCAAAGGTCAGTTCTTTTGCATACCCCAAATATCTTTTCCTCCTCTGGTTTAACTCCAACATCGACAATCAGGCTAAGCAGTCACACGAAGGTGTTTGTTAACTCAGTGAGGCAATCTACAGTTTCCTAATTTAGCAATGAGAGGCAGTGTTAACAGCATGTGACCAATCAGCCAATGACAAACATGGAAAGATTTACTTGCACAAACCTTTGAAAAATATGGATGAAAACAGAATTTGGTTTTTGTATAAAAACAGCGGTTCAACCAGTAATTATATTCAGCCTACACCTGCCAATCTTTATATATGCTGACAGCCCTGTCTTGCTATAGTGGAAAAGGCAGGACTTACCTTGGACAGTGCGAACACAGAGAGACAGTGAACCATACACTTGCACATTTTACGTCATGTGAAGGACAAATATATTACAACTGCAATTCTCCCAACTTCCTATTAGCAAAAGTAGAAGTTAAAGTTTACTTTTATGGTCTGATGGTCTTGGTGTGTTCCATTTTTCTATTGCAGCAAACTGAAAACTGTCAACAGTTGTACTCTAACTATTATTAGGTTTCAGTAAGGATCCACAGATCAGCACCACACATCTCCTTTTTTCTTTTGATACTGAGTGGAGCAGACAAGAGAGTGGTAGCTTAAAGAGTAGATAAAAATCATTTATTCACAATAAAAAATGGATCATCCCAAAAACATTAACGATAAAAAAGATAAAACATTCAAATTTACTTCAAGCTCATGGATGTAATAGCAAAAATATGGAAATACAGGACATAAAAATATAAAATCTTACCAAATCAAATGGTGAGCAGAATAAAGCTGTCAGGCAATTCAGTAGATATAAAAACTCCAAATCATAAAACAGTATTTGCAACCACAGAAGAAGAAAAGTTTCCCCGGCTACAGCAAAGGAAGTTGTTTTGGAAGCTAGTGCAGCACTTGTTAGTCCTTTGGCATGGGTCTCCACTCTGGGGGAGGTGATTGCTCTGAGGTGATTGCTACAATGATCAAGTCGCTTACTGCAGATTTTTTTGTTGCTTCTTCCATTTTTGACCTCGTTCTACCTCTTAAGCACTCACTATGCTCAGGGCGACAGTGGCTCACCAGTGGCCGTTCCCTCACCGTGGCTTCCTAGTTGCTAATTTTCATTCCTGTCTGTGGTTCTCTCTTCTCAGCTCCTCCTATAACTGTGTATCTGTTGCCCTGCCCGTTTCACTTCTCTGACATCCTATAGGTCCCGTCCTGGGGGTTGACCTTTTTTTAAAATTTAAAATAGTGTACAAATACCATTGAGAACTGACAACAAAAACACACATCTATATATACACATATAGATAGATAGTTTCAAGTTGCACAAACAAAATGTACTTTCTGTCTTTTGTTAACCTAAAAGTCATGTCTTAGCTTCCAGGTTTTTTGCCTTTAGGATATTTTTACATGTGCTTTAGATTCTGGGTTAATGTAGACTTTCTCTTCCTGACCTCTCCTCCATGCTCCAGCACACATGTTAATTGAAAGAATCGCTCTTCCTGTGCTTCCCGCAGATGGAGGACAGCGAAGAAGAGGAGCAGGAGGAAGAGGCGAGCGAAGAATTCAACGTCATTCCGCCGTATTCCGAGAAGGACTCTGACACAGAATCGGGTGCTAGAGGGAGCCAGCGGGGAGCAGCTAACCAAGCAGTGCCCGTGTATCCATTACTGCTGCTGCCTGCGCTCATCATAGACTGGAAGTGTTGGAGCTACTGAAGCCTCCATCTCATTCTCCACTTACATTTTACACTCGCTACTGCTGTCAAATCCATCTCAGCACTCAGAATGGACCTCAGAGGACTGTCATCAAGAAGAAATGTAAATACTCATAACACTTTTTCTTTCCTTTTTTCTAGTTTTGTATCCCAGCATTTTTTTCTATCTGTTTTTTCCTCTTGAGCCTCCTCAGATGTTAAAAGATATCTGTAGCCCCGCTGTATCCATGTTGTCTGTGCTCAAGTTGTCTCAAATGAAAGGAAGGCAACAGCACGAGCAGATACATGAGAGCATGGGTGAATTGAGAGGTTTTCTCTGGGCAAATGCTCCATCTAGAGCTTGCTTCACACTGAAACCCCTCTTTTACCAAGAAGCACATTGCCCAAGGCCACATTCACTTTACTTGCTCCCAAAAACCATAACCAGTCTACTCCACTGCAACCAGGCATGAGCATGGCTTTTGATTTCTTTTTCATGACCCATGTCGCATCCGTTTCTCTGCTGCCCCTTCGGCTCTTCCTCTCCCTCCTTCGTACTGTGGTAGAGTAAGATAATCCACTTCGCAACGAGCTAATAGGAAGCCGCACCACACTTAATCTGCTTTGTACCACTAAAAACGAAACACTTTTGGCAATGGCTTCATTTAAAAAAGTGATGAAATGTAAAACCAACGCGTTGTCGCGTCGCATACAGTTCTTTGCGTTTGGCGCACCGAGTCACTCTGCTCCCTTTCTTTTGTTAACACGCCACTTAGTATTATTCCTACCGCAGTGAGTGGCTGCGAATTCAACCACAGGCAAAAGTAATGAGATCAAATTCTTTTGTAGAAATGACGAGGAGAGAAAAGCAACATAAGCAATTACAGCACAATTCAAATTGCTCAGCATGCAGGGGAAGTCTAGAGTAGGGCTCAGGGGAGGAAAAAGCCAATTTACTGCTGTCATACCCTCTCACTTCTTTTATCCTTAGGAGATGTGTTTTTAGTGCGCCTTCACCATCATGCACTGTAGATGCTGCGAGAGCGAGATGCAGCGATAGAGACGGACACAGGAGGCTGTAAAGCCTGCTGGCTGCGCTGATCATTGAGCAGCACATTGAGCCATTCTCTCTGCCTGAAATATCTTTTGCTGATGTTAATGATTTTTCCTCTTATGGCTCATTTTCTTGTGAAATTATGCAGCTGCAGGGGTGTAGGTAAAGAGAAGGATAGTGAAGCTTTTTAAGAGGGGTAAACTTCTCTGAACTTCTCTTTGATGATGGGTTTCCAAGAAGTAGCTCTGCAAAGAAAATCACTCCATGGTTTCTCACTAGTCATAAACCGCTATAGCACCAATTCATTGTAATTATGAATTCATGTTTTTAAGAAAATAATATGTATTGGAGTAATTGCATTGATGGGTGACTCGAGACTGCGTCACCAACATCTGCTGGAGTTGTTTATTAATATGAAGACTGAACTTTGGATATGTCTCGACAGTGTGAAGGCGTAAAGGAGACGCTGGAAGCATATAAGCTCTGTTTCCCTGAGTGCCAGTCTATCCTATTTCAAAGTTTGGGGAAGTTAAAGTTGGACTTTGAATGGATGTTGTAAGGCTAGTGCACCTGCAGTGACTATTACTGACTGTAGGGCGAAATGACATCATGCAAGTTTCTTGACCACGTACTTGTTGAGAGCAAAGTTTTGAAGTATGACTTCATGCTTAGCTGGTGTCAAGAGAACATAACCGGACAGAAGAAGTGAAGTAATAGTCTGATTTGACAACCAGCAGGGATTCACATTTATGAAGCAGACCGTGGAGGAGGCGTGCCGCTAATGACAGAGAAACATCACCCATCACAGCGTTTACGCTGCAGAATCAGCCGCAGCGAGCTCTTAAGCATCCAATGACAAGTGTCAGTAATTGCATCCCGTGCACTCTGGCCTTAACGACTTAATGTGAGTTTACATGTGTATCCGCAGGTTTGTTTATATTTGTAAACTATGTAAAGTAAACGTTTACATCAGCTTACTTTCCATGCATAAAACTGAGATATTAAAGAAACTGTAACTATTCCCCAGACAGTTTGTATGTTATATCATGGATGTGGTGAGGCTATGTACAGTACTGTTTCAATGCTTGTAAAAACATACCAGACATGCTGAATAATGCTGACCTTAGTGTGTATTAACTGTGTAATTTTGTGACATAGCATAAAGTGTTCCAGTTTGTTAAAAAAAATCAAAATAAAAGTCATGTTGGAAATTGAAAAAAGTGCTTTTGAATGACCGAGGAACGACCGCTGTGGAAGGGCTTTTTGGTCATTTATAATGTAAGCGAACATTAAATCAATTAGTTGGAAAAAATAAAAATAAAAAAGAGTGTTAAAGTATCCAGTTATTATGAGAAAGCTCTAAGGTTTTACTTATTGTGAAACCATCAAAAAATAATCTGGTCGTTAACAAGTCTTCAAATTAGGGAACTACAACCTCATAAGAACTACAAAATCATGTTATTATTTATTTAACAAAACCTAAGCCAAAATGCATTGTGTGAAAATGAAGTATTCCCTTGCTGCTTCCACAGGAATTAAGAGGCTAAGTAGCAGCCAGGTGATGCTAATAAAATGCACTTGACTGATCATCAGCTAGTGTGAGCACCTCTATAAAAGCAAGTTTTGGCAGTTTTCGGGAGCATTAACGTGTGTGGTAACACAACGCCAATAAGGAAAGAAGCAATTGTTGCCGCCCATTAATCTTGTATGGGTTATGAGGATATTTCCCAATCATTTAAAGTTCATTATTGTACAGTGAGAAAATTCACCCTAAGGTCAGATTGTGCAATCCTCACAGAAACTGGAAAGAAACCAAGGGTTGCAGCTCATATCCTAACAGGGCCTCAGTTAGCATGTTAAATGCTAAAGTTCATGACAGTACAATTAGAGAAAGACTGAACAACTGCAGTTTGTTTGGAAGTGTTGAAAGCCTCTTCACCCTAGAAAGAAGAAAAAGCTTAGGTTTGCAAAGTTGCAACTAACCGCAAGACCTCTAGAATAATGACTCTTTGGACATGCACGACCAAAGTGGAGATGTGTGGCCATAATACAGTGCTACATTTGATAAAAACACAAACACAACAAATAAGCACAAACGCCTCATACCAACTGTCAAGCATGGTGGTAGAGGGTTAATGATTTGGGTTTGTTTTGCAACCACAGGACCTGGACACATCGGAGTCATTAAGTTGACCACAAAGTGCTTTGTATATCAAAGTAGGTTGTCTGTCTTACAGCTAAAGGATTTGCCAAAACATTGTGAGGAAACAAGACGATGATCCCAAGCACAGCAGCAAATCTACAACAGAATGGCTAAAAATGAAAAAATATTGTTAAATGAATAATGACAGGATGTAATATGCCATGTTTTTTTCATCTCAGGCTATATTTACTTTATTTTTAAACCTGCTAAGGATATGTAAAGCTTTTTATTTGATGACTGTATAAATACTATTTGTAGCTTAATTAGCTCTAATTGAAAGTCAAATGTTCAGGCTAATAAGTCACTTTAATTTCCCCCCAGCTTATATATTGACTCTGGACAAATTGAGCCAGGACTCTCATTTTTACATTTCACTCCTGACTGACAGAGGTGATTACAGGGTCTGGGGGTGTCTACATACAAAATGAAGCCGCTGTGACATGAACAAGCTACAGTGAAATGATTTTTAGGCAGCAATGGAAACTTTAATTACAAAAAAGTGCAGCACAAGGGCTCTGGGCCTTTGTTGTTTATGTCCAAACTCAGCCAAGTGTCCCCAAAGATAAGTTATACTTTATTAATCCCCCTGAGGTAAAAATATCTTCTACGTTTTGTTATTTATGACCAGTGGGAGCTCTCAAGTTCTGAGTGGTTTCTCACATTTTAACCCATTTACTAGAAACCATCACGGGTAAACATTTCATACACAGCGTTGCTGTTGTTATTTTTAGAGCCTCGGGCATTATTGTAGGGAAGTGGCTGTGAGACAGCTGCAGCCAGGAGTGCAGCATAGTACAAATACAATTAGGTTTCTTTTTTTATTTTATTAATTCATTTTAGGCGATCTATGATTTGAAAAAAGAAAAAGAAAAAGAAATCTGAGAAAAGCAGCTGAGCGTCCTCGATTATAATATTTATCCTGCTATTGTATTGTTTTTTTTTCTTTTAAGCTGTACTACTCTACACTTGGGGATAGTTTATCAATAAATCAATATCCTTTAGTATGCATGCATACGTCAAACACAGCAGTCTAGAAGACCAGATACATGTTCTGTTGTCTAGTTTAAAAGTTCTTTTTGAACACTGCTGTCTGCAGAAGAAAAGCCACGGAGAGTTCAAAACTCACTGCTGAAATAAATTAATCTTTTATAATGTAATAACAAATATTACATTGAGGTTTTCAAGGACTGTCAACATTCTAAACCACACCACTTCTTACCTTTTACAGCTACCGGTCATGCTGCTGTTAACACCAAAAGATTATTTGGTCAAATTTTTATTCCAGTACCACAATGCTGAAGTAGCCAAAGGGAATTAAGCTGTTTAAACATTATTTATGACTGAGTGTTTGCTACTGTGCTTCATGGAATGAGCCTGTTAATGGCCTGTCAATGTCTGCCCTCGTGTTCACTATAGATTACAGACGTCAATCATTTGATTTTTAGTTATGCCATCAGTGTGACGCTAGCGTAGTTGTTTCTGACTTTTCCCCCAACTATCGCAGCCCTCAACTGAAAGTGTGAAGCTAACAACGTTTTGCTAAAGCTTTTCTAGTAAATCCTGCCTCCATATAGTCTCTTAAAAATGGAAAATGGAAGCCAGTGGCTACAAGGAAAACAAAAGTATATCATGATATGGAGAAAACATATGTTTTCAGACTGTCTGCGAAAAACACGAGGCATTTAAGGGTAGAAAGAGCAGCAATCTGTGAGGAAAGAGCAGGAACGATGGGAATTTAACGCCGCATGCAGTGCAGCTCCATTTGGATTCAAACTCAGGACCCTCTCACTGTGTGGTGACAGTAATCACAGCTGAGCCACTGTTCTGCCCCGGGAGGCTGTCGAACTGCTTAATATCCCAGCGCTGTGCTTATAATATATAAAAGATAAGCAGTTATGTTAATGTGGTTATTAATTAGGTAAATCAGTGCATGCATTTGAAGGTAATCCTATGCCCATATACAACACTTATCTTCCTATATTAAGTAACATGTATTAATAATAATCTATAACTCAGGCATGAACCCAAAACCTTACAGCAGTAAGCAAAAATTGTCCTTTTTTATTAATATGATAATATGTCCAGCAAAGAAATATAAAAAGTCTACTGAGATTATCCCATTAGCTTCTCTCTCATATCCACTATTGTGTGATGTTGTTGCATTTTTTTTTCCAAGACTCATTCTGCACACAAACACACAGTCAGATACCTGTCAGCACTGTAAACAAGAATTACCCGAAAAGCTGGCAGATCAGAGGTGCGCAAAGGTGACACATTGCCTGTGATTCCACCACCCCAGTGACGCAGCCTGCAAGTTCACTACTGTACATCACCCTGTGAACAGTAATGAAGAAAGAAAAAATCGTTAGATTCTTTACTTTAAGGCCTGCAGTCAGAAATGTGGTTTGATTAATGTTGTTCCTCTCGAATGTTTCAGCTTCACTGCACAGAATTATTCATGTGTAGAGTTTGACATTAGAAGACTGATTTTGAATTCTTCCACTGAAATGGAAAGTTCCCCTGAGTCCTTAATTCTGAGTGTAAGGCAAAAAAGTGCAGTGTGGAAGGTTGCATTGCACATTGTGAGTGATTTTTCACTGATGTGAGATCTTCAACCCAACAATTAACCCTTTGAAATGAAATATATGTTTGCATAGTTACAGATAAAGGATATTCAATAACTTTAAGAGAACTATAGGAAAAAATATCAGACACACTTATTCAAAACAGAGCATTTTATATGTCATCTGAAATCAAACAGAAAAGCATCAGTACCAGAAAGTAACAAAAACAACCTGCAAGGGACACTGAGATTTACCGAAATGTTCTAAACTATCTGATTATCCAGTGAATTATTAAATGTAACATTATTAGATAATTGCACTGATGCTCTGATACATCACTGTTTCTCAAGTTTTGTCTGCCAAGACAAAAAAAAAGTTCACACTCCAAGCATGTGCGAATGGATCCAAGTTGAATTGAAGTCAGTGCAATAGCATCACCAAAGTGCTGTTTATTTTCCCTTTAAAAAAAATCACTACTACCCCTTGTAGGCTACGTCCACACTAATTCGTTTTCTCTCGGTTTTGGTCTCCCGACCGCACTGAGACGGTGTTTTCGCTCATGGAAAACACAGCGTTTTCAAAACGCTCTAGAAAACGCATACGTTTGAAAACAATGCCTTCGTATTGCAGTGTGGACATCAAAAAACGCAGACTTTCTAAAATGATGTTAGTCATTGGTCACATGATGCAGTCATGTGACCAATTAAACAAAGATAGCGGAGGGCATTATACAGCAGTTGTTTTGTTTGCGCTCAATGTTGACAGCCCTAATAAAGATTAATATCAGTCTATACATGCTTCAGATAGCTTTTCTTCATATTCTTTAATTCTCACTCGCTTTTGCAACTTTGTACTTTTGTGTTACTCACAGCAACAACTCCGCCTCATTGTTAGTCCATTTTAAAAAATCTGTGCTTTTCCTCAACATCTTTGCTGCAACGTTTCAAAGAGCTGGAAAGTAAATAAGTGGCATCTTCTTGCGTTTCACGCATGCGCAGTACTGGAACGTAACGTTTTCGGCTGTTTCAGTGTGGAGCGTTTTCAGGCAAAAACGCCGTTTTCAGATCTATCCGGGCTAGTGTGTCTCCCTGTCACACTTTGAGAACCACCAGCTTCATGTTTCTGCATTTTGCTGTTTTACTACTCCACATGTGTTTAGTCCTAACAACACATATTTAGTTTTCTGCAGTAGTTGCCACACTACTATGGACGGCCACCATGCAAAATATAAATGAAAGAGACTTTTTAATGGTGAATAACAAGCAAAGCTTTTAAAAATATTAGACTTACATCTAGTCTTTTATTTTGGGTAAAAGCTAAAAAAATAACTTAAATTAAGCTAGATGTTTTCAGGGGAAATCTCTCAAGTGGAACTAAATATTTTATTCAAAGACTGGTTCTTACTGCTTTAATTTTTTAAAATTATGTTTATATTGCTTTTCTCAATTACTACTTGATTTTTAATGTAAAACCTCACTCTGAAGAGCAAGTCTTCACAATTATTTGATACCCCAAACTGTAGTTAAATACCATGCTTGAGCAGATCTAATTAGTTACTTTTTATCAGTGCCTGTGTGGAAGAAACATTATGCAGTTATCATATGGGCACTACAGAGATTTGGTGCAAAAACCTATTTTGACCTTGTAGATTTTTGCCTACAGGGTAAAATACTACAAGGTAAAATTGTAACTTCCCAGACGGGAACTGTGCGAAGCTGATATGATTCATCATATCAGCGCTCACTTCCTTTGGGCATGTTAGGATTTTAATACAATTAAGATTTCATACTCTTCTAACTTCCCTTTTACTTCAAATATTAACCATGAAACAGTGCTGTGAACAAACACTGAAAGGGCAGCTCTTTATTGTAGAAATGCTAAGGTGGTGCATTTTCTCATGAGTCTGTTTTCTTCCACTTGATGGGACATTAATGAATGAAAACAGATGGAAATTTTGAAAGTAGCGACTTGTGTATAGTAGATGGCATTCTGCTCACATCATGGACACTGCAGATGTCACTGAGGCACTGGAAGTCTGCTTACAACAGGGGCGTTGTTTATACAGTACACCATTTTTTAAGTTCCAAAATTTTACATAATAAAAAAAATCAAAAAGTCTTGAAATCAGGTGAGTACAATGTAAGATGAACAGCATGTCACACTACACCATGTCATTATTTACAAGAAGTAAGGCAAAATGCAGAAACAGTATGTGAAAAACTAAGTATACCTTTATTGCTGCCATAGGAATTAAAGTTAAATAGCAGCCAGGTCCTGCTAATCAAATGCACTTAATTATATACATCATCAGCAAGTGCGAGCACCTCTATAAGAGCAGACATTTTGGCGTTTTGTTGGTCTGGAGTATTCGGCTAAGTGTTAACGCAATGCCAAGGAGGGAAGATATCAGCAGCAGCAGCATCATCATCTTAGAGAAGCAATTGCTGCTGCCCATCAATCTGGGAAGGGTTACAAGGCCATTTCCAAACAATTTGAACTCCATCATTCTACAGTGAGCAAGATTATTCGGGAACATTCAAGACACTCCCCAGGAGCAGCTGTCCCAGCAAATTCACCCCAAGGTCAGAGCATGAAACTGCAAAAAACCCAAGAGCTACATCTCAGACTCTACATGCCTCAGTTAGCTAACTAAATGTTGAAGTGCATGACAGTGCAATTAGAAGAAGACTGAACAAGTGTGTCTTAGAAGGGTTGCCAGCAGAAAGCCTATTCTCTCTAAGCATGGCAGTTTGCAATATTACATCTGAAAAAGCCCCATAAGAACAGACTAAAGTGGAGGTGTTTGTGCAGATACCTCTATGCTCCTTTTCTTCCTTTGTCTTAAATCAACAGCAACACAGTTTTAACCTCACCAGTCTGGTACATAATCTTATTCTTAATTATCTCCAAGTTTGATTTGGTAAAGATTTTGCAAAGGATGCCCTTCCCATTTTCCAGCCTTGGGGTTGGTACTACAAATACATTTGGTTGTGGGTTAGATGATTTTATTATTGTGTCCTGATACATAAAAAGAGCCCGTGCCTTCTTCTGAACATTTTAAATAAAAAAACCTAATGTTTTTATCGTTTATGGTGCTATTTTCTCTTTGTCATGTATGAAGTCTCCTGGTTTCATCTGTTTTGTCAGTTTACAGCTGCCACAGTCCAGTTGCCGTGTTCTATTATTGTTGGAGAAGATAAAATAAAATCACAGGTGTTAAAACAAACTCAGCATTAACCCAAATCCATTTTAGCTGCTGCAGCTTGGAATCCCATTGTTCAGGATGGCTCAATGCCGTGGCTTTATCAGACACTTGAACATAAGAGCACGGCGGTTGAAGTTATTACTGTGTTATTCCACGGTTGAGAAGTCAAAGTGAAGACTAATCTGTCAGACTTGTTGCTTTGGGGCCTCCAGATGTAGCCATCTGCCTGTCTTTGTTTACAAATGCAGATAAAGGCAATAAAAAAGTTAAGTCATTTCAGAGCCATGATGTGGTTTTGAGATTTCATTTCTTCACATGCAGTCACTGTTTTGCTCTCCACAATTACTCTTTGTTCGCAAGCAGAAAATGCCTGCTCAAACGTGATTAGTCATTGGCTTCCAGTACAAAAATACTTGCTCCTTTCCTACTGACTCTACGTATTTTTGTGCATAAATCTGACACCTTTGCATGTCCTTTGCTCCCAGCATCTGGATGTAAATGCTATTTTATCCAAAATATGTAGTACGTGTTCTGAAAAAAAAATGACTCTAAATGCTGATGCAGTTCATTATCACTGGCTGTTAAAGCAATGATTATTATTATTATTATTATTAACCTTTATTTAACCAGGAAAAGTCCTGGTTAGGAAGGAGCCTCTCATTTTTCACTGATATAAAGGAGAGAAAGCCCATTTAAAAAATTCACATTATGAAACAGGTTTTTTAACCCAAAGCTTGTGTAACCCAACAGAATGTTAATTTTGAACATGGTCATTAAAAAAAAAAAAAAGAATAGCTATTGGTGCATTACACAATTAAGCAGCCATATCCAGAAGGATCACATATCTGCAAATTTTAATCACCATAAAACAAAACTTTACTGATGAGTACATGTCTGATAAGGAAAAGGTAAAACAAACAAAAACAACCCCCATAATTTCAGCTCTGTTTTTTCTGCAGCCATGCTCACATTTTGGATTTTTGTTTTTAGCTACGGGTGAACTGTGCTTTAAAAATTGTGGTTCTCCTTTGGTGTAGGAGATGGACATTTTTTGTTGTGATGTGGTGCAAATGGCCTCAGAAACAAGGAGTTTCTGGAGTGATGTTTGCCAAGGGGATACACTGGGATGCATATAATGATAGTGCTCTTAGGGCAGCAGCTGAATGTCATTTTGTTTTTAGTTTCTTTTTCTCTCTTGCCACTTTAGGTTATTTAAAGGAATAGCTTCACAGTTCGTGAAATACTTGCTTTCAGAAGAAAAACGTGACATCAGTACATCTGTGTGCTAAATATGGAGCTATCGACAAAGAGACTGCAGGTGACTGGAGTCTGCTGGTTTGCAACAAGATTTCTTATTCCTAAATTCCTTTCTCTTCACTTAGCTTAAACTTCACTGATTGGGAAGGTTTTTGCTTCGCTGAATTTGAACGGTTTACAGGGGAGTAAACAATAAGCCTTCCCTGCATGTTTTTGTGCTGTTGCTCATCATGATTTTCCCTTCAAAACAGGTTCAGAGTTGTTATTATGGTAATTTTCCAAACCAGAGCAACTCACCTGACATTCTGCCTCCTACCAGTTTACAGAGCTGGTTCACCTGCTGACTCCAGAGTGCCGCACGCAGAGAGCAACACAGATGCTGATACTCGTGCAGAGCTCTTCACGCAGTCGCACTCTTTTTTGTGCAAATTAGGAAAAAAAGTAATGTGAGGAAATCACAGCGTTCTTTTCTCTTGCCAAAGACTAGATGATGTACAGTCTGACTGATGTTGTTTTCGGGATTTTTAAAAAAATTTTTCAAATGCCCCGTGATGTTGGATATTACCGATAATTAGATCGGGAAAAAAACTCCACTCGCCTTCGGTGGCCTTATTACTTTATGCAAAAATAACAACAGACACCACACTTGAACAAATAGTACTTCTGGAGCAGCTTTCTTTCATGCAAATATTGAATGATAATAGGCAATAATTTTCTTCCATGTGATGAAGGCCTGATTGTAATGTGCTTTGGCATTTTGCAAAGAAAATAGGCCTACTCAAAGTTTATGGTGATTGAATGTGATAAAGAGGGAAGGTCTCCCTGATTTGTCAGAGAAGCTTATGTGAGATGATTACTCATCACCTACTGACAAACACTTGAGATTCAGTCAACTGTTTCCAATTGCGAGCAATTTGTGTGCCCTCCAGCCACAAACTAGCAACATTACGTTAATAGTAAATCAACATATGGTCAAGGCGACCTGCTGAAGTTCAAACCGAGCGTCAGAATGCGGAAGAAAAGAAAGGAAATTTAGGTGACGTTCAATGTGAGAAGATAGACTGGGATTTTCCCACAAAACCATCTCTGGAGAATGGTGTGAAAAGGTGAAAATATCGAGTGAGCAGCTTTTCTCGGGATGAGAATGTCACTCCTGTCAGCTAACAACAGGAAACTGAGACAATTCACACAAGACAATAGAAGACTGGAAAATGTTTACCAGTCTGATGAGTCTCTATTTCTTGCTTTAACACTAACATGGTAGGGTACGAATTTGATGTAAACAACATGAAAGCATGCCACCACTCCCATTGAATACAGTACAACAGTAATAACTGTAACAATTAAAAGAAGAAGAAATAAGAGGGAAAAACAGGATAGATTTTCCAAAAAATTTGATGAGTCTGTCAAAAGGAAATGCAGTCTAAATTAACCATCCAAAAAAAAATCGAGCATTTAGCTAAAATGACAAGTGGGCCCTATACTGTGAAGCAATGTGAATCTCCTCAGGATATTTTTTAGTGTCTGGTTTCATTTACCTTAACACAGGCAGTCAGGATAAACGATCACATGAAAGTGATTATCAACTCCATGAATTAAACCAGGATTTATCAATCTAGCTACAAGTGTGTTCACATGAAAAGTGGCCATTAGCAGCATTTAACCAAACCTTAACATGCATAAATCAACTGGCAGCAGTGCATTGATTCTGCAATAGAAGCTTAGAGTATACTATTAGAAAAACATGCAGCCGTTACACACATAATACATGGTGAAACCAATACAGCTGCTGCAGACAAATCAGCATCATGAGTGACAGCAAAAGCACTGTACAGTTGTATAATATTAAAAGCGGTTTATCATTGTGTGTACTTCTGTCGGTTAGACTTGAAAAGACCTGCTATATTAATAAAGTTTAGCATTAATGCTCTGTCATTAAGATATTAGAGAATCAGGTGGATGGAGAATCAAACTGACATAAATGTACTGAAGCAAACGAAAGTCGCAATTGAAGACAATAATTTGAGTTTCCAGTCAATAGCAGGGAAATATAGAGAGTGAATAAATGACACGTTCAGAGTAATTTCATGTATTTATTGTACATTAAAGCAGTTTCAATTGATCTGCAAGTCAACAATAAGTGCTCTTGACCTTTACTATCTGCAGTAAAATCTATATTGGAAAAAAAGGAAGAAAGAATAGACTGATTCCAACCCTTTGCAGCATATTCTCTTCATTTTCTTTTGGTAATGGCAGTTTTATTTATATAGCACATTTCATGACACGTAAACTCAATGTGTTTAACATAAAAGATAAAAACAAAAAAACCTAAGTTGGTATACCTTAAGGAAATAAACACAACAAAACAAACTTTACAAAGAAATAAAATACAAGTTAACACACACACACATGCACACACACACACACAGAGTTATTAAGTGTAAGCCTGTGAGAATAAAAAGGTTTGGAGTTTGTTTTTGAATCTAGACACAATTCTAATTGACTTCAGGCGAGCAGGCAGCTTCTTCCAAAGAACAGGACCACAATAGCTGAAAGCACCTTCAGCACACATAGATGTAATTGTCAGAACATTTAAAAGATCACCACCTGATGACCTGAGAGGTCTAATTGAGTTATAGACATGACACACATATACTGAGAACTTTATAAGCTAATAGAACCATTTTAAAGCTAATTCTCTATTGAACTGGGAGCCAGTGAAGTGAAATACTGGGGAAATATGATCAAATTTCCTTGTGGAAATTTAAGGCTGTTGTATTCTGAACTAACTGAAGTCATCCTGCTGATGACTGCTGACAAATACATCCTTAAAATAGTCTAACCTGTGTGTAATAGACCAATTTCTCAGAGTCAATTTGAGATAAGATTTTTCTGACTTTTGATATTTTTTTAAAGTGACTGAAAGCATTTCTGGTGGCCTTATTAAAACGATTATCAAGGCAAGGTTTGCAACTTGCTCATTGTGATAAATATGAACAATTTTCCTGCCTTTGAACTTTTAAATCAACAACAAATATTTAAAAAAAAAAAAAGAGATTGTTTGTAAGAATTTAAAATGATTTCTTGTGATACAGACGTTATTTAATCTGTCTGGTGAAAGAATAGAGTCCAGCGATGATAGAATTTAGGACAGAGCCTAGACGCTGTTGGTGATGAAGATGGAGACAACGGCTTTGATGGGTCCTGAGTGACCAGAGTGAAGTGGAGACGGAGAGGAGGTGGGAGACAGACTGAAAGAGCAGCACTGAGATTTAAAGCACACAGGTTGGAGGCTGACTGGCTCACTGAAGGCGGGCAAGAGAATCATTGGACTAGAGTAATGATGTCAGTATTAACTTTGACAGCGTGGGAAACTGGAAGTCATGTAAAAAAGGACTAACAGGAAACAGGCAGATGAGTGATTACAGATCTTCCTTATCAAACTTATGCATAAACTTCATTTCTGTTTTCTCTGTATTTAGTTCTAAAAGGTTTCCAGACATCCAGCATTTAATTTCATCAGTGTGGTTTATTATTATATAACCAGCGATTAGATCATGAGAGGAAAATGATAAATACAACGGAGTTGTGCAAGAATGATAGATTTCTTACTCCACAGGGATTGTTTGCAGGTATAACGGTTTCACCTCTACTGGGAAGGCTTTCCACGAGTTTTAGGAGTGTGTTTATGGGAATTTTTTTACCATTCCTCCAGAAGCTCCTTTGTGATGTCATACACTGATGTTGGAGGCTCGCAGTTTCTGCTCTAACTCATCCCAAAGGTGTTCTGGCAGGTTAAGATCGAGACTGTGCAGGTCAGTCAAGTTCTTCCACACCAAACTTGCTCATCCATGTCTTTATGGATCTTGCTTTGTGCACTGCCGTGCTGTCATGTTGGTACAGGAAGCGGCATCCTCAAGCTGCTCCCATAAAGTTGGTAGCATGAAATTGTCCAAAATGTCTTGATGTGTTGAAGCAGAGTTCCTTTCACTAGAACTAAGGAGCCAAGTCCATCTCTTGACTAACAACCTCACACCATAATCCCCGCTCCAACAAACTTTGCACTTGGCACAGTGCGGTCAAACAAGTACCGCTCTCATCAGTCAGACTGCCAGATAGAGAAGCATGATTCATCACTCCAGAGAACACGTCTCCACTGCTCAAGAGTCCAGTGGTGACCTACTATACAATGACTGCAACAGATGCTTTGCATTGAACTTGGTGATGTATGGCTTGGATGCAGCTGCTTGGCCATGAAAACGCACTCCATGAAGCTCTCTTCACACTGTTCTTAAGCTAATCTGAAGGCCACATGAAGTTTGGACATTCGTAGCAACTGACTCTGCAGAAAGTCGATGACCTCTGCACACTGAGCACCTCAGCATCCACTGACTTACCACTTTATGGCTGAGTGGCTGTCATTCCCAATCGCTTCCACTTTGTTATAATACGTGAAATTTCACGCCTGGACTTGTTGCACAGGTGGCATCCTATCATGGTAACAAGCTGGAATTCACTGACCTCGTGAGAGACACACATTCTTTCACAAACGTTTGTAGAAGCAGTCTGCATGCCTAGGTGCTTATTTTTATACACCTGTGGCCATGGAAGTGATTGGAGCACCTGAATTCAATCATTTCGATGGGTGAGTGAATACTTTCGGCAATATACTAAACAACGGTGATCTCCCCACCCCTCCTGTTTGGATGGGTGCAATATTCAAACCTATAATTAGTGGGCGGTGTTTCAGTCACCTCTGTGCTACCACTGTTATCAAGCTTGATTTCAGCTTGAAGCAAAAAAGTCCAGTTTATTACGAATAATGATGCCATTAAAAATAAGTCTTATTTGGTATTGAACTAACATTGGAGCAAGTTATAGTGGCATTAGTGGATCGAGACCAGATGAGTTTAGTGTATACAGAGGTGTGGATCTTTGAGGTTTGCTTACTGGCTCGTCGCTGGTGTCTGGTCTGTTGTTAGTCATTACCTACATATGAGAAAACTACTTGGGATTTGCAGAATGTCATAGGATTAAGGCTTTGTAGCTCCTCGGGTTCTCCTGAGATTTTTTTTATTGTTCAAAATTCTGACATGCATTTGAAAATGTGCTTAAAATATATACACACACATGTATAAATAAATCATCAAGAGAGAAAAACACAACTTTATGTTTTTTTTAAACTGTGGGTTTTGAAGAGAAGCTCTTGTACTTGTGGACGGTCCAGATAGTTTCACCTCAGATGAACAGAGAGAAAATGCCTGCGGTTACAGTTCTACCAATCTAATGTTTTAGCTCAGCACAGTACTTTCCATTAGGCTATCCTCTCTGCCAATAAAATGTGTTCATCTGTTCTGTTCTTTTCATTTTCCACACTGCTCCCAAGACCGACTATGTTGTTACAGGGACCTTTATCTTATTACTGCAGTGAAAAAAGCTGTGGTGGATTGAGCCTGTTATGACAGTCACATAGTGTCCAAATTATTTAATTATGGCCCTTCTTGTTTGATTATTTGGGGCTGATGAGCTCAGCTGGGTGTTGTTTAAGATTGACGTGTCACGTCTCTGTTTTTAGCACGTATAGTGCTACACAGTTGTCTTTTACAACAATGGGTTTATGTGCTATTCATTATGTCACTGGGACACAAATACTGAATGTTAACTTGGTCTCATAGCTGGTGACGTCCTCCCACTGAGAGACACGATGACCTATTTAAGGGTTCAGACTTGTATTAGGTTACAGTTATGATTAAAGATTAAAGGCTTAAGGTCAGAAATAAAATGATATTTTGAGAATGAATGTTCATCATTAATTATTAATTATCATCAGTTAATATTCATCAATCTTTGAGATCTGCGGAAATATATGAAAGTCTCTCAAGACAGTAACAGAAGGGGTGCATTTCACAGTCAACCTGCTATGAAGATACTTTTTTTTTTTTTTTTTTTTTTTACAAAAAAAATAACTTTACATAAAAGCCAGCTACAATTTGGGAGAGAAGATCAATGCTGCGATCGTGTGCTAGAGCCATAAGCTTAACTGCACTTATGACAAAGGCTAGAAACTGGATAGCTCGGTGCAAACTCAACAGCAACTGGATACTGTCACCTCACTTATTGATATGTTTTGCCTTATTTTTTAATCTCCCATAAATCACAGTGTAAAATCAGCAATTTGTGGTTTTGCACGGCTTTGTGTGCATGATATTTTTCTTGTTTAGCCAAAAAAAATAAAAACAGAAGAAAAAGAAACACTCTCTAATAAACCCTCCACTGAAGCAAGAAAGGGTTTGTTTTTACACGGATTTTCAGTGATGTTTTCCAAAAGTAACGCTGGGAAAACAACCTTTCATGCAAGAGTGCATCAGAAAATGTTCCGCACATTTTCTATCAGATCATTTCTTAACATCCTAATTGAAAGTGCTGCCTGTAGAGCTGTCATTTATGGCCGAGACCCTTGCACTGATTTTTATGTGACAAACACTATTTGCTGCTGTTTGGAAAATGAAATCCAGCAAACAATATTCAAATGCTGACAAAGAATCTCTCATTGGCGCTGCTGTATGGGTAGATGCTAAAAAATGTGACAGATTACACATTTTCTTCCACACAGACAGTTGTAACCATCATTTTAGTGACTTGGCATATAAACATTGCCCTGCAGTGATACACATCTGCTGCCAAGTATCCACTATGACAATGCTGCGGCTTCAGGTCTGCCAGGCAGACATATACTGCTGCAGAAGACAAAAATATCATGAGAAATGAATCTTCCTGATGACTTGGAAATGCAGATTTTGTTCTGTGAACATCATCTTCACCTACCATAGAAGGATTATGTGATAATGCCTATGAACTGGACTTTGTGATAATGGCACACTTCTAAGAGAAGGACTGGTATGATTTTATTGGCCATATAGTCTCTATCTGCAATAACACAGGTCATTGAATTTGTGGTGATGTCAGCATGAAGATGGCTGCTGCATGCAGAAGGTTTGGCAAATGATCTGTGATGTTTTGATAGCTCTATATTAAAATATATACAACTAATTTTAACAGTTGTTGACATTATCTTCCCAGTAACCTGTTTTGTTTTCATCTCTTCCTCATTTCCTCACAGATTAGTCTCCGATAGAGCTTTGGTTAAAACCTTGCATTGATGACACTTGGCTACCTCCGTCTGTATTTGTTTCATAACCACATCTTTTTCCCTCTTGTCCATGTTGCACCTGCCCTACAATATCCCATCACGTCTGAGCTCCGACTCTGCCTGCTGGCTGTGTCTTCTCAGTTTCATTTGCTTCACGCTGAAACAGTTCTGTAGCTCTGGCTGTTAAATCTTTACACTCTCAAGTTTAGTTTCATTTTGCATTTTACATTTTCACATTAACCTTTCGGTTCTGTTATTTTGTATAGATTTATTCCCCCCTGCCAATACAAAGCCACAATAGGAAGGCTTTAACTAGCTGTACATTTGTTTTTTAGTGGCTGTGGTTCCCTAAACTGGGGGATTATAAGGCTTATAATGCCTGACATTAATTATTTAAATCTATGTTGGGCTCCTAAATTAAAAAAAACTAGGTAAACAAGCAGAAGACTTACATTTAATGATATACTAACAGCCACTGCTAATTGTCTATTGTGCTGCTTAAACAAACTCTATACAGGTCAAAAAAAAAATCCTGCTATTAAAACACAAGATTTGGTTGGAAAAAACTGTGACAGAGTCCTTTAATGTGAATCTGGTCGTGTGTGGAAAAAAAATCTGAGCTCAACACATCTATCAAATCTGACATTTCAGGTGACATTTCACACACAACAACCTTGATTTGATAAGGGATGATGCATCGTTATATTCTTTTGTGTCCTTGTCAGGCCGCTGTAATTAAGGACACACAAACACATTCATGTACTACTGCACATAACAGAGTATGTTTTTGGAGACTTTGTCTTGCGACCATAACCCCTGACTTGTCTAAGTCTGACCTTAAACCTTAAAACCCTTGTAGTAAAATTTACACACATTCTGTCCATTGATTATTTTGTGTGAACATAAAGTAGATTTGAGTCAACATTTAAGCTGCCTGCAATACTCACAATATAAATGTTATATTATATTTGCCTGTTGTTAGGTGATGTGCTGATACCATTAAACATGATGCATAATTCAAGTTTTGTGTGTATAATTGAAATGTTATTTTTCAAAAATACAGATGTTATAAAGTGTTATAAGTTGAAAAAATATGCCACAGTTGGGCTATTTTAGCCTGGAGGTTACGTTTGCAGACACACACAGACAGAGATTTTTAGCAATTTGAAAGTTTACATATTAGGTATGACTGGTAATTTGTATTTGGCAAATTACAGAACTATCACAATGAAATTGGTATTTAATTAACAAATTTTGATACAGGGAAACTATATGGTTATTACATATGAACTGCCCCTTGTTTCTTTATATTTGACTTCCAAGGAGCCAGAGTTGTGTAATTTTTTAAAGCATTTTGGAGTACAAATTCTCCAGGGTTGCTGAAGGCCTTTTTTAAAAAAAACCCTTATTTTTATCTTTAGTCGGGCACTTGCTTGCTTACTAGCTGTCTGTTGCATAAACACATAATTTGTTCTGATTTATTTAGTAGAATGGATGAAAAATGTCAAAGATAACACAGACCAGCAATGCCCTGACACAGGACCTCAGAGATGCATCTGGCTCTTCGGTTGATGTTTCACTGAAGAAACATCAGGAATGGTCTCAGTGGAAGGCTGGCTGACAAGAAAGCAAACTTAAGGATGGGAAACAGGGAGAAAAGGCCGAGGTATGTGAAGTTACATAAGAACTGGACTCAAAGTCAGTGGTCAAACAGAGTAACAAATCCAGATTTGACTGGTTATAACAAAATCTTTGTTTCCTTATGTGGAACTTAGCCTTTAATTTAGACATTAGCTTTAGGGCTCACTCCAAATATTGCTGCAACTTGGTTTTGTGGAATGCAGCATTCTTGGAACAAACACCAACTGACTGCTGTAGCAGGGTCCATGCTCACAGGTGATGTTAATCAGGGGCATGATTGTCAGCACCTGTGGTACCAGAAGCTGACGATTTGGCAAGTTTTTCATGGGTGTAACCCACAGATCCAACTCTGCTGCTTAACCCTCAGGGTCTGTTAAAAATCACCACCCTTTCAGCTTGTTAGTGGCCACAAGTGGCCACCTACAGATTAGGTCTGTAATTTTTTATTATTTTTGTTTTTTTGCCATTTTTTTTGCATAAAGCTTTTAAGTAACTTCAGTTCTTTCCATAAATATAAAATAATTATTACTTTTTTATTTTTTAACCCTTTAAACACCAGTTTGTTTGTCCACTGCACCAGCTGGACGACAACCTCAAATCTCGCAATTTTATATAATTGCATTGCTACTGAAATTTCTTGTATTATTAATAGTAGAGTCTGGGGCATGTAATTGATTCACATCAACATTGATTATAATGCATTGTTATTTTAGTGCAGTGGCAGAAAAACATAAAAAACCCCTTTCAGACTGTTCGTGGCCAAAAGTGGCCACCCCTTGTTTACATTTACAAAATGCTATAAAATTATTATATATTAAGAAAAATGTCCAGTTTTTTTTACATGATTTTTTAGATTAGCATCAGGGCTGTTCATCAAAATCAAAATTTCATTAAAATTCTGAAATTTAACCCTTTAAATACCAGTTAGAGCACATAATCATAACAACTCATAAATAGAGAAAATCATAAAATCCCAGTTTTTTTTCTAAATAATACATGCCATCTGATTTATTTGCTAACCATAATGAAGGTTAGATGCATAGCAATAATTAACACCATCAATGACATTTATGCAACATTGTTTTTTTCTGCAGTGGCAGACAAACATAAAAAACCCCTTTCAGACTGTTCGTGGCCAAAAGTGGCCACCCCTTGTTTACATTTACAAAATGCTATAAATGTCCAGTTTTTTTTACATGATTTTTTAGATTAGCATCAGGGTTGTTCATGAAAATCAAAATTTCAATCAAATTCATAATTTTAACCCTTTAAATACCAGTTAAATCACATAATTGTAATGATTTACATAGGGATAAAAGCATAGAATCCCCATTTTTTTTCTAAATAATACATGCAAACTGATTTATTTTCTAACCATGATGGAGGTTAGATGCATAGCAATAATTAAAAGTATCAATGAGTTTTATGCATCTTTGTTTTTTTGTGCAGTGAGAGAAAAACAAAAAAAAAATCCCTCTCAGCTTGTTCGTGGCCAAAAATGGCCACCCCCTGTTTACATTTACAAAATGCTATAAAATTCATATATATTAAAACATTTTTCTACTTTCATTGACTTGATTTTTTAAATTAGCACCGCTTCTAGTCATAAAAACCAAAATATAATTCAAATTCTGATATTATACCCTTTGAATACCAGTCAGGTTATGTATTATTATAGTAAAAATAGTAATAAAGTTCACATCTTTTAGCATATAAATGGTGAAACCTAATATGTTTTTTATCATCATTGCAGGTCAGTAACAGTAACTGTCACAATGCTTTATTTTTACTTTATTTATTTATTTATTCTTTCTTTTTTGGGGGGGGGGGGGGGGGGGGGGGAGAGGGGGAGAGAGATGAATGGCCAGTGACGAAATGTCACACATGGTGTGTTAGTGGCCAGTGACGCAATTTAACACATGTTGCTCCATTTAAGGTGAAATCAATAACAGTGTAGGATTTATTGCCAAGAAATAATAATGAACCAAACACAAATCTCCTTACTTTATGTGCTAAGTTAGTAAAGAAATGAGGGGTGGGCTCAATAGTTTGACACAGTGCTGTAATTAAAGTATGGCAGTATGAATGCTGACCCATGGATGCTTATCTGGAAACGGAGTTACTGAGCATGATCACACTTCTTGAAAACACAGACTTTCACAAAACAAATATTCTCAGACTTAACATTTTCACAAATTCAGCCTGTATCACTGCACTCCACAGGGGGAACATAGTGTAAACCAAGACAAGAATGAAGACTAACTACATTTGGCACTTTAGAGTTGTTAAAGAATATATATAAGGTAGAATAAAGATACTTGACCTCCAATAAGAAAGCACAGATACAAGATTGAAACAAGTTAATCATGGATTATTAAAGGCAATCTAAGCTTTGCATGTTGACCTGTTGCTTTGACCATGTGGAAATGTTTGTATGAAGATAGATAAGAGTATAGAAAAGCCCAGGAAACAACACACAGGCAGAGAGAGAAAGGCAGCGAAGGGTAGATGAGCCTCTGCCAAAACACAGCTGCTGGCTGAATAAGTAAAACCACCTAGGAGGAACAGAATGATGAGAGGAAGCAAGACAGAGGAGCAATTCCCACAGACCCTTTCATAAACACAAAGATGAAAAAAAAAATAGGTGTATGGAAAAGGTGCGAGAGCTGCAACAAAAACCTTCCCTTATTTTCCTCACAGTACTCCATCACAGACAGATATATATCAAGATTGAGAAGCACAGACCTTTTATAATGGACTCTGTTTGAAGAGAAAGTAAAAAGGACCAAGAGAGACTATAATGCCTTAGTTTATTTTGTGACAAATATGGGATAGCAATATTGCAGATCATGTTTGCAAGGACACAGAGTGTCTGCTATCGGAGGGAGTTTTGCTTAATGGGGTGGTGCAGGAGATATTTCTGTGAGAGAGAGAGCACATAGTGAGAGACACAAGGCAACAGATGGAGGAAAGAGGCGCAGTGTGGCCGACAGCAGTACAAGTACTCCAAAGAGAGAAGACAGTGGGGGGTGAAGCCCTGCGTCCGCTTGATAACCAGGAGAACTTTTAGAAGCAATGTTGTGCTTAAAAATGAGACAAAGTATTGATTGGTAGCAGCCTATTAAACTTACAATGGTGATTGTGGATATGGGCTTCAGCAAAAAATAATTATAATGATTATTTAATGTACTAACCACTAGCATTCATTAATTTTTTATTTATTTATTTTTTTTGTATTTAGTACCAAGAAAATGAATGTCATTATACCAAACTGGCTATCCCATTCCATAACAATGTAAAAGCATAATGTGCTTGCTGGAGGCCAGGAGAGATAGAAAAAGTGGGGGAGGAGGAGGGAAATGAAGATGAAGTGTCTGATGTATGGCTCGAGAACAAGAGTGGCATTAATGATAAAACACTGCCAATGAATAAGTCGGCCAGTGGACAGCACAGGCCTGTCAGCGTAAGCATAAAAGGTGATGAGTGAGAGCTTTGCACTGTTAAACCTTCATGCTCCAAGATGCACGGTGCTGAAGGCACAAGAGGAAGACGATGAATATATAACGCAGCCATAATTAAGTGCAGGAATGAAAGTGACAGTGCACACTCTGTTTAGCAACACATGAAAAATATTGCACGATTAAACAAACTATATTCTACTTTAACCAATCAAAGCTGTACTAACAATCCCACTCAATAAAACACAGGGTATTTAATCTGTTTTTTGTTTTACCGTGGATGCAAAATAACTGCTATCTTAGAATATCTGCAAGAGAAAATGAAATAAGGATTTGAGTTTACTGATGAGTAATGTACTGAAAAACACTTATGCAAAGCTCTGTTGCTCCAGAGGGAGCTGATAATTTGAAACAAGCTGGAAATTAAAAAGAAATCTATTGATGAGGATTTAGAGTGAAGAGCGCATACTAAAACCCTGTAGCCTGCTCATGATCACTGCTTGAGCCTAGTTGTTTACGTCTACACATCATTTCTATATGAAGAGGTTTTTTTTGACATTTAATGGCTTTAAGAACTTTAAAGGTACAGTCAGTCATTTTGTGAGGTCATTAATAGAAAAAATGTTGCTAATGTTGTTAATTACTGTGTAATTATATCTTCCAACAAATGCGTTCTCATAAAAATTCCATTTAAAAGTGACAGGAGTGGGCACCAGTTTGATGGACATCGCTGCATTTTATGTATGCGGCTAGACGTTGGCCACATATAACATACAGCAGAAGCAGAAGAGAATAGAACTTGAAAGGTTTTTTGTGCTGTGAAGGCAAATTTTAATTCATGTTTGTACCTTCAGACTCAACATATGAGGAATCATACCCAGGGGCGATTCTAGGATCAGAGCTTTGGGGGTCAGGAGAGCTGCCCAGCCAGGCAAGATAAACTTTACTTGTCACAATGAGACTTCTTCCCTGTCTCTGTCAGTCCCTGCATCCCTAAATGCCTCCAGTTGTCCTGAGTTCTCTCTGACTGTCTCCTTGGTGCATTTAAACCCCTGTTCCTCCCTGTCCTTGTCGACTGTTGTCTTCGTCTCCGTTATCAGTCATCATAATTTTACCATCTCTGTGCAAGTCTGCAAATTTCTTTATTAGATCGTAAGATTCTTAAATTCATCAAGTCTCTCTGTGCATGGGTCCTCGTCTCAAAACATGAGATCACTGTTTTGTACATTTTAACACAATTTAATAAGCATATGCTTCAGCCCAATACCTTTTGATTAGCCTTGTCTCGGTTTCTTACTTTGTGGTAGATCTTTATTCTGTTTTCACTGAGATATTTGAATGCTAATCAATAAATCAATATTCAATTCTAAAAAAAATTTCTAATCCCCACATTTGTGAAAGAAAAGCAAAACACTTTTTTGAGAAGTTTGTAACAAAACCATCAAATCTGTATAATATAATACAGATACATAAAAAATACACTCCAAAAATTTCAATGGGAGCAACAGGACGGTCAAATGTCGCTGATTTTACTACAGAGCAGGACGGATTGTAGGGTAGCAAACATCGTCGGAAAACAAGTTTTCAGCAGATTACCTGGTGTAATGTTTTTCAGCTAAAAAGAAACATGGTCTGACTCCTACCTAACTATATAAACAATAACTGAAGGTTAAATGCAGCAAATATGTCCTGTTTTAAGCCAGGCACTTAGACCTCCACTCCGCTGCGTCTCAGCGACCATCGGTCTGGCACAAAGGGCACCAGAGCCAGAGTGGGGGAGAGGCGAGCTGGAACAAACCATTTTGGGAGGAGGGGTATCTATGCTTTTGTTGTTAAAATATTACATCTCAACCAAGTACTGTGTGCCTTCTATATTTTTTTGTAGTGTATCACACACAAAAAAAATATGACAATATCATGTACCAAATATTGTCAAAAAAGTAAGAAATCTTTGGGGGGAGCTTTGGCACCCCCAAAATGGGCTAAAAATGCCCCTGATCATACCTATGTTTTATCACGGGAGGAAGGGTCCCATTCACGCAACCAGCATCTGAATAAAATGCCATCCTCTTCATCCTCACCTCAAGCCTTACCTCCTGAACTGAAGTAAAAGCTCTAAAACACAAACATTTTCAGAAATATGCCTATTTATTCCCAATGTTGTCAAAATTAATTATTATTAGGAGATTAGACATGTAACCCTCCCGTCTCTGGACAATTGATAGCGAGTCGGCTAAACAGCAACAATAGCTAGTTAATAGCTGTAGAAATCATGCCAGCTAATGTTAGGCTAGAGTGACCTATAAATCACACTTTCCCTCTGATAAATAGTGATTACATTCTCATATAGTATGAGAGTTTTTTTCACTAAATGTCTGAGTCTAACTATGCTGCATCCACTTCAAAGACAGTTTCACTAAGGCTAACTAACAGCAGCTAACACCGGCTAACAGCTAACAGAGACTAGCAGCAGCAAAAACAGCAGCACTTAAAGACAAAACTGTTGAGGGTATCCTCAAAAACTCATCTCAGTATTGCTGTCATCGAACAGACGTGAGCTTCACTGAGTCGTATCAGACTCTTTACCTAAAGTTTTAAAGCCTGGACACTTGTGATACCACTGATTTCCTTTTTGATCTGGTATTGATGATACTGATTGGGTAATACTTTGTACAAAAACCTAAAGTGTTTGGAAAATCAAAAACATTGTATTTCAAACCATACCTTTAAATGGATACAAGACATCAGCCTACTTCTTCTTATTGTTTAATTATGAAGAATTGTCATATAAAAAATGAAAAACCTGACAAGTCAGTGACTGCATTTTTCAATCAAAACAAATATGACTAATTGAAAATAACAATAAAGCTGAGAAACACTTTATAGGTATATTTTAAAGATGCATATTTATATAATTTATGATCATTTGAGTTGTATTATTATTTTTAAAAGGCCTAAAATGGCTGTTTTACTGCAAGTATGCAGTATATTTTAATGACACCTAGCCTATATAATCTACTTTAAACGCTCTACTCTACAACCTTTCCTGGCTAAAACTAGGCCAACTCACATTGATGTGAGTGATCCCTGGTGCACACATAATACTCCAAGCTAAACTGTAGCTTGCATTTATTTCATTACTTATTTAATAACTATATTTATTATTGTAAATCTGAAAAAATGGGATTCCGTAGTTTTAAGGAATTCCCATTGTTTAAACATCAACACAAAAACCTAACTTAGACCTAAGTCACTTCAAAAATTCAGAAACAGTGCTACACGTCGCTAACAGCACCACCTTTTCTCACTCTGTACATGGATAGCGCCTGCCTACAGCGCCAAATGACTCCGCAAGCTGTCTTGCCCTAGCAGCACCTGTCCCTCTCGTCCTCTTCAGTTCGCATCATCATATACTCATCATCAGGTTCTGTGCCACAATTTACTTTTCTATGTGTTTGACAAGGTTTGTGGTCTTGCCACGTGTGTCACAAACCACGTCTTGGCTGTTTGTAAAGCTGAAATAGTTTTGCACATGACTCTGCTTACGATCAGCCATTATTGTCAACTAAGTCATTGAGTACACGTGAGTCGCTGCACCATCACAGTCTATCAAATCATGTCAATCATGTGCCTTTTCTTTCATGTCTGCATATTGTTTTTGATTCAGATCATGGAAAAACAATTCCTCCTCCACCCACTAGCTGCTGCCAGCATAACTCAGATCTCAGACGATAACTACTGTTGGTCTGGTTCACATAGATCAAATTATTTAAATTACTGAGAACTCTGGTGTTTTACTCTTAAAACCAAAAGATGAAGCACTGAAAAGAAATAATGTGCTTTAGCCACTAATTCTGTGGACCAACATAATATTTCACTCTCATAATTTTTTATTCTGCAGTGCTTTTACAAAGTCTGCAATTTATCAAAACATATTCTCATTTCAGGAAACAGCAATTTTTAACGAGATGCAAAAGATTTTGACGCAGGATAAAGTCAGTGTTTTAAAAAGAGTTAGCATGTTTTTCATTAGGCCTAACAGTTGCCTTCAGTTTGATTCAAAACTGAACAGACTGAAGAAGTTCATGGTTTTGTTTGTGTGGGTTTACTGTTATTGTTTTTTTCTTTTTGTACATGTTGTACCTTTGCTTTTACATTTTAGTACACCACACTTTTATTTACTGCGCCTGAGTGTTCACAGTGCTTTGAAATATGCTTGGGAAAGAGATGACATTTGAACCAGTGTCTCATATAATTATTATGCGAGTGGCTCTGAGCATGATGAAAGTAGTCTGTGAATCTATTTCATCCTTTGTCCATCACTTTGTTCCAGACTGAAATGTATCAACTATTAGTGTCCATGAGGCTAAATTTTGTTATTTTCTAACCCCTAAATTCAAATTCTAAGCTTTGATTTATCCAGTTATTACCTCAACATAGTGGTTGCATTGACAAATGTTTTGCAGGGACATACAAAACTTAAGACCTTGTCATTATTTTCCTCTTCCGTCATCATGAGGCTTATGTTTTTGTTTTCTAGTGCAACTTCCTAACTCCACATTCATATTCCTTAAGAACTGTAATCACCTCCTAATATAGCAGTGAGATCTTTCTACTGATTTATGACTAAATATCTGTAAACAGCATTTCTAGTCACCCTCAGCTTTACTTTGTATCAGGTTCTAATTAGCGAGCATGAAACACGAAGCAAAGATGGTAGCAGTGATAATTGCTCAGCGTCAGTATGTTCACATTGCCACTGGGGGCATGTGGGCCTGCTAATATTTAGCTGAAAGCACAGCTATCCATTATTAGAGTCTCACAGAGCTACTCGCATGGCTGTAAAGTGTTTTTCGAGATAGTCGACTCTTCACCTTGAGATTTAAACCCTAACGTGATTTTTAAAGTCGTGCAAGAACATCACACGCATACGCACAAAGAAGAAAAAGCAAACACACTAAAGCAGTTACCCTTCCATGTACACACAAAACGTGACCGTTACGAGATTGTAAATGTCAGCCACAGAGTGCCTCTGATGATGTCATTGCACTTACTTTTGCTGACTGATGACAGCTCTTTGTTCCCTGAGATACAGGCACACTTGCCCATAGATCCAGAATAAGAAACCGCAGGCACAACCAAGACACTTTCCCACGAGAAGCCAAGAAAGATACACAAACATTGTGGAGCTTAAATGCATTTCTATGTCTGTGTTTTCAGCATTTAATAAAAGTCATGTCAGGGCAGATGTCAGCTGACTCCTCATTGAAGATTTAGACCTTCTGAGTACATAGGAGCCAGTGGTCAGACTTTAAAAGCCTACAGTCTGGTCGGGTGAGGCTTACACAAAAGCGCTTCCTCTCTATTGAAAGACACACAATGGCAGAGGCCCTTTTTGAGACTTTTGCTTTGAGGGTAAATTATGCAACTTAATGGATTCATCTCTGGTCCTGTTTGCTGAGATAGAAGGAATGGAAGGAGCACAGCAAAATGTCTCTGAATGTGGAGAATTACAAGTGGGATGAAGGGATGTAAGAATTGGAGTGAACGAGAGGAAGGAAAAAGGGGGAGATGGGATATCTCAGAGGTGAAGCTACAGCCACAGGCTTTAAAGCTGTAAATCCACCTTTCTTGCAGAGATGTGGGTTTTTCATTTTTGTTCTAGCTACCTTCCCATTGCACCTCCCCGATTTTCCCTGATCACACACACACGCACATAAGCATGAACACTAACATAAATGCTGAATCACACTCCTAACAGCCTTTCTGCTGCACTATCAATACAATCCAGCAAATTATGTGGAATAGCCTGCAGTAAAACAGCAGAAGAAAACATGCTCACAGGCTCATCACAAGGGAACTATTTAATATCAGTGAAGGTTCATTAAAATGACCTGTGAACAAATACCTTTCATCTTCTACTTCATTCCATTTCCACTTTGAAATATGAAATTTCAGCATTCATGGCAAATTTCATAAACATTTGTAACGTGCAGAAGAATTTCTGAAAGTCTAGAGAGACAAATGTTGAAATCCTTGATTTTTGCTCCCTGTGAAAAACAATAGTAAATCTTCTTTTGACTTAAAAAAAATAATCTTAAACGCAACAGAAGACTTCTTCCTTTGGGCATGCTACACCTCTCCAACAAGTAGCTTCTGTGTAAGCATTCTCACTAAAAACCAAACACACAAAAAGCACTAAACAAATACCTTTGCCTTGAGTCTGCTTTGATGCAGGAACAAACTAGAAGGGCACACAGAGAGCACATCCTTTCCCAAAGCCAAAGTTCTGTATTACAGTTTTAAAAAAGAAATAGATCTGCACCAAAATGCAATGGTTTTGTCCTGTGGCCTACAACATGTTTCCACTATGTGTAAATTTGATAGTTTTGCATAATAACTAAGTAGATTTTGCTTAGTTATTATGCAAGTAGATTTTATCAATATGAGGAGAGGGTGTCTGTATCCTGAGTCCAAACTGGGGTCTGGTTTCAGAGAAGAGGGGCCTGAAAGCTGAAGGCTCTGCCTCCCATTTCAGTTTTAAATATCCTAGCAGCCATACAGTAATACGAGTAATATGACGTCTTTAAGTTGAAATATGGCCTGATTAATCAACACTTTGTATGTGAGGATTTGATTTTAAATTTAACAGGGAACCAACAAAAAGAAGCCAATATGGGACAAATGTGGTCTCTCCTGTCTGTACTCTCCCCGCAGCATTATGGATCAACAAAATCAGTGCTGTATTGTATAAAACAAAACAAAAAAACAACAACATACAGATCAAGTAAGAGGAAGAAAGTTGATGTCTGTGCACATTTGATGGAAGAACGAGTGATCAAACTATTGTGTTTATTAAACTGGCATTGAATCAAGACGCTAAAGACAGCGGATAAGAGCAGATAGACGGAGTTGGAGAGGAGTGTACAGATTAAGAGTGGTATTAATTCTGACCCATAATCTCTCTGCCTCTGTAATTGAGGTCACACACCAGGGGAGGCTGAGTTAGGAGAGAGACTGGCTCTCTGCTTTACTGAGCTCTATGGACGGAGCACACAGCCACAGAAATGAACTAGGGTGATGCAATCCTCCCCAGACCTTGAGACAGTAGAGTTTGGGTTTAGAGACAAAGTAAAGGGAGACAGTCAGGGACACACTGAGGACAGTCACAGCAAAGACCTGAAAACTACTCGAAACCACGGAATTCATTAAAAAATACAGGAGAGCCCTGCAGAGTTGAGTCTGAGTATAATCTTGAGATCAAAGATATTCAGAAGGCCAGATAATACGATGTGATCATCATGATACTTAGTTGCATTTTCAGTATGAAATGCTATACTGTCACTTCCACAACTGTGCATACACAAGAGACAGCCAGTGAATGTTTCACTGATTAAACAGGGGCGGAAATTTCATGAATATTGTAAACCAGTGCTAACATTAACTAGCTATATTTACTAGCTTGCACCAGACTAATGGAATAGACACATAATAGAGGAGTATGTCCTCCTCACTGTCAAGTGTTTTAAAAGGTCAGGCATTATATCCTGTGATATACAACCAATGGTGACGCGATCTTGTGTCAGTTCCCAGCTTGTAGAATGAGAAGTTAAAGAATGTGTATTAGCATGTGCAGTTTCATTTCACGTAAAATGCCAACTCAGAAGTTTAGATTCTTTTCAACAAAAATGTCCCAAATGGTTTTGCCGTATATGATGTCGCTCAGAGCTCAACATGCAACCAAAAAAGTCAAAACACACGTCAAAGAAATAAAGTTAATGCACAAAAGGCTCCATGGTTAAAAGCAAATATCTACAAGAGTAGACCCTGATGTACAGACGGCATCAGGAACTTCATGAGTCACCCACCATGACATCACCCACTGATCTGTGGACTGCTGCTACAAACACTCAAGTTGAGCGTTGAGGCCATTGCTCTGTTGGATTTCTTAAAGCTGCCTGTGAGTGTGTTTGGACAGACAAATACAATGTAGCTGCCAGAGAAACTGAACAACTGACTCATTCAAGCATATGTCACCATAACCGAATGCTGAACTAGATAAAACAGAACCCACTCCTCACTCGAAGAAGTCTATCACTTGTAATTGTGTCAAACTTTGCCTTAATACAATTTAAACAAGTTGGTAATACAATAAAATACACCCATCTACAGTCACCACAGAGAAGGAAATTATCTATTAATTGTCAATCAGTTTTTTCTACCAGGAGGTAAAAATGTGTGTTTCTGCTCTAAAATGAGTCATTTTAAAACCTAAGTGTAGATAGATTGAATGACTCACATTGGTAAACAGCCTAAAACGGCTGTTTGAGAAACTGTAGTCTTTGACACTTTTAGATGCCTTGAAAAAAGTTGTGTCTAAAAGCTGTTAGTCACCTAGGGCGTTGTGAAAAAGTGACACTTAATTCAAAATTTTTCAGATGTGAACCTGCCGTGTAATGTATATACCAGGGGTCCCCAATCCCAGTCCACGAGGGCCGGTGTCCCTGCAGGTTTTAGACGTGTCCTCCATCACAGCTGATTTAAACGGATAACTTACCTTCTCAACATGGCTTGAAGTTCCCCAGAGGCCATGAACTAATCATGTGATTCAAGTGTGCTGACCCAGGGTAAGATCTAAAACCTGCAGGGACACCGGCCCTTGCGGACTGGGATCGGGGACCCCTGGTATTTACAGACTTAAAGAAGAAGGAAAATTCTCAAAAAATGCACAGTGAAATATATGAAGTCAACAACAAGCGATGATGAGGTGGTTCTGATAGTTCTGAACAAGTAAAAGGAAGAAATGGAGATTCTGCTTTCGTACATATTTCAGGACGTCACTGTGAAGTATTGTTGGCAGAGTTGAGATCTCGTCTGAGGAGGCAGAGAAACATTTTCAGAGAGCTGAGCAGCATCTAGCTCTGTGACTGAGCAAAGTAGCATTAATTTATTATTTTCATATCATTGTATATTCAGTACTGGTGCATGTTTGAGCTACGAGTGCACTTGTTGCCAAATGCTGTGGTCTGATTGGTCAGATCTGTTTGTTCACATTTGTGAGTTGTTGCATTAAGAATAATTTAGTCTGAAAAATATTTTAAAGCACAAAATATTTGCACAAATTTTAGGCATGTAACTTTTGACACAATTTTATGAGTAAAAGCCTTAAAACCTTAAGGGTGTTTTCACACCTGTCCTGTTTAGTCCATTCAACTGAAGAAGTCTGTTTCATTCTACCCCTTTGTCCAGATGTGAGCATATTCATTGTACTCAGGTATGAACCAGAGCATCTGTACCAAGAAGCTTTGAAGAAGACAGCCTTGCTTAGATTCCAAACCAATGATACGGCACAACGTGATCTGATGTTTGGACTAAACCACTTCCTGTAGGATGCAGCAGAACACTCCCAACCCAAACACATCTAGCCAGTAACCAAAAACAAAATGTCCTCAAGTTACACATTTAGTTCTTTTTGATTTCCTAGAAATCAAAAGAAATCACACCAACAATAACAACAACAAAAAAAGCTACAAATATAAAAATTCCTCAGCTGATTCATACCATAATTTTGAAGCTCTTTTTTGCTGTAGCTAACAGTTGCTGGCTACAACAAAAACAGTACTAGCTAACCATTAGCTGGCGTACTTGATGGTTCCAAAAACTATTTTAGCCAGTGAGTACAAAAACAGACAAGCAATAGCTGATCTTATGAGAAAATCTGAGATTAAGCTTGTACAAAAATAAAATAAATGACTAATTGATTTCCATACCTAACAAGATAAATAAATACACATATAAATGAATAAAATAAAATACAATAGAGTTTTGTTGATAAGGCCAAACTTTAGAGTAACCAATCCTGGTGTGTCGCCTCCCATAATAAAGACCTCAGAACAAAATAAAACAAGCAAACAAATAATTGAATAGCTTTGGATTGATCTCTATGAAATATCAAAATTAGCTTAGTGTGCTGGTATGTGCTCTATCCATCAATTCTTTTTGCTGCCTCTGCTCTTAGTTTCTCAGCCTCTGAAACTTCCCTGGTCTATTCACTCTGTTCTTCTGCATTTGTCTGAGATCAATATTGTAATAACTGGAGGAGAAAGTCTCATCATAATCAATAAGAGCAATGTATAGCTAGGCAGACCCAGACAGAGAGAAATCATTCTGCCCAACAGCAGAGCTTAATGTTTGTGACACCTCATTCATTATAGTATTGAATAATCCATCGGCTTGTCACCGCCGAAGAACAGAATGAGCTCTGGTGCAAGCACATAGGTGCTCACAGCAGGAGGATGATCTGACAGAACTTGATAGGATTCACACAACTTTGAGAGTACTTACATATCCACAAGTCTGAGACGAGTTGTGAGGGCAAAACCAAAAAAACCTTGAGGCCAAGCCAAGTTACAAGTTTAAACTGGAAGTAACTTTTATGAAATCTACAAAATCTTTTTGTATAAGTTTTTAAATTATTACAACAAGATTTTAGAATTTCATATTTTCATACAGTTATGTCCATATATATTTGGAGACTGTCCCAGTTTTTTTTTTTTTTTTTTTTACCTTTTTACTGAAACATATTCCAGTTATAGTTATATAATAAGCATGGACATAATGTGTGGACTCTCAGCTTTTATTTAAGGGCATCCACATTCAAATTGGATGAAGGATTTAGGAGTTTCTGCTCATTAACATGTACCACCCTCTTTTTAAAGGGACCAGAAGTAATTGGACATCTGACTCAAAGGCAATTTTATGGGCGTGTGTGGACAATTCCTTTGTTATATCATTATCAATTAAGCAGATAAAAGGGCTGGAGTTGATTTGAGGTGTGGTGCTTGCAATTGGAAGATTTTGCTTTGAACAGACAACATGCGGTCAAAGGAGCTCTCCATTCAGGTGAAACAAGCCATCCTTAAGCAGCAAAAACAGAAAAAAACATCTGAGAAATGACTACAACATAGGAGTGACAAAATCTACAGTTTGGTAGTCCTGATCCAAACATACCATATTATCTGTAAAGCACGGTGGAGGCAGTGTGGGCATGCATGGGTGCCAGTAGCCCTGGGACACTAGTTTTTATGGATGATGTGACACAGGACAGAAGCAGCTGAATGAATTCTGAGTTTTTCAGAGACATAATTTCTGCTCAAATCCAGCTAAATGCAGTCAAATTGATAGGGCGGAATTTCATAATACAGATGGACAATGACCCAAACCATATAGGCAAAGCAACCCAGAAGTTAAAGCAAAGAAGTGGAATAATTTTGAATGGCCAAGTCAGTCACCTGATCTTAACCCGACTGAGCATGCATCTCACTTAAGACTAAACTTCGGACACAAAGGCCCTCAAACAAGCAGCAACTGAAAGCTGCTGCAGTAAAAGCCTGGCAGAGCATTAAAAAGGAAGAAACCCAGCATCTGGTGATATCTATGAGTTCAAGACCTCAGGCTGTCATTGCCAGTAAAAGGTTTCCAACCAAGTTGAAATGAAATGAACATTAAATTTTTTTTTTATTTAAATTGTCCAATTACTTTTGAGCCCTTGAAATGAAGGGTTTGCATTAAAAAACAACAACAACGCTTTAGTTCCTCAGATTTTTATGCAATATCGTCTCTGTCTAAGCTAACTGTATATCTGCCTAAGTACAGTTTTTAAGCTCATGCTTTCAGTCTTTCAGGGATCTTTCAGTGGCTTATTCTAATGAGCACCTGCTTAAAAATTAGGGACTACTCTTCAAATGTAAAATTATAAATAAAAGCAGTACCCCCACCCCCCCACCCCCACCCCGCAGATGTTTGCAGCAGGTTATGCTTTCCTCCCACAGCTTGAGATGGCAACAGCATACAGGGATTTTAAAGTTTGGAGTTCCTGCTGTCAAGAGAGCCATTTCATTCTTTAGAAGATTATCCATTTACAGCACCATCAGTTCACTTAAACCCTGAGGTAAGAAAAAAAAAACATGCACCTCAGTGGCTTATCACCTGCCACCAAAAAACAGAAACATGGATCTAGTTTCGGGGCAGAAGTGGGACACTTGGTGGTGATCTTATCAAAAATGTCTGTGAACATTTTTGTTTGATCTTCAGCTCAAATTTGACCTTGCTTGGGTCAAAGCTATTATAGCTGCCATAAAAAGTAGCTGACATCCACCTCCAGTAAAATTATTACACCATGAATACGTATGCCAAGGTGGGAGGAGGAACGCTCAGACACAAGATGCAAAGTCATCAACTCAGATTCACATGTGTCTGACAGACACAGAATGAAACACTTCTTAAGAATTGCTCTTGTGGGGCCTGGAGGGCCTGTCAGTTGACTTTGGTGCGCTTTAAACTCAGGGCTAATAAGGATGTGCTGTTGGGAATTTGTGTGCATGACAGCCAAGCAGAAAGAGAGGCTTTGATTAGCTACGGGGCCCGTGCAAAGGGAATCATTGCACGGGGAGACCAGCCACAAACCTGAGCTGAGAGAGAAAAAAAAGTTCAAATACTGCTGAAGTTCAAGGCTGTTTGAGAAAATAAAAGCATGCACGCCACACAATCTATGATTTGACATTTTAAGGTCAAATAGGGAAATATCTCAAGGTCTTACTAAACAAACTACATTAAAAAAAACCTAAAATAAAATAAAAAATCAGTTGATTGTTGTCATCAGCAGTGCAGACATGTCAAACATGATGACAGAGACCTTTTTGGCATTTCAGGCAATCACAACACGTGAAATTGATTTAGGGTGTCGAACTGAAGAGCAATGAACAAGTGATTGTTACTGTCAGTGTATCAGAGGATCAGCTTGTTCTTCTGCTGGTAAACAAGCTTTCAACGTACAGAGGAGACTGTCGTAACACATTAAATGACATGTGAAATTTGGCAGTCAATAATTAGAAAAATGGGGAGGCTCCCTGGGGGAGCCGTTCTTAACCTGCTGGGTGTTATTTCTGTCTTTTTCACACTGTGAGGAAACCATTAAGGTCTTCTGAGTTGTTTTGATTGAGAGCCGCAAGGTTTAAACTGTGACCATTCTAGTAAATAAAAAAACAAAAAACAAAGTAATAAGATAAGATAAGATAAGATAACCTTTATTAGTCCCACACGTGGGAAATTTGTTTTGTCACAGCAGGAAGTGGACAGTGCAAAAGTTATGAGGCAGCTCAAGACTGCGATTCCAACAGTGAGTTTAAGATTATGAATTATACAGCAATAATTTTTTTAAAGTTCATGTTATATTTGATGTGCATGCTTGAATTTAATATCACTGGTTTAGATATAATAGCAAATTAACAAGCAAGCCTTTACCTCTTGGATTCAAGTGCATTCAACTGCATGTATGTATGTATGTATACATATACTCCATGGTAGGGTGTAGTTTGCAGCTTAGCTATAGGGGAGGGGTGGAGCAGTGGGTTCAGGGTATGGTGTCAAGGGAGGCTGACCAACACAGCAGATTTTCATCATCTTATCATGCCTGTCCTATTTGAGTAGGGTGCCGTGACCTGACAATAGAGCTGACTGATGTGTTGCCCTGGAGAAAAAACACTGTCAATAAACATTCATCCATATTGCAACACTGTGTGTTGGTCCTTTTGTATCAAAAGAGGTGCTGCAACCCAGTCATGGGATGATGGATCCATGACCAAAAAAGTGGTAAAAGTAGTGTCGGAGCTGTGCATCAGGAACAAGCAACGGTACAACAGCAATAGCTTGACCGTCTGCAGGGTTAAGGTGTGCTAGTTGAAGCTGTTTGAGGACCTAGTTGCTCCGCACCAACATCACTGTCCCACCAGTGTCCCTTTCCCCAGAGACTCTCTGCTACTCACACAACCAAACCAGGGCTCCTAAATTCAAACCATGTCACTGTAAATTGTAGTAGTAAAAGTAAAAGTAGTGAAAAGGTATTCTTGCCTCAGCACTGAGTCTTGCATTTGGGTCCACGCTGCCTTCCAGCCACCTGGACGTAACACCCTCAACTTTTTTGGGGGACATCCGCTGGGCGATACCGGACTGTCCCCTCCTGGACCCATCAGCACCACCATGGGCCATTGCTGCAGAGCGACTGGGACATGTCCACCGGGAATGCCCACGGATGGGGGTGGGACAGTGTTGTCAACCCTCCAACATACATTGTCTCAGTAACGCATCAAGGGTGTATACGCAGCTTTGTTGGACTCAGGCTACACGAAGTCCTGATCCACCCAACCCTGCGTTGCCCAGGGGCATTGTGAAAGGGCAAAGAGGTCGTCTGACGGTGACTCTGGGGAGGATTAGATAGGTGGGCCTTCCTGGGAGGCCTCACTGTTTCCAGCGGTTCACACAATGGGAGGTTTCCCACCAGAGCAGTCTCAAGACGATACTCTAAGCTCAGCCTTTGACCAGGTGATGAAAATCATTGGTCAAATGGTGTGCCCTGATGTAGCGCTAACCTACTCGCATTTTGCGATGGTGACAGACAGATTGCATCTAGTGATCTGTGACACTTGAATGGAAAAGGAACACATCCAGTTGTTGGTGCTAAAAAGCTGCCTCTACGAGGTGGTGCGGTCAGACAGGGGAGTAGCCACAAAAGTTTAACACCTTAACCTGCTCAAAGCATGGAGAGGCTTAGGCCACTTCTTCGGTGAAGGAAAGAGATGAGTTGGGGCCGGAGGTGCCGAATTCCACCATTCCTATCTCCCTCCATTGTGATGACCATGTCACACAGGTTCAGAGAGTGGATGGTGCTGGACTGCAGCAGTGTTTTGCACATGTGTTACCTCCCACCTACCTAGTCATACCTCGCTCATAGAGCACCATTTTGAAATGCGCCCTGATGTGATGGTGCATTCAGGACTCGACCAGCTTCCTGGACAGAAGACAAAAAAGGGAAAAAAGAGAAATAGTTAGGAGGAAATGGGGGAACTGCTGAAGATGGGAGTAACAGAACAGTCCCACAGTGCGTGGTGTAGCCCCACAGTTCTTGTGGTGAAGAAAGGTGGGTCTATAACATTGTGCTGACAACCACAAAGTGAAAGAGATGCCACGATTTTATGCCATGCCCAGGTCGATGGTTCATGGGCCAGTTAGGGACTGGTCATTTCTTCATGACAATGGATTTAACCAAGGGCTACCAACTGATTCTCTTGTCTCAAGAACTGTTGCAGAGCTGACTAGACCTTTGACTGACCTCCCCTGAAAAGTCACCCCAGATCTGGTCCAGTCGACAGAGCAGTGCCAGGCAGCATTCGTGCAGGTAAAGAAGGCTCTCTGTAGGGAAATGCTGCTCCACACTCCTAACTTCTCCCTCCCCTTCAGTCTGCATTCTGATCTTGAACGGAAGGCAGGTGGCTGTTTTATCCCAGCAGGTAAGCGGGGGTCAATTGCCCTCTGAAATATATCAGTGGGATTTGTTAGAGCTGAGAGAGGCCAGGTACAGTACAGTAGAGAAGGAGTTCCTGGCCATCTGGTGAGAGCACTTGACTCTCTTTGATAATACTTGCTGTACTTCCTGGAACGTCCATTCACCCTCTGTTCGGACCATGCCCCACTCCAGTGGCTCCATCGCATCCAAACATTCTCCCGCTTCTGGGTTGGGGTCGGGGTTCAAGGTGTGGTGTCAGTTGAGGCTGACACCGACTCTGCAGATTTCCATATTTCCAGCATGTAATCATGCCTCCCTTATTTGAATAGAATGCCAGGACCTGACGATTGAGCTGTGTGGTGTGCTGAGCTGGAGGAGGCAGCTGGAAAGCTGTGCAAACACAAAGTGGCAAAGAAACACTGTAAAAAAAACATTCATCTATGCTGCAACGCTGTGTGTCAGGTCCTTTTGTATTACATACCCTGTTGCTTTTATTCTCCCTTTATTTGCAGCTGGCAGATTGAATAGAGTTGTTGACACCCATGGAACACACAGTTTACTCTTTTTAATGTTTATACACCCCGTTCACACTCTCAAATCATCACAGACTGATGCTTGGTCAATACATTATAGCCTTCACATTTTAAAGACAGTCTGACAGAGTTCAGGGACATGACTGTTGCTGTGCATTCAGCCAAAGTAATAAAGAAATATCTGTGGGAAATACTGCCCTTTAACGTGTGTTATGGTGGGTGAATGCCTGTGTTTGAACTCTGACTTTAGTGCCTTACCCTAAATAAAGAGCGATGGAAAAAGGAAAAACAAAAACAAAAACAGAGGTGACTTGAAAAACAAAGGATTCTCTGAAATTACTGGAGTCTGTGTGTTAGTGATTGTGCTATCCACTACCCCAAATGTCTCCTGACATGTATTTTTGTTTTGGTCTGCAAGTATTCTGTCTCCTGTCTTACCAGTCATTTATCACTCTGGTGCATATTTTTTTATTTTAATTTTTGAGCGTTAATTTTTCTTTTGTTTTTTTCAGTCAGACTCTCTCTCATTAGAGTACTTTTATAATGACAGTTTCAGTGATAATGTTTGATGGAACGGAGTTCTTTTACTACATTGCAGCTGTAATAGTTGCTAGTTTAGCATCAACCACATGGCAGCTACAGTAACTGTTTGTTTTTTGCTGGCCTGCATTATCAAACGTGAATTGACAAGCTTCCCTTTGTAGATCAGCAACATTAACAGTGGTTGAGTTGCAAGATTAATAAGTTAAGTTGGTAGGCAGCCTGCATTTTTGTCTCCATTGTCATCCAGCTGAACTTTTTCCCCTGCAGGTTTAGCAAGGCTGACCTTAGGAGAGAATGGACTTTAGCCTCCTCCAATTACAGCAGAAAGCACGAGGATGGTCTTTATCAGGTCACACTCACTGGGAGTGAGTGGATGTGTTGACACAGCTTCTCCAGCTGCATGCCTTAATAATGAGTAAGAGTTCCTCTATATCTTTTTTTTTCTGAATCTTACGAGCAAAACTGTTCTATTGAAATACAACATTTTAGTAAAGTAAGTTTCTGCCTCTGTCAGTCTGCAGGCCAAAGTACCCGTGGGCAAGATACTGGACCCCAAGTTGCTCAGGATGTATCCAAATGTTAGAAAGCACTTAGACAAAGATAAAAATGTTATATGATTGAGTGAATGACACTTGCAAAAGCATTTTGAGTCTTCAACTAAATGTAAGTATTAGTCTGTTTCCATTTCGTCAATTCAGTCCACATTGAAATAGTTGGTTTTCAGTTTCCAAAATGGGAGTGCTTTTGAATTTAAATCAACAGCTTGTCAATCAAATCTCAACCACAACCACACGAAAAGCTTCTTGAATTCTTGCAATTTAAACTATTAAAGATGCATCGTTTTTTAGAATCAGCTTTGATTTAGCATGTCTATTTAAAACAGATTTTTTACAAAGTCTTTTGGGAGCTTATACATGTATAGCAACACATTTTTCTGGCACAACTTCACCTACTTCCAAAATGCATGGAGAGGACAAAGATCTGATGACGTGAAGACTCCAGCAACACAGTTTTTGTTTAAATAAAAAACAGGACCAGTCACACCTTCACAAATAAACAAACTGACCAATTAACATTTAACGAGGTGGTACTGGCTAATTGGTTAATTGGTTAAGCTACAGCCCAAATAGATTCTGGACTGAACCACTACAGATTAAAAGGGGGAAAAATAATAAAAGAAAACTTCCCTGCAGGTCTAAAAGAAATACATAATCAAAATTACACTGACAAATGCAAATAAGTTTATATAAAACTAAAGTACAGGGACGTTAAAAGAGGGAGAAACAATACAAAAATCTATGTTTTTGACTAAATTTTTGTATTTAGTTAAATGACCCTGATGATTAAATGACCCATTTAGTTAAATTATGTATTTAGCAATGACCCTGATGAAGGCCACAAGCCAAAAGCTGTTTGTTTAAGTGTCGCTGGAGTCTTCATGTCATCAGCTTATGCAAGTATACATCTGTCCATTGAGTACAGTGTTTGGAGTCCATCCACAGCCTCTAATATAAACACTCAACTTACAAAGCTATGCTGTCACTACTAAAACTACCTGTCTTATTTTATAGATTTAGACTTTCCAGACACAAACAGCATAATTTAATGAATGGCAACAAATCAGATAGTATTTTATTCATTCTCCCTCCCCCCTTGTGTCTTGTTTGTGATGCATTACCTTTTCATTTTCAGGTCCCTTTAGATTTGCTGCTTTGTGTATTTTTGGTACAAAAAGCAAATGAGTTTTACACTTTTATCTATTGTTTTTTGCAGCAGTTACTTCAGTGATACAAAGAGGAAAAATAAGGCATTCAAAGATTAGGATGTGGTGTTTATACCTTATTAGAGCAGGAAAGCCAGAGTGAATGCACTGTAAAGGTCATGTTTTGTATTTAAATCAACTTTCTGCACCTGGCTGACTGTTCTGTTTTATTTTTGCTTTGTATTCTTTCTACTCCTTGCTTCTGCATCATTTATTCTGAGTCTGTTTTTTCTTAATACATCATGTTAGTTTGATTTAAGAGCTCCTGACAGACCAAGTGACAAAATGACAGTCTTGGGAAACAGTAGAAAGACAGTGAGAGATTCTTCTGGACAGCATCATATTGCTTGATATTCCTCTAATGCATAATGATTCCAAAGCTGTTTACGCCCTGAACTTTAATTGGCACCGCTCGTGTAGATGTGCAGTGATTTACAATAAGTATCAAGAATGCAAATAAAGTAAAACTGGGACATGTTTCAAAGGCTGTACTCTTCTGACAGCCCGACACAGCTACGAATGGTGAAATTGTACTAAAAGCATAGCATGCAATTTTGAGCTTTATAGCGCTGCTTTTCCGATATAAGAGGAATGCATAACTGTCTCTTTTGACATGGAAATATAATATTTTCAAGCAGCTGTCAATCACAAATTCTTTTCAGCTATCAAGAGACGCCCCGCTGGCCGAGTCTGTTACCTTAAAATCAGTTGAAAACCCCAAAGTGCAAAGGCGACAAAATAAGTCAGAGGAAAGAGAAAATTACAGAGAGCAGCTGTGATTTAGCCCTGCAAAATTGTGAAGAAGATGTACAAATAATACAAAGCGCAGTCAGGCCAGAGGATGCAGACATATGGCAGCATCTCAAGGCAAAGCAAAATGAGAGGAAGAAAGATGAGCGCACATACACCAAAGAAAGATGATGCAAGAAAGCTCTGACACTACTGAGAAGGATGGAAGTAGAAGGAGATGGATGAATGGATGGAAGAATGAATGGATGGATGGAAGGGTGAGAAGAAACTTGAAATCAGTGATTTTCTTTTATGTTATATATATATATATATATATATATATATATATATATATATATATATATATATATATATATATATATATATATATATATATATATATATATATATATATATCTCTACATATACATAAAAAAGCGCTGAATGTCAAGCAGCCGTTCACAGAACAGACAGTTACATGGGGCAGTAGTAGAAGAGAGGTACAGGCACAGGAGTGGGTGGCTAGCCATCAGTGCACAAGCCTGAAGCAATGAAACATTACGCCAGGATAATGAAGATGGTTCTGCTCGGTCACACTCCACATTAGCCCAGAGTCAGACCGACCCCAAAGTGTCAACAAGTTAATAGACTGGGTATCAGTGACTCTTTCACACTGCTGCTCTCCACCACAAACACCAATTATTTACAGGAATTTTGTGGATAGATATACATAGATCCCTCTTCGTAGAAATTAATAATATGATCACAGCCTGAGGTACAGCCAGGGGTGTAAGCATTAATGAGTGTGTAGAATTTCTTGCCATGTCGAATGTGTGGCCAATGGTGTGAAGCAGTTTAATGGTATTTCTGTGTAGGCGTAATGCTAAGAGAGAGACATGATGTCAGCTCTGGATCTCGGTTTATCTTCAGCCTTTCTTCTAATGGAAAATCAAAGTAAAGTCACAGTGTAATTTAGAAAAAATATAAATAATTAAAAGGAAGAAAAAATCACAAACACTTTCTCAAGCCAGGGCGTCACGTACAGCTGTTGTTCTGTGCATGCTCTATTCATACAGGGTTGTTTTTTTAATGTAACAATGATGACCTTTAAAGTGAATTAAGCACTTATTTTAATCCTAAACCAAGATCTTCAAATGTTGCATAAGTAACATTTCTGGCTTTCTCAATTTTTTATTAATTTTTTTTTTGGTAGCAGGACATTTATGTAAATGTTTCTTGCAGATTCAATTAGACATACCCAAGACCATAACTTCTTTAGAGTGCATCTGCTCTAAACCGCACTTTTGAGCATTTAGCTCTCTCGCTGTCAGTAAAAGAAAGCATAAAAGAGGGATGTAGTTACCATGACGTCACCCCCTGGTTTGTAAAGTCCTGTTTTTGCCCTCAGCATCTTGATATTTTCAAACCAGATGAGGGAATGGTCTGACTAACCTGCCATCATTGGCTAGTGATTTGTCGATCGCAAGCGGTTAGCAAAATTACAACACAGCATTCATAAAATGGTCTCAGTGTGAGTCCATTTTATAAATGAGTGACTGAGACCATAAGCTTGGCAGGATATCGTTCACAGAGGGCTGTCTTCCCATAAATGTCTGTACATGTACAACTGAAACTCCTGTTGCAACCGAAGCTATCGCTCCCTGGTGGACTTTAAAAAGAATGCAGGTTTAAAGGTTTAGGGCAGGGATGTGAAACTCATTTGCTACATGCAACACAGATTGATCTTAAGTGGGCCAGATGACTAAAACTTCACTTTCTGTTAGTGTAACTACACATTTAATCCCCGAGGTATCCTAATATAAGATAAATAAGTTCAATTTTAAATGTAAAATTGATAAATGTACACATAAAAGTTCTCATAGCTCACACATTTGACACCCCTGGTTAAAGGCATTTCCAGATATCTAAACTGATTGAGGTTAGCATTAGCATTTTCTAGAGAAAGCATGAAGAACAGGGTTGGTTTTAGTTCATAGCAAGGTAGAACTTATCATGGATATAACTTGGTCAGTTTTAAAGTGCTCCATTTTTGCATATTTACAAATATACAACAGTGGCAGGGGAAATTAAAAGTTTTACAGCTGTTTATATTCACTTCAACCATCTTTTGATTGTTAGCTTACGGTTGCTGAGGCAGCTCTGGCTTTCTGACTAGGAAATTAGAATTAAAGGTGGTAGTCTAGATTAAAATTCTGGCTGGGAGCTCAGAAATTCCAACGTCCAACTTATTCAGGAACGCACCATCAGTTTCCAGACCCAGAAGCTTTTCAGAATCTTTTATACTGTGAGTGGTAATAATGAGTCTCTCTGAATTTATGGGCATGGTTATTTTGAGGTGCTAGCCCTTGCACATGGGTTTGGAAACCGTCAAAATCTTATTATTTGAATTTATTACTGTTTAGGACAGTCTTGAATCCTGTTTTCTAAGGTGTTGAGCACCCACACGAGAAACATGCTAATCCATAATCCAATTCAAACTTTCAAACATTCCTAACTGTGATGCAGGAATCTTGTAAATATATAGATCTACACAGAAATTATTAACATGGTCACAGCCTGAGGTACAGCCAGGGGTGTAAGCATTAATGAGTGTGCAGAATTTCTTACCATGTCAAATGTGTGGTCAATGGTGTGAAGCAGTTTAATGGTATTTCTGTGTAGGCGTAATCAAAGAGAGAGACATGATGTCAGCACTGGATCTCGGTTTATCTTCAGCCTTTCTACTGCCATAGCAACTCTTAAGCAAGGAGGAGCTTATCATTTAGACAAAAAAAAATGTTCGGATCCTTTCTGTCAAGTTAGCCAAACCTTTACTATGGCATTGTTCATAAAAGGCATGCATCTGCATGCTTCTATATAAACACTGTCTTTGCATATAAAGCAAAAACACAGCACATTTTTAACTTTTTGAGGGACCACGCTGCGCAATAATCATAACGTCATTGGATCAAACACGTGCCTATACGGGGCACATGCACAGGCTTGTTTTATTTATCAGTGTAAAATAACTACCAAGTACTAGCCTATATTGGTTGTTCTGAATGTGGCTCTGTCCTTGAACATTATAACCTCACTCACTCTCAATTATGCTAAAATAATGAGGTTTCTGCCTTCAAATTCTCAAAAAGCATTTTCTACAGTAGCATCCTACAGCCTGCGTCTCCATAGACTGTATAAAATTACCTTTAAACAGTGGATAAGCTGCACTTGAACACAGTCATGTTTTAACACTACTGTCAAGATACTAATGTGCTCAAATGGGAACCCTAATATGGAGCTGTTTATCGTTTTATGTTGCTTTCTTCGTCACCTTATTTGAGAGTGTTAGCAGCTTTTCCTAGCTCCCACCAAACACAAAGTACAGCCGAGGCTCATGGGAATGTAATTAATAATATGATGTAATTGACACTCACTAAAGCCATCGCTAGGGGAATATCAATTCCCATAGCACTTCATTCAGCAGCTGTATTTTACTCCAAGCCACAAATGCCAGCCTCATGGCCATGCATCACTAAAGGGATCACTGAAGTCCGCTCACAATGAGAGCGATTTTGTCTGAAGCATTCCAACGACATTACGATAAAGGCTAGCTGACTGATGTTCTGTCTTTTAAGCCACTGTTAACTCAGAGCCTCGAAGCCATGAATTTGAATTCAAATCACTGATGAAGCACACTATTCTCCTGGCTTGGATGCTTCAGATGCCACGCAAATGACACATGGACAAAAAGCTTCTCTAATGGCGACGCGAGCCAGTCGTCAAATACGGAATTCTGCCGTTTGATGACAGCCAAAAGTAAACCTTCTCAAACAATAACTGCAAGAGCAACTCGGCTTCAGAAATCTATGGTACTCGAAATTGTTGTTTATTTTGATTCCACAGAAGTAAACATTCAAAGCAGACAGGCATAAACAAGCCAGGCATCTCAAACTTTTTATTGGATGCAAATTAAATAGAGAGGGAGCTCTTTAAGACCATTTGCAATCCTCTATCTCAAGCAATTAGGCGAGGGTACGATTGACAGCAGCAGAAAGCAGATGCAGAGATGTGACAGGCAGCCAGACGCACTCCAGTGTGCTACACCGAACTCCCCTAATGCTTTGGCTTGTAGATAACTTTACAGATCAGCCATGATTATGTTGCTTATTAATTCAATCAGTCAGCTCTGGATGGCTGCTCTTTTATTAGTGCCGTCTTTTTACTTATGCACTCTACAAAGGCAGATGTGAGTGATGCAAGCAAAGAGAAAGCAAAGGAGCGAGAGACAGAGAGAGGGAAGAGAGAGGAGACCTTTGACAAACTCTGAAGTAATTGCCTCTAGTCATTTGAAAAAGAGGTTTTAGGATGAAAAATTGATCCATAGATCTATTTAATCAAGAGCTGACTCAAGAATTGTCCTTTAGAGTACCTCTGCTTTCTGACACAAGCGAAATAAAAAATGAGACACTATGTTTTGGATTTTACACTTTTGACATTTAGAGTATTGTAACATTAATTGACCGTATCACGAGTCTCTGCCTAGCTCAGTGGGTTTCTAAGGATCTGGTATCGTGGTGCTAGAGCAGATCAAATGCAGCTTCCGCGAGGCATCAGAGATCCAGCCCAGTATTCCTTTCTCCTCTCTTTTGCCACTTTCTATAATTACTTGCAATGCCAAACCTCCCAAGTTGAAAAAATAATAATTACATCAGATGTTAAAACTTCATGAGGGTGACATGGTGAGTGTGATTAATGTAATTATTCCTTCGGGTTATGTAGTTCTCTGTTCCACAGTCAAAGAAAAGCAGTGAAGTCAGATGCATCAAAGAAAAGTTACATAACATAACCGAGTTTCCTCCAAAATAGTCAATTATAAACAAAATGTAAGTATTTTCATATAATTTGTACTTAACTGCGAATTGCCAATATTAATTGAAAATGAGAAAACGAATTGCTTAAAAAAGTGCTCAGTTTCAATTTAATGCATGTTTCAAAAACGTTGTGATAGGGGCATGTTTACCACTGTGTTGCATCACCTTTTCTTTTTAAAATAACACTCTGCATGTGTTTGGGAACTGAGGAGACCTATTGCTGTAGATTTGAAGGCAAACTGTTTTCCCATTCTTGCCTGATAGCTGCTCAACTGTCTTGGTCCTTCATTTCACACTGTGCAGCAGGATTTCAGTGGGTGACAAGTCTGGGCTTCAGAAAGGCAGGGCTTAAAGTTTCAGTATTTGGTGTCCTTTACAAAGGAATACATGAAGAATGGGGTTTAATTTTGCGTTAGTGAAGCAAGAAAGGTGTTTTTGGAAAACGTTGCTCCAAAACTTCATCATTCAAGCGTCATTTAGCATTAATGGTGCCTTTGCTGAGCAAGTTACCTACACCATATGAAGTAATGGCCTGGTCTCAGAGTCAGTTAGGTTACAGGTGAAACGGTGATCTGCATGTTTGATTTGGCATGGATGCCTTTCTTGATGTAACCCTCCGCCTTTATCTGGGCCGGGGACTACATAGTGGCTTGTGGCAGGCTGAGGTGAAGAGAGTGTCGGGCAGAATCTGAAGCTAGAAATTGAAGGTGTGAAGCTGAATGTTGTGATTGTGTATGACTCACATGTTGGGTGTCAGTTAAAGTAGGAAAAAGAACTATGGCGTAAGCTGGATGAAGTCCGGTCACCACTGGTGATTGATAGACTTCAGAGGACATATGTAGGTCAAGTAAACAGAGGTGATGAGGATGTGATGGGTTACTATGGTGTTCAGGAGAGAAATGTGGAAGGACAGATGGTTTTGGACTGTGAAAAAACTGATGAAATGATTGTGGTGAATACACATTTATGGAAGAGTGAGGAACATAGGGTAACATATAAAAGTGTACATAGTTGTCAAGGAGGGGTTTGGTGTGTCCTTGGGCAGAGAACAAGGAGACTTGGTGATGGGATGAGGAAATACTGGAAAGTATTCATGGAAAGAGGCTGGCAAAGAAAAAGTGGGATAGTCAGGGAGATGAAGAAAGTAAACAGTACTGGGAAGTTCCTCCTGTCTAATAGAGAGGTGGCAAATCCAAAGGCTTAAGGTGAGTTGTACATGAGGCTGGACACTCAAGTAAAGGGAAAAAAAGGCTTTATCAACTGGACAGGCAGAAAGATTGGACTGCAAAAGATTTGAAGCAGGTCAGGGTAAGGATAGAGATGGAAATGTACTAACAAGGGAAGAGAGTGTGCTGGGAAGGTGGAAGGAATTCTTTGAGGAGCTCACGAATGAAGAAAATGAGAGAGAGAGGAGGTCGGATAGAGGACAGTTAGTGAATCAGTGAGTGCAGAGGATTAGTTAGAAGGAACTGAAGGCAACTATCAAGAAAATATAGAGTGCTCCTGACATACCTGTGGAGGAACTGAGCTGTTAAGGAGGGCAATGGACTTTTTAATCAGTTTGTTTAACGCAATTTTGCAGAGTGAGAAGATCCATGAGAAATGGAGAATAAGTGTACTGGTACAGATTTTCAAGAACAAGTGCTGAGCTGCTGTAACTACAGAAGGATAAAACTGATGAGCCACATAATGATGCTATGGCAACGAGTTGTTGAAGAGAGAACTGACGATCAGCAAGAAGCGGTATGGCTACATGCTGAGAACAACCACGAGAGATGCAATGTTTACTTTGAGACTACTGATGAAGAAAGAGCAGGACAGGAGTTGCACTGTGTCTTTGATGATCTAGAGAAAGCATATGATAGGGTAACAAGAGAGGAACTGTATCATGAGGAAGTCAGGAGTTGAAGAGAAGAATGTGAAGGTGGTGCCAGACATTAATGAAGGACAGAAAGAAAGTGGAGATTTGTATGGTAGGAGCCACAGATGGGTTTACATCAGGGATCAGCTCAGGGCCCCTTCTTCTTTGCACAGGTGATGGACAGGTTGACAGATGAGGTCAGGGAGGAGTCTCCGTGGACTATGATGTTTGCAGATGACATTGAGATCTGTAGTGAAAGGGAGCAGCTAGAAGAGAGTTTTGGAGGTATACTCAGGAGAGAAGAGCAAGACAGAATAAATCTGTGTGAATGGGAGGGAGACAGGTGTAACGGTGAAGCAGCAAGGTGTAGAGATACTGAAAGCAGTTGAGTTTAAATACATGGGGTCAACCATCCAAGGCAACAGACAGTGTACAAGACAGGTGAAGGACAGAGCAAAAGCATGGTGAAGTAGATGGAATCAAGTTTCAGTGATTTGTGAAATATTGCAGCATGAGTGAAGGAGAAGGTTTACAAGATACTGAGACCTGCTATGATTTGTGTGTTTGAATATGATGGCACAAAGTTACAATAAAACGTCTTTAAAAGAAAGAGGTTAATATAAGTTAGGAAAGTGCAAAATCAGTCAGGATGACTGGTGAGATTTGAGGTCTTATTCGGGCAAAAATCCCCTGTCCTTCCAAGACAGGAGGGCGAGCTGGAGGTGACAGAGTTGAAGATGTAAAAACATTTTTTATTTTTTGGGGGGAGTGGCAGAAGGGACAGGACTAGAACTGAATATATCAGAGGGACAGCTCAGGTTAAGTAATTCCAAGACAAAGATAGAGAGGCAAAGGTGGTTTGGACATGAGCAGAGGAGAGATGGTGGATATATTAAACAAAGGATGCTGACTGTGGAGCTGCCAGACTGGAGAAAAAGAGGAAGAGCACTGAGAAGATTCACGATGTAGGAAAGGAGGACATACAGAGATCTGATGATGGATGCAAGGGATGGGGTCAGACGGAGGTAGATAATCCCATGTGGCAGCTGCTAAAGGGAGCTGCTGCAAGAAGAAAAAACTGAGATTTACTAGGATTTTTTCTTTTTTTTTCTTTTTTGAATTAGAAAACTTCCTCGGGTTTTTGTTTCCCTGTTCAAACTGTTTCAAAACATGTTGCTAGCATCAGTTTCAAAATAAGTATACATTTTTAGTTTTGATGACTGAGAGCCAACATATGATTGCAGGTCACACAGTGAGTTTCGCTTGTGTAATGATGACAGCATGTCTTCATATCTTACAGCCACTTTTAGCACTTGTTTGTAATTTAAGACAATGAACTTGGCAGTAGTACAGTAGTGCATTGTATTTCCTTGCTGGAGTCAAAGACCTGTCTTTTAAGCCATGGGATGTAAATGGAACAAGAGTGGAGGGGGAGTAGCTGTGTATGTGGATAAAAACCTAAACTACAAGGTGGTAGAAAGTATGACAACTGTAATTGATAATTTACTAGAATGTATAACAATTGAAATTTATAAGGAAAAAGAAAAAAAATGTAATAATTAGCTGTATATATAGAACACCTGGCTCTAGTATTCAAGTATTTAATGACTTCATAGAGGAAATATTCTCTAAAACAAATCAAAAAGTTATGTTTATCTGTGGTGATTTTAATATTGACCTGTTGAATCCAAAAAAGCATAAAATGACCGACGAATTCCTAAACACTATGTACAGTTTGAGTTTACATCCTAAAATAACCAGGCCTAGCAGAATTACACCACATTGTGCCACCTTACTTGACAATATTTTCACTAACAATATGGAAAACAACATTGTGAGCGGAATATTAATTAATGACATCAGTGATCACCTACCAGTTTTTGCAGTTTATGACACTAATTATAAGAAAAATCAGCATGAAGAACAACTGAGATACAGACGTGTAAGGACAGAAGAAACTATGACTGCATTTAAGAACGATCTATTAAATCAGGACTGGGACAAGGTGTACAAAGAAGCTGATATTGATATTGCATATGGCATATTTTTAAGAATATTCATGGAGTTGTACGATAAAAACTGTCCAACAATAAAATACAACAGAAAGCACAAATATTCAGATAGACCATGGCTCACTAAGGGTTTACAAAATGCATGTAAAAAGAAAAATACACTCTATAGGGAATACCTAAAACAAAGAACAAAAGAAGCTGAAAATAAATATAAAAAATACAAAAATAAGTTGACCAATATTATACGTGTATGTAGAAAGGAGTATTATAGTAAAATATTGAACAACAATAAACATAATATGAAAGGAATATGGGATGTTTTAAACGGTATCATTAAAAATAATTCTGGACAACAAAGTTATCCACAATACTTTATCGATAATGGCAATATTATGGAAAACACTGCTGATAAGGTCAACAGCTTTAATCATTATTTTGTAAATATTGGACCAAAACTGGCAGAACAAATTCCTGAGTCACTGCCATCAGTAGACTGTAGTGAAAACCTGATTGATAGGAACCCTAACTCAATGTTCCTCACATCAGTGGAGGAAAAAGAAATAATTGACATTGTACACAGGTGTAAATATAAAACATCCACTGATTGTAATGATATTGACATGAAAATCGTCAAGAAGGTCATTGAAGGAATTGTAGGACCTCTAACATATATTTGCAACTTATCATTTCAGACGGGAAAAGTGCCAAACAAAATGAAAATAGCTAAAGTTGTGCCGCTGTATAAAACCGGGGATAGACGCCACTTCACAAATTACAGGCCTGTTTCTTTACTACCACAATTCTCCAAAATCCTAGAAAACCTGTTTAATAAACGATTAGACAAATTCTTAGATAAATATAAATTACTCTCTGACAGTCAATATGGATTCAGATCAAAAAGATCAACATCTCTGGCATTAATCGAATCAATTGAGGAGATTACGAATGCTATAGATCAGAAACAGTATGCAGCTGGAGTATTTCTGGATCTCAAGAAAGCATTCGACACAATCAATCATGACATATTAATTAATAAACTGGAACAGTATGGGATTAGGGGGGTTGTACTGCAATGGGTGAAAAATTATTTAAGTGACCGGAAACAATTTGTGAAGCTGGGTGTCCATTCCTCATCATGCTTGGACATTGCTTGTGGTGTTCCACAAGGCTCTGTACTGGGTCCAAAATTATTTATTATTTATATAAATGATATTTGTAAGGCATCTGATATATTAAAATTAGTATTATTTGCAGATGACACAAATATTTTTTGTTCTGGGGGGAATCTAAAGGAGCTGCTGGATACAATTACTTCAGAAATGTGCAAAATTAAAAAATGGTTTAACAGGAACAAACTATCGCTAAATCTAAGTAAAACTAAAATTATCTTATTTGGGAATTCCCTTAGAAATGCACAAGTGCAGATTCATGTAGATGGTGTGGAAATTGAAAGAGTACTTGAACATAAGTTTCTTGGTGTGATTATAGATGATAAATTAAACTGGAAGTCTCATATAAATCATATACATAACAAAATTTCAAGAAGTGTCTCAATCTTGAGTAAAGTAAAACACATTCTGGACCACAAATCACTCCACATTCTCTATTGTTCCCTGATTGCACCGTATTTGAATTACTGTGCAGAGGTTTGGGGCAATACTTACAAATGTTCGCTATCATCAATCTTTATATTACAAAAAAGGGCCATAAGGATAATCCATAAAACTGGTTACAGAGATCATACAAATCCACTATTCTTAAAATCAAAAATTCTAAAATTCACAGATCTGGTTCATTTTCTCACAGCACAAATTATATATAAAGCAATAAATAACCTGCTTCCTGACAATATTCTAAAAATGTTTTCTAAAAGGGAACGGGGATACAATTTGAGGGGGGAATTAAATTTAAAACATCCTCGTATCCGTACAACATTAAAAAGTTTTTGCATCTCTGTGTGTGGAGTGAAACTGTGGAACAGACTAAGTAAAGATATGAAGCAATGTCCAAGCATGGCGCAGTTTAAAAAGCGGTTTAAGGATATGGTTTTTACAGGGTACAGGGAAAAGGTAGAGATTTGATAGGGTGTTCTTGTCTAATATTTTCATGTGTGTGCGCATGCACGGGTTTGTTGGTATGGGTATATATGTATGTGTATATGTATGTATGTATGTATGTGTATATATATATATGTGTATATGTATATGTATGTATATGTATGTATATATATATATATATATATGTATATGTATATATATGTGTATGTGTGTGTATGTATGTGTGTATGTATGTATATATATATATATATATATATATATATATAAAATTGTAGGTTGTGTATCCTTCAGGTGTTAATGGGGTTATTGAAAATGTGTATATGTGCGTATGTGTGTATATACGTAGGTATGGATAGATAGAAACATATATGTGTATATATTAAAAAAAAAAAAAAAAAAATTACACATAACATATAATGTAATTACAAGGAGGTATTTCTGTAGTCTATTGATACTAGATAGTGGAAAAGGGGTGGGATTAAATAAGCTTATGCTTCTTCCTGCTTCTTTTTGAACATGGACGTTATTTGGAGTTGTGGTTGCTCGTTTTCCTTTTGTTTGCTTTGTTCATTTGTCTCTTTTAATTCTATTTTTTTTTTTTTTATACTTTTTCAACGTGTTCAAAATAAAGATTCAATCAATCAATCAATCAATGGACGGCAGCACAGTGGTTAGCACTGTTGCCGCACAGCAAGAAGGTCCTGAGTTCAATTCCACCATCTTTCTGTGTGGAGCTTGCGTGGGTTCCCTCCAGGTACTCTGGCTTCCTCCTACCGTCCAAAAGACATGCAGTTTGTGGGGATAGGTTAATTGATCGATCCAAATTGCCTATAGGTGTGAATGTGGGTGCAAATGGTTGTCTGTCTCTGCGACAGACTGGCGACCTGTCCAGGGTGTACCCTGCCTCTCACCCTATGACAGTTGGGATAGGCTCCAGCACCCCCTGTGACCCTGAAAAGGATAAGCGAATGGATGGATGGATTTAAATGGACCACTGCTTACATATATATTTACTAATTTCAAGTAGATGTGGTACATAATACTGCGTTTTAACCCAAAGTTGGAGGCGTAGCATCATTCTCCAGTGATACAAGGTAATCAGCATTATTAACTTAATTAATCAAATCTTACTCTTTAACAAATAAAAATCAGCATGTAGATGATGGACAAGAACCTCAGCTCATTTGACTGACAAGTTCTACATGCATAATGTTAAAATGAATACAATTCTCTCTCTCTCACTCATGCCCTACCAAAAAACCCTGCAAGTCATTATTGAGCAATAATTAAATCAGAATTTACAACAAAAGCTCAGTCTTGTGCTGTCGATTCATCTTGAGTAACAATAACACATTGTAAATGCAGAAAACAGAAACAGGAGAATAGAAATTTCCCCTTCCCGATAGTACTGCATAGGTTTGTTAATAACCACATCATTGTGAAGAAGACCTGCAATTAATTTTAACTCCCTTAATAAATGAAAGATGCCATTCAAAATAATAAAAAAGACTTTATGTGCAGTTGTAGATCAAATGCTTTTTGAAAAAATTTAAAAACACACACATACATAGAAGTGCGTCGTCTGTGAAATCAGCTGTTTGGTCATCTTAATGATTCTTTTTGTCCTCATTCACATCAGTTTTCAATTGTTCTGCTAAGTTTTTAATTAATTTGTTTCAAGGCCACTGTGTGCATTTAAGAAAATGAAACAAAGTGTGAAACGCAGAGAGAAAAAGAAAGTGGGAGAGAGATAGAAAGAGGGATGGGTGTTCTTTTGATTTCTAAATGAAGAAAACTTCCTCAGCCTTTAAAAGCTCAGTGGCTCACCATGTACCCACATTACAAACCCCAGCAGCAGTCTGAATTTGAGGGATAAAATAGTGGCATAATGGGGACTCTGCGATGTTTCTGTTCTCCTTGAACCTTGATGAGGTCTACACCATGCTGCTACTTCTGGACTTCTTCTTCTTAAAAAAAAAGAGCAGTTCACTGTCAGCGGCGGTGCACATATCTTCACGCACAACGATGTGCAATTTGACGCCTTGTTGCCAAAGAACTCATCAGAAGTGTCCCAGTTGAGCCGCAGTGAACATAACCCATTTTATACACTTAAAATAGTCCCCGCGAGGAGTAGCATGACATGGTCAGACAGTCCCAGCAGAGTTCGCTGAAGCGAGATTGAGTGTTTTGTCCACAGGGACATGTCATCTGTGGCTTGCCAGGGAACTTAAAAGGCGGGTTGGGGTGCTTAATATGACTACGTATGTTAACAGTGACTGCAACTGAGGACATGAGGTGAGTCATTTCACAAAAGTAGGCAGCGGCTTCCAGTAGGATGTATACAAAGGTCACGACAATGGGAATGAACCCCAAAGGAAGAATGGACTTTGTTTGTGCTTCCAGTCAAGGGAATAAAATTGTAAAAGGCAGGAAAGGGAGAAACGGCAGCAGCAGTGCATAACCACGAAGCAAATAACCTCACCTTTAAAATTAAAGTCACTTGTCAACATGAAAAATAGTGTGGAATGGCGGAGTGTAAGCTCTGGTGCAGGTTTTCAGTCCTAATAGTTTGCAAGTAGTCCTGCTTACACTTGTTGGATATTAAATGTTTTTCCTTTCGTGTTTAATTCTCACTCTCGTCTATTTGGGGCTTTGCCAAAATTTTGAGGAAAGCCTTGTCGATTTGAACAATGTTTGGGAGCGTCCAGCTTAGGATCGCTAATGAGTGGCACACCAGCAGTGAGGTTGAAGGGGTCAAAGACGCAGCTGCTGAAACAAGAAAAGTCAGATCTCTAACAGCACCGAGTGCCTCAGGAGGAGATGAAAAAACAAAACTTTAAGCCCTTCGTTTACTGATGTTTGGTGATTTCACATACTGGTTCGAACATTAAGTTTATTATCAGCTGAGATCCTCATCGGTGTCTAGTTCAGCAGTGGAAAAGGAACACTTAAACATTCAAATTAACAGATAAAAGAATTTAATCTGTTAATTTTGTAGCTTTTAACCAGCAAGAAAAGGGCTGGTGATCATATTAATAGTAATAATATTATTGTTGATCTCTTTTTATTAATTATCAGCACTGTGCCACTTAGCGGAGGGAAGAGAGAGAGAGAGCATAGCCCAATTATAAATTAGTAATATTTCTTCTGGGTTTTATGGAGGAAAGAGAATTGATATCAGAATTCATGTATAAAGTCATGCGTCATAAAATATTAAATAATGTATATATACATAGCCTTGGGCGCAGCAACCCATCATCTCATCCACATTCTGTGCTGCCATTTCTGAATTACATCTGCTGATAATTATATTTGAGGGGCTTATTACATGTCTAGATTCATCTGCACAACATAATCCTTGAGTTGACCAAGGACCCCTTCATGTAAAATTATTAAAACCCGAATATATAAAACCGTTACTCACTGAAGAGGAGCACAGTTGTTCTTCTGTGTGGTTAAAAAATGAGGTAGCGTGTGGTTTAAATCAGGGGTGACTCAGACTGGTTTAGTATAATTTGTGGAGACCATCTGGCTACGTCGGTGCCACCAGCTAAAGTAGAGTTTCTCACAGACCACGAGAACAAATGGTATCACGTTACAGGATGTAATAACAGCAGTGTAAAAGCCCATTACTGACAGAGACTTTCCATATGAATTTTGTCAGTTACATGTTCCCAGTGGCCTTGTGGAGTTGTTTAAATGGGAAGGGGGCGGGACTTGGGAGGGACTTTAGAGGTGGTTGCATGTAACACTAGAGTTATTGTGTCTGTTCCTGGCCCTCACAGCACCTGTCCCAAAAGGCAAATTAATCCCACAACCAAAACATATCCCTCTCTCTCTTGCTGTGCACAGACATGACACATCTGTCTCAGCCATTATCTGTGGCGTGACATGTTGCTGGGATACATCACATGACACCTTCACATGGAGGATATAGTTACTGCAGCATTTGGTCTCACATCTTATGCATGATGCTTCTTTCATCCCCCCCCCCCCCCCCCCCCCACACACACACACACACACACACCAGCTATCTCCTCATATGACCTCACTCAAAACACTTTCTTCATAGAAAAATGTTGTTGAGAGTTGTTCATGACACGGCACTTGAAGACGGAACAAGGGGGGGAGAAATAAGACCTTGAAATTGCTTTGGTATCATGAAGTGAATAGCACTCTTTTTCTTTCTTTGGAAAGTGTGCATTTCACTATCTTGTGGAAAGAAAAAAAAAGACCCAGAGCAAAACCAGTGCGTGACTATATCCATGTGGTGCAGTGCTCAGTGCTCAGGTGGTGGCTGCCCTGATGAGACATGGCTGTTGGCTGTTCTCAGTCCAGTGAAACAGCATCATCAGTGGCCAATCACAAGGTCCTGCACACGACCCTGAAGATCAAAACCACAGGGACTGAGCGTGTCTGTAAAGCCGCTTTTCACGCTTGCTTACATAAATGTAACAGATGTACAAAAGTGTAGAAATGTTGCCTTTTTTTTTTTCACCCAGCAATATGTTGTCTTTTCTTGCCTCAGACATTCTTGGCTGATAATATTTTCAAGTTCCTATTTCTCTTCTGTACCGCTGGAGACAAATCTACTCCACCATCTCCTTTGATATACTGCCTGCTGAAAAGAAAAATAGGAGTGAGAAATAAGTAATAGATTCTTTCCTGGGGAAGAATACATAGCTCGTGAGTGGGAACACATAAAGAACTTCACATTAATTGGAACTCTTTGAACTTTACATTTTGAAGGCAGTAGGCTATTTGTTTTATTTATTTTATTTATTCTTTTTTTTTTTTTTGCAAATAGAAAATTGGTACTTTTCAGCTCTAAATAAAAAGACTTGCATATTATGTATATTTTAGGTTAGATAAGCGTGTATTATATGGATAAATAAATGACTAGTCTCAATGTGAAGGTGCACAAACAACTAACAAACCAGTCATTATTGCCATATATTCCCTTTCAAATATCATCCTCACTGCCCCATACCTGCAGCTAAGGTGTTTTGGATGTTTAGGTAAAGTAGGATCGAGGCAAGAAGGCAGGGAAAAGACTTCGGAGATGGTTGTGTGCATAACTGTGGAAGCAGGGAAAAGCTGAGTAGAAGGAATAGACTATACGGACTGTCTCTGCACCTATTTCAACCTGCTCAGTGAGCCATGTGCTCAGTCCTGTAAATTGCAGTGCTGCTTTATTACTTTGTCAGTCTCCTTAAGTGGCTTTTGCACTGTGGAAAAAAATAGGGAGACATGTCTGACAGAGGATGTCCAACAGAGAGTGTAGAGATTACTGGAGACACTGCACCGGGAAAAAAAAAAGGGAAATTATATTTTGCTGTTTTGTGAGCACCGTATCTTCAGCCTTGCCAAGTTTTTTTTCTTCTTCTTAATGTGCTATAAGCGTTGTATCAATCCGAGCAACCAGAATCACGCGGCACTCCTGCGGAGGGCTTTAATCTCACTTTACTGTGCCCATAGTTAAAACTGTTCTGTCATCTTCTCATCCCCCTAAGGAGTCCTGAGGGAGCGGAGACAATTTATTTCTCATACCAAATCCCAGTTCAGTTCTTTTAATAAAATTCAAGCAAGTAATAAAAGACATCTCAAACACACCACTCTTACAGTTTTTCTCAGTCGCTTTGGTGCATTTCTCACAACAGAATTAAACATTGCACAACAGTTAGTTCAACCACCACAACATGTAGTCGTTTTGGCACAACCCTGTGGCGGTTTCACATTCACTGCGTCCAAAGGCAAATGCCTTTGGACATGAAGCAGTTGAGTGAGTACAAATATCTAAAGAATGGTCACGTTTGACTTCCTATTCATCACTATCTCCTTTCTTTTATCATGAATGTCACAATTATTCATACTTGTACCGGCTGAATAGTCATTGTCCTCACAACTAATAGTCTTCATTTCATTGCTTGTGTCAGTGCACTCAAAATTGTTGAACATCTTGTCAAACACTTTGTACACCCATTTTGAAAACCCTATTTTTAAGGAGTTTCCATGAAACCCCTGCACACGTTTGTATATCTTGACGAAGCGGGATTCAATCTTGCAAAAGGCGTGAACGAAATCACATTGGAGAAATAGCCACCATTGATGTCCCAGGCCAACGAGGAGGAAATATTTCAATGTGTGCAGCAATCTCAGAAAATGGCGTTCACACCCATATTCCTCGTATTGGTGCATACAATACACAACACCGGTTGGCTTTTCTGGACGCTCTTTATAGGGACCTAATCCCACAAAATGAAAGGGATGATCCTGGTGACAATCGGACAATGTATGTAGTGGTTTGGGATAATGTTAGCTTCCATCACTCTGCTGTAGTCGGGCAGTGGTTTGCAGCACACGACAGGATACTTATGGAGTTTCTTCCTCCTTACACTCCATTCCTAAATCCAATTGAGGAGTTTTTCTCTTTCTGGAGGTGGAAGGTATATGACAGGCATCCACATACCCAAATGACCCTGCTAGCAGCTATGGATGCAGCTTGTGATGACATCACAGCAGAGTCCTGCAGAGAGTGGAGTTGACACTCCAGAAGATACTTTCCCCGATGCATCGATAGAGCTGACATTCGCTGTGATGTTGATGCAAATATGTGGGCAGACAGACGGGAGCGTCTAGATATCAATGATTGATATGCAGCAGTGTCTGTTTTTCAGTTTTGTTTTTTTGTTTCATAACCACTGGAGTGAGGTTTACTGTCTAAGTGAGTTTATGTTTGCTGTAAAATGTTTGATTTACTGTATTTCCCCAGTTTGCACAATGCTGTGAACAGTTTCAATTAAATATTATCAAGAGTGCATATGGAGTGTCTTGATTTTCCTTTACAATTTATGGTTTTCAACATGCCATGCATGCTGTCCAGACTTGACATGTCATTGGGAAGCACCTACAAAGAAATCCGTCACAATGAGAACATGTTCAAACCATTTGATTTTGTGACCAAAGGTGCTGGTGTAGTGACTTGTAATTGTGACAGCCCTGACACTTTGATTGATATAAGTACTTGCTTTTGATGAATGTATTATCTGTTTTGCTCAAGGGATTTGTTGTTGATGCATTGACAACTTATTTTGGACACCTGACTTTTCTTTTTGATGGAGTGACTCACTTTTGCAAGTTATCCACCATGTTTTGCAGTTTGCACTAATTGTTTTGAGAAGTGCCTTAGTAGTGGTGGAGAGTTCAATTCTGTTGTGAGAAATGCACCAAAGCGACTGAGAAAAACTGTAAGCTACCTTTCAGAAAAGGGAGGGTTTGGATGGCTACGGTCGCTGTCTGAATTGCAGGAGAATAATGATGATACAGGGAGATAATTTCACTCCAGCACTTTCCTGGAAACTCAAATCAAAATAAAACGTATTTTTCATTCCTTTGTGTGATTTCCGTAACGATTAAACATCACAGTGAGTGAAAATTTGGGAATTTGGGAATCCAGTTAGACAGTGCCACCTCTTGGCAAAAATAGGCACACTTTTCTTCATGCGGTCCGTACAACTGCCAGAATTATGCTCACTGTACAATTTATCCATGCAAAACCAACTGACTCAGTGTATTTGTGAAGGAAAGAACATAGAGGGGAAAAGGTTTCACCATAAAAACAACCACGACACACAAAAAACATTCACATGTTCTACTGGGACAAAGGTGTGGATGTATATATGTTTAATATTTATATAATATTTCTATATATTAAGCTTTTATGTATTTAATAACAACAATGCAAGGACTAAGATCTACACTCAACTTAAAGATAGGAACTAAACTACTGCAGTGAAACATCATTTTGCTGCAGAAATGATTGCCTTGTTTACTTTACCCTGCAATACACTGGCGTCCCATTCAGTTTGTACCCTTTCTCTCCTCCTGCAGGAGGGCTGCAATAGACGCCAGCCCTCCTGCAGCCCTGGATTTTTTTCTGTCCATCCATCCATTCATTTTTTTTGAGCAGTAAAGTTGTGTATTGGCTACTACTGTTGTCTTACAGCAGGCAAGTCCTGGGTTCAAATCCATCATCCCACCAGGGCCAGTTTGCGTGCTTTCCCTGTGTCTGTGATGAATGGTTCCTTTTCATTTCAAACTGAAATACGAGCTGTTTATAAATACCAGATCTATTTATTCATTACAGCGTAACAAATGTTAAAGAGGAACATGTGAAAGTTTATCGATCCCTCCTTGCCCACTGTTGATGCATCAGCCTGTGTGAGGTCTGTCGTGAGACTGCATCTTTTCGTCTCCGTGTGCACAAAGCATGGCATGAGAAAAATCTTAGCGCTTGAAGAATGACCTTTCTTTATGATCAAAGGGCAGTTGGCAGGTTTCATGTTGGTTTTAGCGGCTGCTCAGAGTTGGTGTACTATTTCAAGGGTGCATGCTGGTCATGGATTTATTGATGGTGCTCAAAACTCTGTCATTAGTTAAGTCTTTGGAAAAAGTGGCTTTAGATTTCCACTAACTTACAACTTTTGAGCTTCAGCATGAGGCAAGCCACACTGCATTTGTAGTTGAAAAAGCTTCCATTTTTATTTTGTGAGTCTCCGTGTAATACCTAAACCATTATGTGAATCGTTAGATTTTAAATTAGGAAAAAAGAGTAGTATAGATAAAAATTCTGTGCCAGTACTCGTGTGCAGCGTGGTGGAAATCCCAAAGCCAGTGACACTGCTGATTTTGACAGACAAGGACATGATGAGCTATGTCAGCTCTGCACCAGTGAAGCGGGGTTGAGCACAGATGCCAGTGACAGGAGCTGGGCAGGCAATCAAGTAACATTCATTATTGGTACAAGAAAGAACCATAATGATTCTGCTCTTTTCAAACTCACTGCTGACTTAGATATTGCTGCAATAAGTAGCTATTGTTTCTCTATAATAAATTGCAGATTTTAACAGAGCAGTGACAGGATTCACTGGAGCATGAACTTGGCATTAATATCCCCATCAAAGTCTTCAATACAACTGATGCACAGCAAATTAATCTGAGATTGATCCTGATTTCTATCAAAGCTTTAATTTTTTTCATTATAATGTTACTGTCTGTGTAGTAGAAGAAAGTCTAACCAACATCATCCTGTCATTCTCAGGGGAAAGCAGACACAAAAGAAAGAAAGATTTTTAAAAAAGCCTACAGGTGTGCAATCAGGTCATCATTAAGCAGAGAAATTAGTGGTTAAACCACTGTTGTGCAAATGGCCTAAACTCTCACTGTGACTTGATGAAAATATTTAAAAGAGATGGAAAAGCATAAAGGTATGCTTCTACTCAGAGACTTTTAGGATTAAGCTGAACTCTAGTGTTCAGTCCATATTAGTAAAGAAAGGCATTGCACGCTCACATTTGAAAACACAGAGCTCATCATAATGATTTGATTGGACAACAAACATCCCAGTGTTTTGTTCTAATTTCCCCTCGCATCAGTTGCTTTAACTCTGATCCTCTGGGGATGCTACCCTGTAGAAATCGGGGATCAATCCACTTCATAGCAGGGTTAAGCCTGGGTTGGTGGTGGGGATATTTGAAGTTCTGAGTGTGAAGTAGCAGTAAGCTGTGGGCCAACAGAGCTGTAAGCCTTGAGCTAACAGGCGTCTCAACCAACAGCTAAATATAGAGTGAAAAGTCCTGATGATGCTGCGATGTCTTCATCCAGTATTTGATTGCAGACATGAAAGCAGGGTGGTACTTCTCCCAATTGTATTTAAAAACCAATGAGCATCCTGGACAGCAGTACTCAATGTGATTGCTACAAAACAGTTGTGAGATGGGCCTTTATTAGTTTAAATACCTCATTTTTTATTATCTTTATTTCTATTACAAACAGCCTTATTTATTTAGACAAAAAAGAAACTGCCTCGAAGCTTCCTATAAGACGAGGTAGCCCTTACAGAGCTGCACTGGCTCGGAAAATAAGTTACTGTGTTTAAAATAACAGCTGCGGTGCACTGAGTTGCTGAGGTAACGCAGTTAAGGTCCTATTCAGACTGCCATGACTCCGGTGCATGCGTTGGCAAGATGATATTTATGGATCTTGACATTATTAATATTATTTAAATGGCTTAAGAGATTTATAAAATGATGCATTGCCCTTTCGAACAAATAATAATTGACTGTTTAATCATTTCACCTGCAGAGCAATCATTCAAAATAATATTACCGCTGTTATGTACAGTGTCATTAGAGGACCACGAATAAATTGTTGCCCTGGGGTCTTTCGGGAGGTAAATGGAGTCATAATTTTTTTATTAAATTAATTGATCGAACACATTTTAGACAAGGTCTTTAGTGATTTTTTTGTTGGTGTATCATTCTTTACTAAAAAAGAACATCTTGTCCCTCATTATAGCCCACAGGGTTTTCTTGATGTCATCAGCTGCTATGAAAAATACAAAACATTTGATCATCACAGAGATTCAAACTTCAGACATATTGATCTGTCCAGGTAGAAAGCAGAAACAATAGTGGCTTTATTTCACTTGCTTTGATGGAAATGAATGTGCGGGTGCACTTGAGAGGCAATAACAGAACAACATGCAAAAAGGAAAGTTTTTATTTGTTTTTTTAAGGTAGTAGCCACAGACCATCCCCCTCTCTTTATCCATCCTGGGTGATTTTTCTCTAGTTTTGCTTTTTCTGTCAATACTGTGAGCATGAGAGCGGCATTCTTGTTGCACAGATAGCCTCACTCCTCCAGGATATGTGCCATCACAAAAAGGTTTGCTGTTTCTCCTAGTGCAGTGTCAAGAGTGTGGAGGATACAAGAGACGGGCCACTACATGAGGAGAGCTGGGCAGAGCATCAGCTTAGCTCCTTTGTGCAAGATGGAACAGAATTAGCACCACCAGAGACCTACGAAATGACCTCCAGTGGCCCTCACGTGTGCGTGTTTCAGACTGAACTGTCTGAAACAGACTCCATAAGGGTAAAATTAGTTCCCAGTGTCCTTTGGTGGGACCTGTGCTCACAGCCGAGCACCATACAGCTTGACTGACGTTTTCCAGAAAACATCAGAGCTTCAAGGTCCCACCATGCTCACACTGCCCTCGTGTGACAGATGTGAAATGGTCTTGAGAAAGTGTGTAAACTTTATGCTGCCTGCACCATTTAACCTCAATCCATGCATGTTTTTGGACTGTGGGAGGAGTACTGGGGAGAAATCATGCAGACATGGGGAAAATATGCATCTCCACACAGAAAGGCCCCAAAAATGGACTTGAACCCAAAACCTTCTTGTCTGGCATTAGGTCTAGTGGTGGTCTCGTATTCTTGGAAGGTCACATACACCACAACATGTCAGAGGTGTGGACTCGAGTCACATGACTTGGACTCGAGTCAGACTCGAGTCATTAATTTTATGACTTTAGACTTGACTTGAAAAAAGGTTGTAAGACTTGTGACTTGACTTGGACTTTTACACCAGTGACTTGGGACTTGAATTGGACTTGAACCTGTTTACTTGAAAAGACTTGATATTTTACCCAAATCTAAAATTTAACATACATATTATATAAAAAGTGTGGACCATTAATTCACTTTATTCATTCATTCATTCTTACCACACTCCGTATGTATGTGAGCGTGAGCTGTAGCACAGCCAATCAAATTAACCAGATTTAAAAAAAAAACAAAAAAAAAACGCTCGAGCCAAAAATGCTCCCAAGAGTAATTTCTTTCGGCTACATAAACTACGAAGTAGTCAACAAAAAACGAAATGCAACATGCAAAACATGCAAGAAGAGAATTACAGACGGAGATGGAACAACTTCCAACTTTGTCCGACATTTGAAGTTGCATAAAGAACGGTAAGTGCTGCCTTTTTTTGCTACGATGAGATAGCGACTTAGCTAACTTCATCTTATTAGCAAATGTTCTCCGGGCTACGTTGATGATACTGTTTGGCTTTAACAGGTATGATATGTTTGTCATGCTATTTTAAATCCGGTCCTACAAGCGCATCCAAGAATAATACGCAACTTGTTCGCTCAGAATTGTCGGTGAATGGTGAGCAGGGTCCGTTTCAGAAAGTGGGTTCTGTAGCTGTACTCAGGGAAGACAGTTTCTCTCCGTCTCCTCCTCATCATTAACCCCGTAGAGCTACATGTTTATTTTTGTAAGAAAACCAATTACACCCTTATTTTTTGTTTATTATTGTGACTTATTTTGACATTGTTATGTGTTGCCAGACCATGGTTATATTTCATTATGCCAGTAGATACTGCTCTTGCATTGCTGTGGAACTACCAGAGAGACTCTAGCAATAGGCTCTGTGCACGCGCAGCTCAGAAATAAATGAGCTCCGTCCTGAGCAAGACGCTAACTTCGGTGTCCTCTCTATTAATCCACAGTTTGCTCATATTTGGCTACGCAGTGCTCTCTAGCCTGTGTGCTGCTTGCTGCCGGTCCAGATTCCCCTAGGTCTGGTGCCGGTAACATATGGTCGTGTTTAACTTTTGCATGTCTGAGCCAGGGAAAAAAAATTTTGGTTAGAAAATCTGGCCCACCTTAGTGTGTAATTGAGTAGTCCTGCTATATAAGGCCTTTTTCTTCTGTCATTTATGTCAATACATCAAATAAAATACTTTGATCTTATGTTATTAGCTGTTGTTTATTTGCAAAGGTCAGTTATTCTTAACAGGGATGCTAAACATTGCTTATTGGAACTGTATGCAGAGTTTTGAGAAAAGTGTTTTAATAAATATTGTTTATATATTTTTCATTTATATTTTTTATTGTCTGAAAACTATGAGAGTTTAAGTGTTAATAGTTATTTAGGATTATTAGGATCAACTTAAAGTAAAATGCAATTCATGAATGGCTGAAATGGAATTTCTGACATGAGTCTAATATGCTTACCTCTATCAGATTTGAAGAATACCAGATGAAAAAGAGGATCACAAATGAACCTCAACAGCCTTCCATATCACAGTTTATGGACACTTGTGCCGGACAGTACAGCATGACTCATCCACAGCAGAAAGCTATCACGAATGCATTATTAAGTGACTTGATTATTGGTTGCAACCTGCCCCTTTCTATTGTGGAAAACAAGAATTTTCGGTACTTTCTGACGGTAGTTGACAGAAAATACAGCCCGGTATGTCGCAGAACAATTATATCAAAAATGGAGAACCTTGCTGCTGAGAAACGTTCAATGTTAAAAACTCAGTTGAGCGAGACTGATCATGTTTCAGTCACTGTGGACATTTGGTCAGACCGAAGGATGAGGGGTTTCCTTGGTATCACTGTGCACTGGATACAGAAAGAGACAGAGAGGATGCAGCTAAAATCCAAACTGCTGGCCTTTGACCGCTTCAAAGGATTACACACTGGTGAAAGAATCTGTGAGAAATTTGAAGCTATATGTGACGAATACAACATTAAAGATAAACTAGACTATATTATTAGTGACAATGCTGCCAATATGCGGAAAGCATTCACTGTGTGCTTCCCCACTGAGCAAGGTGAGGAACATGATGATGGTGATCATCTTGACGACCCAGAGCTCTGGCATGACTTAACCTTGGAAGATCAGGAAACAGTAGGTGCTGCTATGGCAAAGACACAGCGCCTGCAGTGTTTTGCGCACACACTTCAGCTGGTGGTGAAAGATGGTTTGTCAGAGACCAAAGTGGCATCTCCTTCACTTTCAAAGTTATCTAAGCTCAGCTCTCTACTGCACACAAGCACAACATTCAAAGATGTGTTTGAAGCTGAATTTGGTGAACAGAAAGCGATCCCTGCTGCTGTAATCACAAGATGGAATTCAACACTGAGACAAGTGAAGGCAGTTATCCAATGTGAACATCTAAAACTCTGTGCTGTTCTTGAAATGACTGGGCACAAGGAGTTATTATTCACAACACGAGAGTGGAACCTGTTGAAGGAGATGGTGGACATCTTGAAGCCTTTTGGAGAAGCAACAGATTTGACACAAGGTGAGAAAATAGTCACGATTAGTGCTGTTGTTCCATCCGTGCTGTCCCTCAATCACCACCTGGAGAAACTGAAGCCTCAAGTCCATTTCCTGAATGGTCTGGTCAGGAGCCTCCAAGCATCTTTGAACAAAAGATTTCTTGGAATCTTTATCAGTGTGCAAATGGCTAGAGCCGAAGATGGGATCACTGCCCCCTTTTCAGATCCAGTGTACCTTAAAGCAGCTGCTTTGGATCCAGCATTTTCTCTGTTGTGGGTGGAACACCATGTGTTGGGCAGTTGTGACATAAAGACAGAGGTGACACAAAAAGTTAAAGGTAAAGATTGAATATAGTTTATATTTTTTCTGTATTTTTTTTTGTCTAAAATTGTAATAAAGGCTCTTTTGCTGTTGTTAATTTGTTTTGCCAGATCTGATCCTGCAAGATGCGGCAGATCCTGCAAAGTCAGAGCAACTTGTGACTCCTGGTGAGGAACATCAAGAGGACTGTGAAGATGGAGGACTCTTTGCTGCTTACTGTAAGAGGCAGAAGAAGGATGTGGGGAAGAGTCCAGCTCTACAGCTAAGTCACTACCTGGATATTGCTGATGGACAGAACGCCCTCTTGTTCTGGGCAATGAACATGCAGACTCTTCCTTCTCTGTTTCATGTGGCCACCAGAGTTTTGGCAGTACCTGCATGTAGTGCTCCTGTGGAGCGAGTTTTCAGCTATGGTGGCATCATTCTACGGCCTCATCGTGCACAAATGACTGACAGACTTTTGGCCAATTTGGTCTTTTGCAAATGCAATGCAGAATAGTTAATAGTGAACTGAAATAAGTTAAAGTGCACATTCTTGTTCATTGTTTATATATATATATATATATATAGAGATATAGAGATATATATATATATAGAGATATATATATATATATATATATATATATATCATTCATTCATTGTTTTGTACATACGGAAATCTCAGCACTTTTTGTTTCAACAGGAAGTTCTGCTTTTGCATTTTTTCACTGAATGTTTATTCTGTGAATTTGTAATTTAGAGGAAGACTATTCTTGCAGCAAAGTTTAATTGAGCTGTGCAAGGTGCAATTTCAGAATTAGTTTGTGCATATTTTGTAAGTTACTTGTTTCATCAGGTGATGAGATCAATACAGATTTAAAAAAAGAACACATGGTCTATTATTTACACCTAACATATAACTGCAACATTATTTTTTCGTTTTTTTTTTTAAAGACTCGAAAGGACTTGAAATTCAAAGTTTCAGACTTGTGACTTGACTCGGACTTTTACACCAGTGACTTGAGACTCGACTCTGACTTGCCTGACATTACTTGAGACTTGACTTGAGACTTGAGGATAAAGACTTGAGACTTACTTGAGACTTGCAAGACAATGACTTGGTCCCACCTCTGCAACATGTTAGCCAGCAATATCCTCACAGTTTCTAGGTGCTGGGATTAAATCCTCATATCCACTGTCAGTGAGCCCTGGGGTCCTGCTGGTACAAGACAATGCCAGGATTCATGTGGCCAGAATATGTAGGCAGTTCCAGGACAGTGAAGGTGTTCAAGCCACTGACTAGTCTTCATATTCATCAGACAAGAATCCAGCTGAGAACCTCTGATATTACTTATCGGTGCCTCCAACACATTAAAATAGTCCCACAAACTGTCCAGGAATGGAGAGACCTCAGAACACCATCCACGTTTTCAACCAGACCATGCTCTGATGTTGTGAGGAGTGGTGATATGTGTATGATTACTGAGACGGATTGTGAAACAAGTTGAAGGGCCATGTGATTTCAATTTTTGGTAAACCTCCAGTTCTTAGCAGGTCTTAAAATTACGTAAGCAGGAAATAGAACCTGAAATTTTTACTTACCTCCCGAAAGACCCCAGGGCAACAATTTATTCGTGGTCCTCTAATGACACTGTACATAACAGCGGTAATATTATTTTGAATGATTGCTCTTAGCCTGATAGGCCGAAGGACACTGTCTCAGCTAAACTATGGACACGCACACACACACACTTACACTGATAAGCACTCACTCATCCCCCTCCCTTTCCAACGCCTTCGATGCTTGTGCCCTACCGGGGATGATAGCAGTCAACTGGACCAGCACAGATGCTGCAGGACCGGATGCGCTGTCTACGCCGGCTCTCTCTTACCCTTTACCCGCCTCTGTTGCTTGTCTCGTGTTTCTATGGTGTATTGATAGTCATGTGCTTTTGTGCTGAGGTGTTTTTTCTTTTATCAAACTGTTCTCCCACTAGGAGCTCAGTCTGAGTGGAGTTTTTTTTCTCCTCTTACCTCATGTAGTGTATTTTCGTTGTTTTTTTCCTATCAGCCTACCTTCTGACATGTCTGCCCAATGTGATGTTTGTGTAAAGTTGGTCAGAAGGTTCCTTTGTGAGTGCGCATGCGCCATTAGCGTGCTGCCTGCTGTAACCCCTAATTTCCCTCGGGATGAATAAAGTATTCTGATTCTGATATGATTCTGATTCTGAAATGAACTACATAACATGACATGTAACAGCATTTCTTTATTTGTTTGACAAAAATGTTGCCAAAATGCAGAAATATTGTATGTCTAGGTACAGAGTAAATGATCTTCCACAGAAATTAAGAGATTAAATAGCATCCAGGTGCTTCTAATCAGCTCTTGATTAACTCTTGATTAATCATCAGCAAGTGTGAGCACCTTTATAAAAATCAAGTCTTGGCAGTTTGCTGCTGAGCATTCAGTGTGTGTTAACAGAATGCCAAGGAGGGAAGATCTCCGCAGTGATTTTAGCGAAGCAATTGTTACTGCCCATCAATTTGGGAAGGGTCATAAGGCCATTTCCAAACAATCTGAACTCCATCATTCTACATTGAAAAAGATTATTCACAAGTGGAAAACATTCGAGACAGATGGCAATGTTCCCAGGACTAAATGTTCCAGCAAATTCGGGATCAGACCATGAAATGGTCAGAGAAATTGTAAAAAAAAAAAATTGTAAAAATTAAAAAACAAAAAAACAAGAGCTACACCTCAGACTCTACAGCAGGCTACAGCTAAAGCCATTAGCTTTAAAGTTCATGACAGTACAATTAGAAAAAGACTGAACAAGTATGGTTTTGATTGCGAAAGAACATGAAAGCACAGCTTAGGTTTGCCAAAATGCATTCTGAAATGCTTGACCATAATACAGTGCCAAGTCTGATGAAAACCAAACACAGCATATCAGCACAAACATCTCATAACAACTCCACGGTGGTGGAAGAGTGATGATTTGGAATTGTTTTGCAACCACAGGACCTGTGTGCCTTGTAGTCACTGTGTCAACCATGAACTCCTCTGTATACCAAAGTATTCTAGTGTCAACTGTGAGGTCATCTGACTGAATGGCAGAAAATGATAAGAATCAAGGTGTTGCAATGGCGCAGGAAAATGTTGTGGTGAGACAGTAAGGGTGGTCTTTGTGCAAAAACAAATGCCTGCAAACCTCAATGAACTCAAACAGTGGTGGAACGAGTGTGCTAAAACTCCTTCAAAATAACGTGAGAGACTGATTAAGTCATACCGAAAAAGATTTCTTCAAGTTAATTTGCTATTGCTGCTAAAAGTTGAACTACAAACTATAAAACCATGGTGTGTAATTAGTTTTTCAAATACCGCTTTGCATTTAGCATTTTATTTTGTTATCATTAATCTTTCACTCTCTTCCACAGAGTGCCTTTTATCCTGCCTTCCTCAACTCACCGGTGGAGACAGATGGCTGTCCCTCCCTGAGATTTTTTCCTGTTAAAAGGAAGTTTTTCCTTCCCACTGTCGCCAAGAGCTGGCTTACTGGGGGTAGTGTGTTTGTTAAGGGTTTCTCTCTATAATTTCAATTCTTCTTTGCCTTGCACTATAAAGACTATATGTTGTTGTGATTTGAAGCCATATAAATAAAACTGAATTGAATTTTTCTCATTTTAAAATCCAGGACAGATCCATTTTTTATGTCCTGTAACGTGCGGTGGAGATGAAGCCAGCCGCGGAGGTGTGCAGGTGTATAGCGAATGAGCAACAGCTTCTGACTTTCCAAAAAGTACTCATTTATTTACAATATCAAAAATAAAAGTGCTACCTCTACCACACATTACTAAAGAGCACACTAGTCCGCGTACACACGGGAACATCCATTACAGGAGGAGTGCGAAGAAGAACAAAAAGGGGGTGACACCAGTCGTGAGACAGGAGGCGCCGCCATGTGGTGATACACTGCATTACGATAGTAACTGTTACAGTCCTTTTATGCAAAATCTTAGAAATGAACGAGGGTGTACTTTCCTTTTTACCAATTTTTACCTTTTTACTAGTTTTGAGACGGAATATTGACAGAGAGGGTTTTATTTTGGAGGAAAAGCGGAAGAGGAAGAGGGACAGCCTCTTTGAAACTTCCACCAATAGCGTACTTGCTTGGTAAAATATGAAAATGGCGGCTCTCTGTAGTGAGTTTGGGGATCTGTTACAAATCAAAAAACAGCTAATATCGGTGATATCGCTTTGCAAAGAAAGAGGACTTTTACACAGCGCAAAGTGGTGAGACTCCCAGTGAATAATGTGCCATTAGCTGGCTGTCTTTTTGCTCTTTACAGTAAGCGTTGACGTCTAGTTACGTGTTAGCTGCGTTAGCACTGATAAAAAAAAAATCAGTCTCTGTATTAGCTAGCTGTTTATTGCCGTTAACTTTGCTGTCAGTGTCACCTTAAACATAAGCAGACCGTATATGTAGATTTACTAGTTGTGTTGACAAAGTCCACTATGTGTAACGTCAGTGTTGCCTGTGCCTGAGGTATAACTTGGTTCAGGTCGTCTCTCTAGTCAGTTGTTTTTGATCAGTAAATTAAAACTGGGGAGTTTAGATGAATGGAAATAAACGAACTGATGTCAGATGAGGAAGAAATCTAATGCTAAATGTTGCACTTAGGTGTTAATATTAAAATTGCGGTTGTTCCTTTACATTTTAGGGCTTCTGAATTGGCATTTGCTTTGGATCCTCTGCCAAAGGATGAACTGCCACCAACATCCCCTTTAACAGAGGTTTGTAAAACTGTCATGACTGAGGACCCTTCTGGGTTTCAGTTGTTACTGATGTTTCTTTTTCTTATTTCTTCGTTCTTTCACATGCAGTACAGTTTGTTCCAGTTCTTCATTCGTGTCTGTGAAACGGTGCAAAATTGTCACTTGTAAACACGTGTTTTATAGCTCCATTATTACTACATTACATTGGAATCTGATATGTTACCTGTGGCATGACTCCCGTCTTGTGGAGGACAACCCTTAATGCTTTATGGCTCAGGTCTAGTTTTATGTTTGGACTCCTCCAGAAATACTAGTGCAAGTGAACTGCAGATCCAGAGTGCTTAAGGTTTTGCACAAACCGGTCCGATGTCGTGCAAACCTCCCTGGAGTATTATTTTCATAGAAAAATCGACACCCTGGTTGTGCAAGAAAATTGAACTCTTGGGTCATCAGTGAGTTTTAATGCCACTGGAGTATAATCGAGATTTTAACTGGGTGTTAAAAGGTTAGTACATTTACTAAAATGGATCGAAATAGCAATTAGTAATTAAAGTGTTGTATTTGTTGTATTTTCATCAATGACACTTGCGTGTTTGTGTATACACTTGAAGGTGTAGAATCTCCAAATAAACCCCAGTGCCAGTGTCTATTGTGATAAAGGAAGAAGTCACTCAGTGGCATTGTGGGAACTCTGATGTTTTACTGTTTAGTTAACAGGTGTGTAGAACAGGAATTGGCTATATCAAGATTTGTCTGCGCACACAATCTTTTCAAAATGTGTTTGTCTTTAATTTTGATCGTTTAGGATATGTGGATATGGGTGTGGTGATAATTTTCATACTATACTATAATATGAATAAATAATGATCTGGAATTTATCTAAAGTTTGATAAGAATTAAAAGACAATAAAGACAGACAGATTTTCTGGCAGGTGGCAGTAGAGCAGGGCGATATGGCCAAAAATATTTATCACGATATATATTTGAAAATTTGCGATAACGATATAACCGACGATATAATTGATGCGAGACAAAATACAACTCCACAACATTACTAGCGCAAAAAGACAACCTTCAATTTATTTTCACTTAAACAAGAAGCTGGTTTTTATGTACATTAAAGCTTTATAAAAATGTAACAGTGCAAATGCAAATTCCTTGCTGAAAGTTTAACCAAAAGGCATTTCCAGTAGAAATGGGCTGACATATCCTGAGCATAACCATGTATAATATCCACTGAAGTTAAAAAGAGGTGCTTTGCAACATTAAACTGCAGTGTGCAGTACGTATTTTTCGGACCATAAGGTGCACGGGATTATAAGGCACATTAAGCGAAACAAAGCAGTCAGATAAATCAAACTTTATTAAACTCATTCTTCTTGCTTCCTCCACTTCTGTACCATTGATTCATTAATGTTGAATTCTCTGGCAGCTGCTCTATTCCCATGTTGTTGCAGTATATTAATGACTAACCTCGTATTGTGGATGGATTATCTCAGTTGTTCTCCTGACTGAAGTTTGGTCCGTTTACAGTATCCTGCCATGCGATTGCATTTGTCTCTAACCATGAAGAACCTTCACGTTAACTTTTATAAGTGGAAAAGTGTTAGTGTTCGTCCTCCAGCTTCACCGTTTATGTTATGCTAACATAGCTGTGTCGCTAGCGATCACGTAGCACATCATTATATACCAGCTAGCCCAACTTCAGTAACCCTACAAACGTCACTGCTGTTTAGTTTCCTGTCTTCATTTATGTTGGAAGTGATAGCAGAGCTGTACGTTTGATTTTTTTCAGAAATCTCTCCGTCAGAACGTGCTATATCATGCTTAGGTAACTAGCGAAACTAGCGAGCTAACTTCCGCTAGCTTCCTGCTAACTTCTAACTCCGTTAAATGTAATAACTTTTGTTTTCATGGATGCCTGGAAGTTAAACTTTATAGTTACACCTGGTAAAGCAGCAATGCTGATCGTTTTATTAAAGATGAAAGAATTTAGACAGTTTTTAACTCTAAGTGATGCTGCAGTGTTGTTTGACCTGAACATACGGAGTTTAGGACCCAGATTACTCCCAGATTTAAGAGCATCTTAATCCGACAAATATGACAATAACAACGGCCGCTTGCATGTTCTGCAAAAAAATGTGCTTTGTTGTGTATCTGACGGACAAACACCAAACCAGTTCCACATCACGGAAGTTGCACCATTTTTACAAACCAATTCTGGTTCATCTGTTTCACTCAACAATCGGCCATGTGCGTATGAAAACAAAGGCACTGCGCATGCGCGTTTTACTCCCATTCTATCGCGATATTTCATTTTCCTATCGTTGCCTAACATTATACCGGTATTACCGTGAACGGTATAATATGGCCCAGCCCTAGGTGGCAGAATATTATTTTTCACATGTGTATATTGCCCCCTGTTGACAGTTCTTGCAATGTAGATATTAAGATGATCTTGTAATAACTTAATGATGTTATTCAAATGGCTCTTATTTGTCATCATGCAGGAAGATGCACAAGACCTGGATGCACTTACACTGGCCAAATCATACTTTGACCTGAAAGAATATGATCGTGCTGCTTACTTTCTGAAAGGCTGTCGCAGTCAGAAAGCTTATTTCCTCTATATGTATTCTCGCTATCTGGTAAGATTCTGTAGATGTCGAGCATGCCCACGTCCTTTTGATCCTTCCTTTTTATTTCATAGGAAGCCCGATTTTACTTTGATCGTTGCATTTGTAACACATTTTGTCATTGTCCTTCTGTTTTTTCTTTTTTCAGTCGGGCGAGAAAAAGAAGGATGATGAGACTGTGGACAGCCTGGGTGAGGAATTCTTCTTTTAGACCCATAAAAGATAAAAATGAGGAATTGTATTAGTCTTTATAGCTTATTTATATATTTTCTGTGTTTTAGGCCCTCTGGAGAAGGGTCAGGTGCGCAATGAAGCTTTGCGCGAGCTAAGGGTCGAGCTCAGTAAGAAGCATACTGCAGGAGAGTTGGACGGCTTCACCCTCTATCTGTAAGATTGCTCCTCCATAGTGAAACACATTACTGCCATTATGCAGACGTATACAGTGGATTACTTACAGATGATATCATGTTTGTGTCTGTGTGAACACACAGGTATGGGGTGGTTCTAAGAAAGCTGGATCTTCCGAAAGAGGCCGTGGACGTGTTTGTTGAGGGAATACATGCACTTCCACTGCACTGGGGCGCATGGCTGGAGCTCAGTAACCTTGTCACCAATATTGAAATGGTAACAAGCCTTATGTTCTGACACACAGAAACTGTGGAAACTGATAGCATTTATTTCCATAAGCTAACTCACCAAATCCACAGCAACAGTTTCAATTAAAAAATCACTCCTTTTTTAAAAATAATTTTAAAATACAGGGTCCACATATTCAGTAAATGTTCAGAAATATTTCACCTTGAAGTGACTCTGTCTGCTTCTACCGCTTCCCCTCAGCTGAAGTCACTGTCTCTGCCAGACTGCTGGATTAAAGACTTCTTCATGGCCCACATGTACACAGAGATGCAGATGATCAAAGAAGCATTGCAAAAATACCAGAACCTAATAGAGGCTGGCTTTTCGAAAAGTACCTACATCATCTCACAGATTGCTGTGGCCTACCACAATATCAGAGGTTTGTTTTTTTCTCTACTTTTTCAGTGGAAATTTTGAATTTCTGATGAATGGCATGTAAGCGGGCCTAGTCTTACAGCACGCTGTCTCCCCTTCTTTCAGATATTGATCAAGCTTTGGCTCTGTTCAATGAGCTGAGGGAGCAGGATCCGTATCGTATCGACAACATGGACACATTCTCAAATCTGCTTTATGTCAAAGTAAGTGTATGCCAATTGCAATGTGAGATCTGAAGAACATTAGTCAATAATCAGTATGACTGATGTGGTTTGCACAAAGACATGGGGGCCAGTTTCTGTATTTTTTCAGTGAGGGGTCAAAGGAAAAAAAATTGTAGAAAATAGGAAAGTCAGTATCATAACTGAAATTTAGTAGTGTTGCTGATTGTAATCATGTTTCCACAGAGCATGAAGCCAGAGTTGAGCTATTTGGCCCACAACCTGGTGGAGATTGACAAGTACAGAGTGGAGACGTGCTGCGTTATCGGTAAGCATTGAACTAATGAGATTAGAGGTCACCGGCTGCAAGAGGACGTTACTTATGCTAGTTTTAAAACAAATGGATCGTTCATTATGTACATGTAATCCATAATATATGTTGTAAAAGAAAACTAGTGTTTCCTGTACTGCAGTAAGTCGTGTGTCTGATCCACAGGTAACTATTACAGCTTACGCTCTCAGCATGAGAAAGCAGCTCTCTACTTCCAGCGGGCCCTCAAACTGAACCCTCGCTGTCTCGGTGCCTGGACACTCATGGGACACGAGTACATGGAAATGAAAAACACTTCAGCTGCCATTCAAGCCTACAGGTCAGTCTGGATATCTCATAGTCGCGCTCAGCATCTGCATCATCAGGATGTATTTATTATCAGGTGACACAGGTCTGGAGGTTTAAACGGATTTATGATTTTAGTCTCGTGTCCTTTTTCTTCCTCAGACATGCCATTGAAGTGAATAAGCGAGACTACCGTGCCTGGTATGGTCTTGGTCAGACATACGAGATCCTCAAGATGCCCTTTTACTGTTTGTACTATTATCGAAAGGCTCACCAGCTCAGGTTTGGACTTAAGCTAAGCAGATGATATTTCATGCTGCTGTTATAAAGAATGGACGGTTTTTGGAAGAAAACTTATACATATATATAAACACTTGTTGGTTTTTTTTCTCAGGCCGAATGACTCTCGCATGTTGGTCGCACTGGGTGAAAGCTACGAAAAACTGTCACAGCAAGCCGAAGCCAAGAAGGTACACATCTACCCATTGCCAGTAATTAACAGTAGTTTCTGTAGTCAGTTCCAAAGCTTTTTTCTTGATTCTAACTTGTGTCATGGATTTATTTTTGTGAAGTGTTACTGGAGAGCATATTCTGTCGGAGATGTAGAGAAAATGGCTCTGCTCAAACTGGCAAAGTAAGTGTTTATCACTATATTGAGCTGAACAACAGTGCTCTGAAGAAACGAGGCTCTGATCTGCTGCTCGATATTTATTTTCCTTTTTTATATATTTATTTTTCTGGTTGTTTGTTATTTTTGTCAGGCTCCACGAACAGCTGAATGAGTCTGACGATGCTGCCCAGTGTTACATGCTTTACATTCAAGACATTTTCTCTTGTGGGGTAAGCACTTTAAATTAAGCTCTGACACTCATATTCTCAGGGTCTAGGATTGCGATGATTTGCTCTTTCAAGTGAGATCACGATGCTTCAGCTTGCTATTATTATGTATTAGTTATTATGCATTATTATTAATTTGTTTCATGTGATAGAGCCTGACTGGCAAGCAAAGATGACTTGGTAAACTGTAATCCAGGTTTTGTCTCCCAGCGTCACTGAATGCAGCATCCTTTCATGTTTCTTCCCAAACTGAAGGGGCTTTAGATCCAGTCTATTAATGCGTGTGGATTTGGAATCGGCAATCATTAATGGGTTTCATTTTATCTACTACAAACAAAAATGGGCCAGCATGTTTCTTTTCCTGGGGACCAGACAGAGTTTTAGACGGTAAACAAAGGCCAGATCTTGAAAAAGGCATTTCACTTTTTTAAACTGTCTGGTTTACAGTGAAAAGGTTCATTAAATAAAATAATCCCTTTAAATGCTATATCAACTTTAGCCTACATCCACACAGTGTCTGTCTGATTATCACTGTTGCGCAGGCAACTGATTTAACACAATGTTTTATGTTGTAAATATTGACTCCAGACAACTGTTCAGCCGTCATCAAAATCCAGCATTACCCTTACAATACATGATCATAAATATGAAGGAAATCCAATTATGCTGTTATCTAGGTGATCTCTATAAACAGATTCTTTAATATAGAGAAACTGTTGACAGTGTTTTGAACATTTGGACAGGCTTCAGTTGCATGCAAGTGAAGCCTGTGTAGAGGAACGTGTCACATGACTAACATAACTTAGCTATTGTTCTGCAACAATTTAGCTTTTAATACTTTGTGTGTATTAATAAATAATGTCCAGAGCAATGAAAATCTTGACCCAAGTATTGGTTAAATTATTAGAAGGCCTCCAAAATTAGCTGTTGCCCCCCCAGGGCCAAAGCCAGCAGATTGAGTTATCTCTGCAAGCAAAAACAGACTTAAATACCAATGAAATACAGAAATGCATCATTGCATCAGTTCATTTTCTGCTGTTTTACTCGTGTGTTAATTAGCCAAATGGGAACAATTAAGAGGATGACATCGGTGGCTGGAGGTTCCAGCCCTCTGGCTCTGTTTTTCCCACTTGTGCTCCAGGTCATGTGTTGCATTAATATAAAGGAATATAGTTCTAACTAGAGATGGACCGATCCGATATTACGTATCGGTCCGATACTGACCTAAATTACTGGATCGGATATCGGAGAAAAATAAAAAATGTAATCCGATCCATTAAATATCACGAAAGCACCTCACAAAACTTGCAACACACCGTAACTCACCTCAGAACGTTAGCACGTCGGAGCAGTATGCGTCACGTGATAGAGCGGCTGTGGCATGCGGGACCTGTCGGTGGTCTGGATAGCATTTGGAGCTTCGCTAGCAACCTGGCATTTCATCTCCGACAAAGTTATCCCCGAGAGAAGTAAAGCACGTGTGTAAGTCCATCTCTGAATGTTTGTAAAGCATTCCTGCGTTAAGCTTAACGAGCGACTGCCTCTCGCTCTCCGGCTGCTACTTCAATCGTGAAACTGCTTAAATGATCAGCTGATCGGCTTTTCTGTCGCGAGTCTGTCTCTCTTGTTTGTTTTTGGTCCACTTTGCACCAGAAAGAGGAAACCAGCGGCTGAACAACAGCAGCACGTTTAAGCTTGATAAGCTGTTGTTAGAATTTATTTAATATTAATTTCTACACCAGGATCTTTTTCTACGTAGCTGACGGCTGGTAACTGTGCAGGGGCGGATCTAGCAAAGTTTAGCCAGGGGGGCCGATAGGGCATTAACTGGGAAAAGGGGGCACAAAGACATACTTTTCTTTCTTATTCTCATTTAAAATGTCGAGCTTTTAATAAATAATTATCTGACACCCAAAGTTTTAATTTGATGTAAAATGAATAGAAGTCAATTACTGTATATAGTGACTATTAAGTCTAATATATATACCCTAGTAAGCTATAGTACTTTTTACTTTGGGAAGGTACCATCTGTGCAGTCTGCAATTTTGTTGAAGAAAGATGTTGAATCTATTTAATATTTCTTGAAAAAGAATTGATTTCTGTGCATTTTTTTTTCACACTGCATCAAATTAAGGTTGATTACGTCGATTAAGCATCATGAGGTGGAGCGTGAGGGGTGGTTCCCTATTTTTTTATTTATTTATTTTTGTTGTTGCTGGGAGTTGGAACCCTATTAGTTAGGTTGCTTAATATTTACGCTAAGTACTCTTTAAAATACCAGAATAGGGAGGATGGTGTAGGTCTAAGTTTATTAGATTGATCAGTATTGCTGAACTATGAAATATTTTTTTTGTATACAGGTATAACAGAATAGCTTTAGTGTAGTTGTTGTTTTAAACTTGAGTATGAACTTGCAGACTTGCAAAATGCAGCAAGATATTTTAAAAAACAGTTTTGTTGATTAAAAAACACTATATCAGATTCATATCGGTATCGGCAGATATCCAAATTTATGATATCTGTATCGGACATAAAGTGGTATCGTGCCATCTCTAGTTCTAACCAAACTAAGTCTTGTCAGGAACAACTGGAGCATGCTGAGGTGAGCACAGCCCTGCGGTACCTGGGCCAGTACTATTTCAAGAACAAGCTCTATGATGAGGCATCCCTTTGCGCTCAGCGCTGTTGTGACTACAATGACGTAAGTGTTCCTGTACGATTTGAGCATCTTGTTTTAGTTGCTGTTGTGTGGTCGGTACTGATCGGTCATGCCTCGTCTTGCAGGCACGTGAGGAAGGAAAGGCTCTGTTGCGGCAGATCTCACAGGTCAGAGATCAAATCGAGACACCTTCAGCAGACCTGTTTGCACCACTCTCAAACAACAACACTCCAGTCAGGAGGGTGTCTCCCCTGAATCTCATCTCATTTACACCCTGACACCAACTCTCTTCTTCATTGGCTTAAAAAAAATATGGACAATTTACCTATCTTGTGACATGAAACTGCTCTGAAGGTTATCTTGACGAGGGCTGCGTTGGAATTTACATAATAAACTGCATTTGTTTTTGTAAAACTAGCAATCCTGACCATTTTTGTCCAGCCCATGACATTGTCTTTGCTGGAAATGTGAAAACAATCAGCGTACCTGCAGTAAGCACTGGACAGGTCAGTATGCACGGTGCAGCATCGCATACAGTAAATACCCATTTCTTGTTTTTGGTAAGGTTTAATGGTCAATAGTGCAATACTACAAAAAGAATCCCAAATAAAATGTTCAAGAGCAAACAGACAAGATTAACATGTATATATGAATGAACGAACACACACACACAGTCTAAAGTTTACAGCACAGAGCATACAAATGGGAATTTGACTTCTCACTTCATTGCTCATCGGTACGGTTTATGTGTAAATAGTTTACAGCAGTCTTTGCAGGGACTGACTGGAAAGGGTAAAATAATTTACTACAGTTTTAAAGCATGATTATATTCAGGCTGCTCAAATGTGTTTGTAGGATTTATATTGAGTGGTGGAGGGAGAGTACAGCACAAAGGCACAAAGTGGAGTTGCAGAGGCAGAGCAGGTTGATTAACACACATGCACTATTTTAACCATACAGTCACTAAGCAGCTTTACCTCAGCTTAAAGCATTAACAGTTCAGTTGATGCCAATAATATAGTTAAAGTAGAAAAACATAAAAAAATATTATAAAGACAACAGCAACTTAGTTTGCTTTAAAGTTCAGTACTTCCCCCTGAGATTACGAGGGGTGACGACCGGACTAGGAAGTGGAGATGGCTGACGGGACCGCAAAATCCTTGAGGAGGGGGTCAGATTTGCATCCTCGGCAGCACGGGTGTTGTATTTACGTGTTGGGGTGCGAGATGGGAACAGAGACTGGAAAAACTGTCGTTTTTGCGGCGGACGGTTTTCGGGGTCGCTCGGTGCGCCGGCGCCACAGCCTCTCCTTTTGCAGGAGCCCGGCATGCTGGGGGCAGCAAAGCCAGACGGGGGCAGCTGGGGAGGGAGGGACTGTGTTTGGGCCAGGGTCTGCGCTTTCCGCCTCAAGTCGGCTTTGACCAGCATCAGGTCGTTCTGGAGCTCCATAAGGATCTGGCCCTGAGAAGAAGAAGTCAGTTGACAGGGGGTGAGGTTAGACAGGAGCAGAGAGAGAAGGGAGGGCTGTTTAGTTTCAGAAGGTGAGGCAAAAAGCAACAGCTAAACATGCTCTAGCTCATTGACAGCTTTGTGCAGATGTTAGAAACCTTGTTTTAGTTTAAAATCTGCCGGTGCAAGTGAGTTAGGAGAAGAAAACGACAGTTTAAAATGAGAACTGCTCATAATATAATGCAGGTTTTTTTTTTGTTTTTTTTAAAGAGTTCATGCATTTTATCCTCACAAGCTGCTTCTAACTAGGAGGAAAAAGCGCTTTTAAACTCTGCACTGATGGAAATTTAACATGCAGTTTGCAAAATGTGTTCAATACTTTCTCAGCTGTTGCAGAACACAGAGGGCTGAGCACCCTGTTAAATAATTTAAAGAAAATCTTAGTTTACAAGTAAAACTGAATGTGCAAATTGCACACTGCACATTGCTTGACTCTACCTGTTTGGCTAAAGTCTCATCTGCAGCTGTTAAAGCGTGGCGCAGCCTCTCCCCTCCTGTGTTGCGACAGCAGGCTCTTTCACCAGACTGCAGGTCCACCCCCAGCCTCTGCAGATTGAGGTGCAGCTGACGCAGGTTCTGTTGTAAAAAACAAGAAATATATACACACATACAAATTTTAATCTTTCAAACAGTCCAGAGACTCACATGCAGCAGTGAGTTTGTGTAGAGCATGTACTGACCCGCTGACCCTCCTCCAGCTTGCGGTCAGCAGCAGAGGTGAGAGTGCCAGCACTACCTGGCACTTCTAGCTGCATCTTAAGCTTTGTCACCTCTGCACAGACAAACAGAACAAATCAGTCAGCCATCATGAACAATATCCTTGTGCATATAATCAGAAATCTTCCAGTCAGACTGTACCTTGAGTCTTGGTGCACAGCTCAGTGCGGCACTGGTCGAGTTCAGTGCGCAGTCTGCCGAGCTCATTCTGCGTACTGACGCGCTGAGAGCGGCGAGGGCCCTCAGAGTCTCCAGGTGGCGCCGTCATGGGGGCTGCTTCATTTGCCTTCTTTTTTTCCTCAAGAGCAGCAGACAGAGCTTCAATCTCCTGATCACGTTCCTGGGAGAACGGAAATAAATTTGGTAGAGATTCAGCGAGAGCATCGCAAACAGTTGCGAATGCTTAATTTGCAGAGAATGCAAAGCATTACAAACTTTCAAGTCATTAACTGACCTTTAGCTCCTGGGTGTAGAATTTCTTCAGGTGTTTCTGCAGGCTATTTATCTTGTCTTCATACCTCTCTTCAATGAGCGCCCTCTCAGCATCCAGTGTCTCACTACAGGGTGAGAAGATATAAAATGTTGCTATATGTAGTCATTACAAAAACAGTTAAACAACACATTTCTCCCAAATCCCTGCCAAGAAAACACTATTAGATGTGCCTACTGCTCCTTACCACTAAAAAGTATTACAAAAAAAAAGCCTTTAAATTGGCATTTCAGATTCAAACAAGCACCCACACACACCTGAAACCATCTTGCATTCTAGAGATGACCTCCATCATCTCAGAGACCACCTGCTCTCTCACATTTGCTTCTAGGACTTCTTTCTCTTCCCGCTGGCGCTGCACCTCTCTCTTCAGAACATCAATGGCCTGCAGCAAAGCCTTAATGTAGAACAGTCGGCTGTTAGAACAATAGATTTTTGACAGTTTTTGACACATTTAAGATGTTACGGTTACTTGGTTTAAGTAGTGTTTCAAAATAAAAGGTTGATTTATTTTGTCAGTGAAATAAAAGTGCTTAATATTTAGGTGTTACATAAAAAGCAGAGGATGTTACCTTAGTATCTAACATGGTGATATCTCCATCGTCGACATCACTCTCATCCTCTTCCTCCTCCATCACCGTGCTGTCGTTACCATTTCCTGTTGGATCACGAAGTAAAGACAGGATGTAGGCCACTCTGGTCTTCGTGGACGGGCCGTGGACGAGCTTAAAGAAGAGAAACGGCACATTTGATTGATCTCACACAGGACGCAAAACTAAACCAGCCACTCAGGTACTCGTGTACAAATGAGTTTCTTACTTGGGTAGCAATAGCAGAGAATTTGAGGGCCTGGAGGGTCTCGTCATAGATGGATGCACATGGATTGATGTTGACCACCATGGTGGAGGTTCCTCGCCCACAGAAGAAACCCTGCAGGACACGGGTCAGCTTACTGTCCCTGAAAGGCACCACTTGAGGAGGCCGTGACCTGTTGATGCAGTAGGAAAACATATTAAAACCCATTTGGTCATTAAATCTTTATATGTACAATAGCAAAAAACAAAAACGCCCTAAAAGCTGTAAAAGTTGATTTAGTGCAGGAAATCCACACGCCATAAATTAGCGGATCAATAATTTAATTACTGCAGAAGCTGACGTGAAGAAAATTTATAGCAATTTAGCATTTTCGATCTTGAGAGCAGAAAAGCAGTAAAAAGCTCCACAAGATGATCTGTTTCAACCATTTCTCTAATTTACTACACCACCTAAACATTTTAAAACGTACTTATTGCTCTGGTTGTGCCTCAGGGCAGCAATGCAGCGCCCCAGTGTTAGGAGGGAGGTGTTAATGTTGTTGGCCTCCTTCATCCTCTCACCATTACGCTGATCTTTACAGCGTTCGGACCCAGCCAAATCACACACAGTCAGCCTAAAAAGGAGACAGACTTACATTATCACCTTTACAAACTCTAATCAATATAAGTTAAAATGACCCAAAACTGAAATCAAGACTGGGTAATTAAAAGCCAACTTACTCGCTGATGTGCATGGCCTGGCCTGAATTTGCTCCAGGGTGGACGTGCAGGACACGGAGGGAAAAGATGCTGTGGCTGTGTAAGTGATACGTTTATGAGCAGAGTGTCCACAAGTGTAACTCAAATTAAGGTTTCAATAGGTAAACACGTCATTTAACATGCTCCTACCTGCGACTGGAGTTCTGGTTGAGGTGAGTGCTGGCGAAGCTTTGGTTGCGACGCCCAACTCTCAGAATCCTCCAGGCTTCCTCGGCGCTGCGGATCTGGATCCAGGTCAGGTCTGATACAACAGGAAGAAGCACAATGTGGTGCACGTGAAGGAGCTGCAGCAGTAGTTACACATGCTGTTATGCAGGAAACACATGAATTAAGCTAACGTAGTGTTCAAAGTCGTGACCATCTTTTGCACAGTTCTTTATTCATGCACTCATTCATTGTGGTGTGTTGTTGCACTCCCACAAACACAAAGTCTACAAAGACTGCAGGTAGAGTTGAGGAAAATGAAAGAAGCAATTTACAGTTTTTAAACATCATTTCCTGCCTGATGAAGCGTAACATACATCAGATGAGAGCGGCTGCCTGGTGGGAATGAGCCTCAGGAAGTTCAGGCCAACATACTTTGATCTAGTTTTAACTCCATTCCTGTGAATGAGCCACTGTTACCTTTCACGTAGGGGTTGCCCTGCTTGTCGTCGCTTAGCCGCAATGTGACTCTCTTCCGGGGCTGCTGGGAGGGCGAGGCGTCCAGTAGGTCGTACAGGAACTCGTTGTAGATTTCATAAAAGGACACCCAGATTGAAAACTGCACTCCTTCCTCGAGATCTTCCCCTCCGCTGTGCGACAGGCTGTCCGGCTCCAGACAAACACTGTCCGTGTCTGCAGAGGCAAATTAAAAGTCACATGTTTGTTTTGTTTTTTTAAGGCAGTAATGATTTTAATATAAAGAAAGCAGTGTTTAAACTGGAAATTGGTATGTGCTGCACAAACAACGCTGATGTTGACTTCTTATATTGTAAACAGTGCTGTGTACTCATCAAACACCAACTATTCTACTCCAAATACAGCATGTGGTGCGTTTAGCAGAAAATTGACTCCATTTAGGAATGAAAATCCTCACCTTCCAGCTGAGTGCCAAAGGTAGTGGTAGCAGACAGTCCTCCGATGCCACTATCCCAGCTTGTGGTGGTGCCAGTGCAACGAGAATTCCCATCCTGAAATCCACAAGAGGAAGGAGAATCAGAAGATGCATAATTCATCTGCAGGAAAACATTTAACCAAGTAGCAGTCTACAAGGAAAAGAACATGCCAAATATACCAAAGTGTAGTCACATACGTTTGGAGCACCACAATGTCCAAATCCATCCTAAAATTCACCTTGTTGCTACAATGTGTTCCAGAGTAATGCTGTAAGGCCTTTAAAAGTCATATTTATGTTTACCTCTTTGAGCAGAGAGTTTCTGCGGATTTCCTCTGCCTTGACCTCATTGGCACTGAGCTGCCTCACATCCTGGTATAAGACAGGCTTCAGGTTCATGCCACCGTACAGACGGCCCTGCAGTTTCCTAAACAGGGACACTAAAGCCCGGGGCAGCAGGCCTGCCTCTCGACCGCTGCCTGCAGGCCAAAGTTTGACAAGCATGGTTTATGTTGTGCGATTACATAACGAACAAACCTCATAATTAACCCTGGGATTTATGTGTCCAAGTAATATCTGCAGAACAGAAAATAACTCACCCTGAATGGTGTACGTCTTTCCAGAATTGGTTACACCATAAGTGTAGAGAAGTCTATTTTCTCCTCGAAGCACATCGTTTATCATCGCCTTCATTGTGCTCTCATAAAACTGTTGCTGCGCTGTCTCAGGACCAAATATCTAAGGGGACATTTAAAGAAAAAAAAAAACAAAAAAAAAAACATCTTCACTGGTCTGTTTCACTCCAGCATTCTCATTTTCTTCAAGTTCTTCTCTGAAAATATTATTACGTGATTACTACAGTTTTTTTCTGAATGGGTTTTCAGTTTTGGAAACAGTATGTTTAAGTAAAGAGGAGCTACACATACGACTCTCCTACCTTCGTGAAACTGAACTTGTGAATACTCGGAGTGATGCCTCGTTCTGCTGCTCTCATGTTCTGAGAGTCATTTGGAGCTTTAAGCAGCAGGGTCTCTTCGTCTTGGATAGCCACACAACCCTAAAAGAAAAACAAAATAGACTCAAGTACAGTTTCAGAGTATTGAAAGCTTTTATCCTAGAAGAAACAAAAATGTTGACCTTAATGTCTTACCTGCTCTTCCCCTCTGGATCTCTCCGTGTCAGTAAGTGGTCGGATGCGCAGGAAAACCTTCACCCTCTCGGTGGCCCCTTCATCGCAGCTTTGAGATTTCACTGCTACTTTCTAAACACACAAGCATCTTTGTAAATGTTTTGATGGTAGAATGGAAAAATATTAACACCACCAAACTGCAATCCCAGGGTGTAGAATTTTACATATTGCATCTCGCTCTACTGCAATACCCATCTGGGCTTTTAATGCCTATTTAAGCCTGCCAGACTGAAGAAAGCAGCTGTGTTTAAGAATCAGAGAGGTATAGCAAGTGAACTGGAAAAGTGTCAGAATGATGTAGTTTAAACAGAATGTTTCCCTGCCTCCCTTTCTTTTTTGGGGGGGCTGTTATTCATCTCCTCTGAAGGAAAAGCGAGGTATGAAATTATGGCTTTGAAAAACAGTTACACCTCTGGCAATATTGATCAATTATTTATTTATTTATTTATTTATTTATTTATTTATTTATATATATATATATATATATATATATATATATATATATATATATATATATATATATATATATATATATATATATATATATATATATACATACACACACATACACACACACACACATATACACAAAAAACAAAAAAATCTCATATAGATTTGTTCTGAACATGTTTTGTTATACCTGAGGGACATATGATTTTTTTTTTTTTTGGGGAACTCTTACCGGCCCTGTAATGGATGGCCTGGTGTCCAGGCCCGGGGAAATAACAGAGATCTCTGGTAGACGTGGTCTGGCCAAACCTCCGTGCTCTGCTGCTGTAGATTCAAACACAGCCATTTCCTCCTCCTCATCAGAGGGGCATCCACACGGAGATGACAAAGACAGCGCCATGCCCGTCTATCTGTTCCAAGGATAACACGTTTTCATTAGTATGTAGTAATTCTATTAAAAGGGGATTACAAAACGTTTCAAACATGGGCTTGACTTAGGGCGTGTGCACAAGTCACTTTGAAAGGATAATATAGGCTTGTGTTGGAAAAAAAACAGCAATATACAACATAAAAGATGAAAAACTAAACACACTCACACAAGTGTCTGTGTTGTTTGTAATAATGATGTAATGATGTTATTCTCTGCTCAAGCATTTCATTGCTATGAATTAGTTAAACATGGGTGTGTCGTCATCAAACAAGCTGACAGGTAAAGGAACACTAGTTTACTGTTTAAAGCCAAATTGAACCTGCTTAAGTAGTCAAACAGGAAATATTTCCCAGGCTTTCACCAGACCAGGCAAGTTTGGCATTAGTGCTGATCAATACAACTGCTCTACAGCAGGTCCTGTCATGCTTAGTCTTTGTAGCTATTACGATGAGCGAGTTTAGAAGTCTCGGTTTTTCAATTTCATTCCCTTTTTTTAATCCAAATGGTATTTCGTGTTACACTGAGCAGCATTTAAAAAGTATCAAATCCACGTTTAGCATTCAAAAAAAAAAAAATCACTCGAGCCATCTTCACCTTTCACTGCTTGTTACAGCAAGAAGACTTTGTGCTTTCAAAAAGTGTCTCAGCACTGAGTGCAACTAAAATAAAAACCTCAGTGCTGAACCTTTACATGTGCAAGTAGCCATGTTTAGCCTCCAGTAAGCACGTAGTAAACGGAGCCTATATTGCAGTGAATTAAACAGAGTCACTTTAATGTTTATACTAGCTAACATACATTTAATAACAATGATTTCTACTACAAGTACCAATATATGCTAACAAAGAGACTTGCTTCCTGGTTTTAAATGGGAAAATCGTGCAGTCACTCAAAACCAAAAACAAGCACACAAAAAACGTAGATATTGCATTTAGCTTAACACACACTTACATAACTCCGTCAAACAGTTATAGTTACAATCTAATATTATTTTTGTAACTATTACGTTATCTTGTTTAACGTCGTATTGCCCACGTTTAAGTAAAACTCACTTTAACTTTCCTGGAATGTCCAAAATGTGCCTGGTTTCCTGTAAGCTCGTTAGCTTAATGTTTACGATAGATCGCCAAAAGCCAACGTTGAGGTAAAACTGTATAAGTTCAACAAACCCTCCTCGTCTCGAGCTCTTAGCACCAGCTGAGCCGCTTTACCGGATTGCTTTTTGGGTTTTTGAACAATGCGCTTCCCCACAGGGAGAGTCGCCGATTGGTTAAAGTGTATCGCCGTCTTCCCTTTGATTGGTTAACAGGGCCTCGCATGGCGCATGGGCTTTGGAATATGACGTCGCGAGAGGGGGTGCGGCCAGGATTTTTGGTCGAGGTGCCATTTTAGTAGGCCAAACAAAGCGAGCGAAAGCACACGAATAATATCCGCTATGGTTCGTACTTGCTGTGTGATGGGTTGTAACGTTAGATCGCACGACCGGCAAGGGAATAAGCTTGAAAATGGGCTGTCTTTTCATTGTTTCCCCACCTGGAAGCAAAACCAGGGAGCTCATGTGTCGGATGTTACCAAAAGAAGGCGTATAGCCTGGATAGCAGCTGTGAGACGAGCTGATATCCAGTTCTCTACCATCCCCAGATATCTGTTGGTGTGTTCCAGACATTTTCATTCGGGTAAGTTCTAAATAAGTTCATATTACTCTGTATAGCCTATTAGTTTTATTTCGCTCTGAAGTCATAGCAAATTAGAACAAATATCTCAATGTGTGATTTTGCAGGACTGCGTTCTATTTATAGAGTTGCTAATTACTTAGCATAATTGCAGGCAAACCAGCCTATGAAATGGATGAAACAAATCCTGACTGGGTTCCAACGCTATACATGGGGCACTCCGAAATCCCTGCTTCAAACTTGGACCGTCACAGACGACGAATGCGACGGAAGCAGCAAAGAGCAGCAGTCGGAGGTAAATACAACTCCCACCAACATAAAAAAAATGCTCTCACTGTCCGGTAATCAGCTCATAGCTTTTTGATGAGTCATGCACTTTTAAGTGGGCTTCTGGTGAACATTTGCCTTATGCACTCATTGTATCTGACAGGCTTTAGTAATGGAGGAGCAGAGTGTGAAGGTGAGGCCTGCATAGACGTTACATGAAGAGCTGCCAGAGATGGACATGACAGAAGACCGACACCTTAATCACCACGTGATGGAGGCTGTGGCCAAGAGTGGAGGCTGAGGTAGTAGCAACAAATGTAGAAAATGGAGATGGGACAGAGAGAGATGCAGAAGCTAAAAGACAGCCGATGGATTGTGTGTGCTGTGAACAGAGCAGAAATAAACCAGCTGTTGGAGGAGAACAGAACGCTTGAATCACAGTTGAAAAAGACAGCTGAATGAAAAATGTTTTAAAGGATGACACCAAAAAAGTAAAATATTATACTGGAATACCTTGTTTTGCTATTTTACTCTCCTTATTCTGCTATTTTACTCTCCTTATTCAACAATGTAAAAGCTTTCCTGCCAGCATCAAAGAAACCGTGGCATTTCCAAATGCTTTTACTCACTCTTCCGCCTTACATTTGATCTTCCTGTCCAGCATCTTTGTGTGCAGAGGTTAAGATCCCCGCATTTACAAAAGGCTTCTGTCAACTTGATGCCAAGGACATTGAAGATACAAGAGCTATTGCCCACCTAATAATTCATGTCGAGCGAGTTGTAGGTAGTTTACGCAACAGGTATAAAATGCTGCATACCACCATGCCAATCAGATTACTTCTTTAATGTGAGGGTGAAGAGGAGGCCCTTCAGGATAAGATAGTAAAGGTTTGCTGCGTTTTGGTGAACATGTGCCCCATTGTGGTAGTAAAACCAAGGGAAAATGAAACTTGCTCTTAAGTACTATTAAAAGTCTTGTGCTGTGTATATGTAGTTATAATTTTTCAAAAGATACAGTAAATTTACAGAATGTTAGTGAGTGTTATTATGTAAATGCTGTCAATATTTTATGTAAAAAAATTTGTCAGTTGTAAACCATAAACGACATTGATTCTACATTGTAACTGATTTGATGTTCTATAAAGTGGTTTTAATAACAGGCAAAAATTTGTTTGTTTCTTTATTCATCTTTTAAACAGTGGTACTTAGTAAGTACATATTCAGTAAATGAAAATTATTTGCATGGCAATGCACTTCAGGCATCAATCTAGACCCCCTAAATAAAAAGTTATGGGGCATTCAGAACAGAACTATGCTCGGAGAAATATTTTCCCACCAGTTCTGGAAGGCACACTTTTTTTTTTTTTTTCTTTTTTTTGAAGAACTCTTGTGCTCTCTTCAAACGTGGTTCCCAGAAATCTACATCAGGGAAGATGTGTACCACAGCCATGTCTCTTTGAGTCCATGCAACGAGGTCACAGTGGTTGGAGCTGGTGACAAAGTGTTTGCACCTGTAAGTAGTAGGGGTGCGCCCTCTTTAAGTGAAGTCCATTTGCAGCTGACTCCAGGCAGAAGTCTTTATCCTGTGCATCCAATGCCTGCTTAATGCTGTCCGTTGTGTATTTAAAAGGACACTTAATCTCCAGGCACCACTCCCCACAACAGTCACACATTGTGAGATGCTCCAAGTTCAAGAAAAATTGTGTTCACAATAAAACTGCATAAACAAACCTGCAGTTTGTAGTGATGTGCTGCAATTTTTTGGGTGTAGGCCTTTCATGCATCCTCTTCATGCTCCACTCCCCATCTTGTTTGTGTAACAGACAGTTTTCAGGGTAGCTCACACAATTAACAACACTTTGGGCTGGTGTTTCCAAACTTGTGGAAAATACAGCGTGCATCACCGAAGCTGTGATTCTTCCTGCACACCATCGAAACCAACTTCTTGTGCTGAAGTCTTGTGTGTCCTTCAGTAGCTTCTGCCTGCTCTTCAGTCACTGTTGCAGCATTTAGACACTTTACACAGTGCAGCTGTAGAACTGTAAGGCCAAGGAACTGTGTGCCTTTGTTGTGTAAAAATGCCAGAGACTGGGGTAATGTAGGTGAATATACAGTGTATTTAGTGTGATATTTCTCAGTTCCTGACAAACCCACAGCTTTACTGTGTTCCAGCAGTGTATCCAATAGCAGTGACAACTCCTCCAGAGTAGCAGGTGGAATTTTTCTTTTTTGAGGACGGCTTCTTTTGCCTTTCACTACAGACGGCCTGTTTATGTTTTTATCGAGAGCATTTTTTAAAAACGGTGCCTGCTTAAACAAAGCACACATTTCATTGGTTCCTCTCATATCACGTGCTGTAAGTAAATGTGGCATTTGATCATAGCGTGGAGGCAGCATGGCTGTGTATGGGCATGTTTACAAAGGTTGTCATAGGGAAGGTATGTAAGAAAGAAAAAACTGAAAATAGGGAGACAGGAGTCAAAGTGCAGAGTATCTCATTCAAAACTTATAATGCCTTTTTAATTTCATGCATATCAAATGTTTACAGCAATAGAAAATTATTACTTTAAAGTCCATTTAATAACACAGTATTGGCTATATTGGCAGTTAAGTACAAGGCAAACAAACTAAACCCATGCCATTACAATGTATTCTGTACAGAAAAATAAAAGAGTTGAATTGCATTTAAACATGAAGGAATCGTGAGTAATATGACTCTGTCACATAAAAGAAATGGGCATCGTGAGTACAATTCCTTTTGAACAACTGTGACAGGATGATCACAAAATCCCCCTTCAGGGCTCAGCATAGGGGATCATCTGCCTCCATCTCACCCTGTCCCTAGCATACATTTCTGTCCTCCTATTTCACTACATGAACCTTCCATGAACCCTCTCTGTGGTCTTCCTTTTTTCCTCCTCCCTGGAAGTTCCATCTTCAACATCTTTTGTCCAGTGTATCCACCATCCCTCTTCTGCACATGTCCAGGCCATCTTGGCTCTCTGACTTTGTGTCCAAATGGCTCAACCTGAGCTGTCCTTCTGTCCATTCTGGTCGCTTCTACTAAAAACATTGTCATCTTAAACTCTGTTGTTCACAAAATCCAAATTTCTTTAGATTTTCTACCATTTAATATATAAGCTAAATGTTTTAGGGTTTTTTTTGTTATATAATACTAATAACTATGTGATTATACTTGAAATACTTGCTGAATCCTTCCTCATTCTTTCCTTTAATTAATACTTATAAGAAACAGTAATATAAAAGCAGAGTATTGCATAAAGCCTTGCATTGCTGGATGCTGCCAAATAAAAGTTTGTGAATTCCTGAGACAATCACCATTGTGAGATTTATGCAAATCAGGTATTCTTTTTAAAATTTATGTCATTAAATACACTATGTATTTATCCAGTTACGTCTTGTCCGGGTTTCGTGCTTTGCTCCATAGCAGCAGCGATGCTGTGAATACTGACTCGATCGTGTGAATTTTCAAGCCTTTGTTTCTGCACACTGTGGCGAACACCATAACAAAAGTAGATGATCAAACCTGTTCCAAATTTTAAAAGAAACGTAGCGGTCACACATATAAAAAGAGATATTTTTGCACATGTATAATCTTTTTTATGTATTCTGTAGCAGAAATGTGCTGCACATACCTACTCCCATCCACACTGTATAGCGGATCCAAGTGTCTGATCCAAGCTGAGCCATTAGATGGACATTGACAAAGGTACTAAAAATAGGAAGTAATGGGACAAAAGGAACCTGGGGATATAAAAGAGGAGAAGCATTGTTAAAAGATATTAAAGAAAAAAAAAAAACCCAAACCCCCCAAAATTCAGAACTTTGGAGCTTAAAAAATAAATAAACATGTAATGATAATACAGGTTGGCTAAATTTCTGTTTCTATTTCTATGCTTTCATTAATCAGTCTTCACTGTCTTTCTTTCATACCATGAAAGCAGCTTCTGCTGTATTCTGCGGTTGCCTCCAGACGATGAGGATGATTAAAAAAATCATTGCTACTATCACAGAAAGACAAAGTATGCTCCACCACTCCAGGGCTTGCAGGTAATCTACAGCCTCAGATACGAAGACGCTGAGAACAACTGCTAAAAAGACTGAGGAGAATCAATACGTTTGAGTTCTATTAATCAAAAATTAAATCAATAAAAAGTACAGTACAACAGAAAGATGATGACTCACTAATAACAAAAGTTAAAAGGGACACATTTTTTGATGTCCTTGTAGTGGCTTGGTATGGAGGACATAATATCCCTCCAATGGTAAAAGGTTCTGCTTTGCTTAGACTAGAATCATCACTGAGGTCAGTTTGATACCTGTAAAATTAAGGAAATATAATTTTAAAAAAGTGAAAACATTTAAGGTTTTTAGTTATTTCTACTTATAATATTCTCGTAAAGCACCAAATTATTATATTCCTGTTTTTTTTTTCTTGTTCACATCCTGGAGTCTATTTTTAATGTCTGAACAACACACATCAAGTCAACAGCACTTCATTACATGATCTTTTGTAATTATAAGCGACTGATTAAAGTAAAGAAAACCTGATGTCTTCATAAACTCTTCAAACAAGCAAACCCTGAGTCATTCATCTGTTTAAATATACACTTGAGGCAAACAGGGAGATGAAACACGTAAGTGAACACAGCTGAACTAAATCAGGGAAACAAGACAGAGCAAAACTGACACAGGAGGTGAGACTATCAAAATAAGAGAGGAAGCATAAACACAGGGACGGAAACACAGACTCAAGACATACAACCCAAGGCAAGGAAAGGGTAAACAAACACAGAGGCATGACTGAGACAAGGGAGAGAGAGCAAGCACGGGACAGAAAGAGAGAGAGAGAGAGAGAGAGGACACGAGGGGTGACTAACATAACGAGAAATCAAGAACTATAACCAAACTCAGAAGCACAAGAGAACAATACACTCATTAGCCATATATACATAAATCATCTTATACTTCTCCAAAGAAATAACTAACAAGTCCAAGCAAACTGTAATACTGGGTTAAAGACAAAGATGTGCCAATTTCTGGCTAATAGCTCTTTGTGTTATCTTTGGCATTAACTGGAAAAAAATAGCAACCAATGATGTTTGGGGGGGGGGGGTCTGACAGGCTGCTAGGAACAAAGTGCGTCAAGATACAGTTTTAAACTGATGCTTTGTCTGTTAGACATATTACCATTTCATCCTTTCAGTTAGAAACCCTTTTATATTTGAAGGATTCATAGGTTAGTGATTGAACAAACAAAAAACATTCCTCTGAAAATGGTCAGGTACAAGGACTGAACTAAAACTGAGTGAAAACAGCCAGTGTGCAAAGAAAAACTTTGAAAGACCTTCAGAAAGCTGGACAACTAATGGTGAAGAACACTTTTAAAAAACGCAAGAAAGTCTTGTTTGTTAGGTGCAAAATATACCAATAATAAGCAGTAATAAGTGCAGTGCCAACATGCATACTTGTGATCATCTGTACCTTAATATGAGAATGCAAATGGCAACAAGTGTGTAGGCAAACAGGGTTCCAATCGACATCATGTCAACCAACGACTTCAGGTCAAACAATAAAGCCATGATAGCTGCAAAGAAGTAGGAGAAATTAAATATGTTTATAAATTCTGCAACCATTTTATCAGCGTAGTAGCTGATGGCCTTAACAAAATCAAATAATTAATAATAATAATTATATTATAATCTCTTCTAAAGTTAGTTATACCTGCTACGACCCCTGAAGCCAGTGTAGCAATGACAGGACTTTGTCTGTCACTCATGTTACTGAGAGGTCTGAAGAGCAGTCCATCCCGGGCCATGGCAAAGAGAACACGAGGCATCGGGAACATTGATCCTAGAAGGCTTCGGAAAAAAGCTCATAGCTCATTAACAGCAATTCAGTTATTCTCGTGTCCCTGTTTTAATTCCTAGTAATGATCCCAGTGATTTTATTTGGTGTATGTGCTATAAATGTCACCAAAGGGGTATTGTAATGTATAAAGAATTGTAGGTTTGTTTATACGTGATACTTCATGCATTATACCTTGTTGAGAGCGCACAGAGTGATCCCACAGCAACTGCATACTTTGCAGGGCCCCAACCGATGTATGTAAAGGCTACAGGCAGTGGGCTGTGAACGCTGAGCAAATAGTATGGCATCAAAAGAGTCAGGGTGGCAGACACACCAAAATAAGCCAAGAAGCAGATAAGGAGAGACGCCACAATCCCGAGTGGGATTGACTTCTGAGGGTTCTGAACCTCCTCTCCTAAAGAAAAACACAAAATTATCCCAGTGTGGTTTATGCCATCATTTAATCTTTAGATGCGTTTTTATGACATAGCACCATGTCTATAAAATAAACTATTTTACAAAATGTATATGCTGTAGAGAATATTCTAGTGTCCAAAGATCTCTGTGTTTTTCTGGACAATTGAAATTGCCACAAACATCTTCTGATGTCATTGTGATCAAATTTTCACTTTCCTTATGCAGTGCATTATAATTACTGGCTTTGCACTTAAATTCTAAAAGTTACCTGTTGTTGCAATGCAGTCAAATCCAACAAATGCATAAAAGCAAGTGGCTGCTCCTGCTAATGTCCCCTCAAAACCAAAAGGGAAAAATCCTCCGCTGCCATATGTGGTGGTTTTATTCAGGGTCGTATAGTTCCTGTAAACAGTGATCAACAGTCAAGCAGCTAAAAAAAAGAAAGAAAAATACAGCAGAAGCCAAAATAACGGGGCAGGGGGAGGCCATACTCGGATTGGTTTGGAAGGGTGTCTTCATATCTGTACCAGTTGTTGATGTCCCCCTTTATGAACCCAGAGAGGATAACAAAGAGCAACACCAAGATGTTAACTGCTGTAAAAACTTTATTTACAGTGGCCGATTCTTTAACACCAAATGCAAGAATCCCTAGAAAGAAAAATATATAAGAATTAATTTCACCATGTCAATGAACCTAGTGGAAACTCATTTGTCAAATATTTACTTTAGTCAAAAATATGTAGGACACTTTAACCTCTTGTGTTTGTTTGGTTTTTTTAATCATTTTTTAAACTTACAATAAACTAAGAGTACCTGTATTATGTTAATAAATAATTAGGTTTTTAGTATATGAAACTTACCTGCCAAGAGCATAATGATACCTGCTGCAAAGAAGTCTGGATAGGGAGCCAATCCAGGTAAATCCATTGCAACCTGTTTGCCTAAAGAGTTGGCAATGACATTTCCAATGAGATCATCAAAGGTCCCACTCCATGCTCTGGCTACACTTGATGTCCCTTAACAACAGAAGCCATTAGCAAACAATACCCAGTGTTACTTAAAATCACTTGACAAATATTATTTTAATCTATGATTTTTCCAGGATTAATATTCATTCAATGGCCTTATTGTTACCTATGACATAAGACAGCAGGAGGTTCCAGCCTGTGACAAAAGCCCATATCTCACCCACAGTCACGTAGCTATAGAGATAAGCAGAGCCAGTTTTGGGAACACGAGCTCCAAATTCAGCATAACACAGTCCTGCAAAGATGGAGGCCACTGCTGCTATCAGGAAGGAGATTATGATACTAGGCCCGGCCACAGCTCTGGCCACTTCTCCTGAAAGCACATACACACCGGCCCCCAGTGTGCTGCCGACCCCAAGAGCCACCAAATCAAGGGTAGTCAGACACCGGCGAAAGTTGGACACTTCACCCTCAGGCTCCAGAGGTTTTCTACGTGAAATATTCTGCAGAAACTGCAGCACCTTTGCACCGGACATCTGTGATAATTAGGAATTATTCAGTTAATTGTGTGGGTACTAGAAGAAAATCAAAACTTGAGAACTGGCAGTGAGAAAATTGTGAATACAACCAGGACTAGATTTTAATTATTTTTATGCTGTTATCTGATCAAACAAAGTAAATTTGTTTTGTTTTACAGTTCATTTAATCCGAGTTGGTAAATGATAAATGGACTAGTTCTTACGTAGCACTGTTCTGCTCTACTTGAGCACTCAAAGCCTTTATGCATTTAATAATAATTATTATTAGTGTATAAATCACCATATGACTTCACAAATGAACAAGCTCACGTTTCATACCATCAACAGTAAGCTACAACTACACATACAGAGACTTTACTGAACAGTAGAGACTATAAGCACTAATTTTTACTTTGTTATTCATGCAAGAATTTGACAAGTATATTTCATGGTCTATTTGCTGAGTAAATGAGGGCAGATAGTGCTTTATCATTATAAATTTATGATTTTACAGTGTTTATATAATGTACCGATGATTCACCGTGACTCAGATAAGATGTCATTACAAAATAAGCCATGCACACTAATTACACAAACTAACAAACTGAGATTACAGCTGATATATTAAAGTCACATCAATAAAAAAAGAGAGGCATTCCTACCTTTCTAGCTAAACTCTGTGTGAGTCTGTTTTGATCTGTCCCACTCCACACTGTGTATGAGAATAAATTCATTCACCGTGAACTCTTCACAGCCCAACATTTTTTTACACATTATGTTACATTTCAGACTTATGTGCCATTTCTGAAAAAGAGGGGATCAGAATGATTTGTGTGAGCACTCACATATCAAGACTTTATAAAGGTGGGAGCAAGCGGGAAAAAACTTATTTTAGCTGTTTTTTGTGCGTAGATGACACTTATACTAAACATGTTTTTACATTTGAATTAAACTGAATGCTATAAAAAAAAAGCTATTGAAACCTTAATGATGAATTGCTCTTACTGATTCATACATTCGGTCATAAAGACGTGCTGGTGAATTTATTAATTCACTTTATAATTTATTTTTACTTCAAATCTAGAAACACATTTACTCATTTATTGTCATTTCTTTCAATAATATGTGAACAAATTAAGCATGCACTAATTTGCTGTAAGATTATTGGCCTCATTTAACAAATGCTACTGTTAATGGTTCTCACAGTACTTTATACGCCTGCTGATTAGCATACCAAGGTCTGCATGTAGTATGACGACCTTCCTCTAGCTATAAAGAAGTTGACTGAAACTTAGAACAGACTTATTAGACTTATTGTAACCTCTGGAGAGCTTCTGTGTGCCTGATGTCTCGTGAACACACAGTCGCCTTGGGACCCTGGTAAGTCAACACGTTGTAAAGTGAAATGGTTTTCACTGGAGACATCTCCTCAGCAACAAATTGACTTGTTCATCAGAGCGGGAATCAACTAATTGTTTGGAGAACAATTAGTTGAACATAAGGGTACAATCCATTGCTTCCAGGAGTTCATGGAATCACAATGCAGATGAAATACAATAAAAATGTAAACGTGAAAAAGGCACTTAGTTATTACATAATAAAAATAGTAATACTACTACTATTAATAATATTACACAGAACCCTGTTCCAAATCCAGTTTAAAATACCATTTTTATCAAAGCCCATACAGAAAGGCAATCTCCACAACTCGTCTTTTTTAATCCAACAATGAGGCTGTGTACTAGGAAATACATTAATTTTCATTTGTAATAGCGTAGACAAAAGAATAGATTTTAAGCCCCAACCTATCCTCTGCCACTTTAGATGTGATTTCTTTCAGGAGGAGTGAACTGTGAGCTGACTTCATTAGCTGAAGGAAATGGCCTATCCTTCTCTTTGTTAATGATTCATCTGCAGAAAGAGGTTCAGAAGCCAGCAGCATTGTCTAGCGAAATCATTCAGCAGTCAGGATATTTTGGAAAAAGTCCTTAAAATCGACGAATAGCTGCAAATTGACTGTTTCACATGTCTTTAAGTAATACTCGGGAATTTGGGAGGTAAGTTTTATTTGAGTTTATATGCCATATTTTTGTTGTTTTAAATGGATGTTTAAAAAGCAGGACATTATTTTAACCAATAGACCCATAACTACTTTCTAATTTAGGTTTTTAATCATTTGAAACCAGTAATAAAACCATGGTTACTGGCTTTATTGATTTTAAAACACTTTTGAATCGATTTTTAATCACAGTTTAGTTAAAACTGTTCTTTGAATTAACTGAGTTACTTTCTGTTTTTTTAACATTTACCTGCAAGATGTAATAAATCCTAATTGTAGAAAATTGATGTGTTTTTTTTTGTTTCTCCTTAGTGCAATAAAAATTCTTCTTCTCCGTAATGTGGCAAACAATGGCTCCTAGGGGTTGTAGTTGCTTCATTATCACGGCTCTGCCCCAGCATTTTTCCAGCAGTATTAACCAGCTGCAGCAGGGCCGCTATGGCTTTTCTCCATGGTGACTGGGTTCACTGGCCATAGCATTTGCAGGAAGGTCATTAGAGTGTGACTTCTCTCTTGGCTCATGTATATCCTGTGCTTGTTTCAGTTCATCTAGGATATTTCAAGAACACTATGACACTGTTAGTGAGGTGTGAAATGTTTAAATTTATCTCTTCTTAGAATTACAACTAAAGAAGTCAGCTCATTAAGAAAAATCCTAACTCTTAGAAAACTTCTGTATCTGAGTGGTCTGGCTCAAGCAAGAAATATAGCCTTAGGCCATGATGGCTCATTACAATATTTTGTCCCTGCTTAAGCTGGAAAATGAACTCAATAATTGGAGTTAAGTCAGTATTACACACTCGGCATATTCCTGTGTTTTTCTGAATTAAAAACAGAAAACTCTAACGATTTCACCAGTGGTACTTATTTCTAACCAATGAGTTGTTCATCTCTGTGTTTCAAACAGGTAGACCTTCATCAGCATAAACATGAATAACACAAAACAACCCAGCAGGCAGATTGATGGGAGAAGTTAATATTGAAATTTTCTTCACCCTAGGAAGTCACAGAAAACAATCGTATCCAATCAAAGACAAAAAAAGATGAGACTGCTTCTGTATTATTTGACACTGCTGGGGTCCAGTTATGTGATTTCAACGTACGGACCCCACCAGAGAGCACAGATGACTGGTGATATTTTACTTGGAGGTCTTTTCCCCTTACACTTTGGCATTGCATCCAAAGATCAAGACCTTGCAGCCCGGCCAGAATCCACTCAGTGTGTCAGGTAATTTATGCTCTGAGGTAACAAAAAACCCTTTTGCAAACCAAGTGTGTCATACTCATGCCTTTTTTCTTTGCACAGGTTCAATTTCCGTGGTTTTCGTTGGCTCCAGGCCATGATTTTCGCGATTGAAGAGATTAACAACAGCAGTACGCTCCTTCCCAACATCACGCTGGGCTACAGGATTTTTGACACTTGCAACACTGTGTCAAAAGCCTTGGAAGCCACCCTAAGTTTTGTGGCCCAAAATAAGATCGACTCTTTAAATTTAGATGAGTTTTGCAACTGTACTGATCACATACCATCAACCATTGCAGTAGTAGGAGCTGCTGGATCTGCTGTCTCCACAGCAGTTGCAAACTTGCTGGGTCTATTTTATATCCCTCAGGTGAGTTGCTGGGTAATAGCTATGTCAACAACACATCATTACTTCATTATCTACATCCATAAAAATTAAGTCTACATATAATGATTTTCGTGTTTGTTCAATAAATGATTTGAAAGTGGTTAAAGATAATTAAGAAGATGCAATGAAAACCTGATAGATTAACTGAGCAATTTCCTGTTTCAGATCAGTTATGCCTCGTCTAGCCGCCTACTGAGCAACAAGAATCAGTACAAGTCCTTCATGAGAACCATTCCTACAGATGAGTACCAGGCCACAGCCATGGCAGACATTATTGAGTACTTTCAGTGGAACTGGGTCATTGCTGTGGCCTCCGATGATGAGTATGGGCGTCCAGGGATTGAAAAGTTTGAGAAGGAGATGGAAGAGCGAGACATCTGCATTCATCTAAATGAACTTATTTCTCAGTATTTTGAGGATCACGAAATCAAAGCACTGGCTGACAGGATTGAAAATTCCACAGCTAAAGTAATCGTTGTGTTCGCCAGTGGCCCAGATGTCGAACCTCTAATCAAAGAGATGGTTAGGAGAAACATCACAGATCGGATCTGGTTAGCCAGTGAAGCTTGGGCAATCTCCTCCCTTGTTGCTAAACCAGAATATCTTGATGTTATGGCAGGGACTATTGGTTTTGCTCTAAAGGCAGGTCGTATACCTGGCTTTAGAGAGTTCTTACGGCACGTCCAACCAAAGAAAGACAGTCATAATGAATTTGTCAGAGAGTTTTGGGAAGAAACTTTCAACTGCTATCTAGAAGATAGCCCGAGATTCCAAGAAAGTGAGAATGGCAGCACTAGTTTCAGGCCTTTGTGTAGTGGTGAGGAGGACATCGCAAGTGTTGAAACACCATACCTGGACTACAAACACCTTCGTATCTCCTATAACGTTTATGTTGCAGTTTATTCCATAGCACAGGCGCTACAGGACATACTCACATGCACACCTGGACGTGGACTTTTTGCAAACAATTCCTGCGCAGATATAAAAAAAATGGAAGCATGGCAGGTACAATGTATTTAATTTATGTTTAATAAAAGGAGTTAAATATTAGATATGCCAATGTGTGAATGATGAAAGCATGTTCTTCTATTTCTCAGGTCCTTAAGCAGCTTAGGCATTTGAACTACACCAACAGCATGGGAGAAAAGATGCGCTTTGACGAGAACTCAGATATGGAAGCAAATTACACCATTATAAACTGGCACAGGTCTACTGAAGATGGCTCTGTGGTTTTTGAGGAGGTTGGATATTACAACATGCATGCCAAGAGAGGAGCCAAGCTGTTCATTGACAGGACAAAGATTCTTTGGAATGGCTATAGCACAGAGGTCAGTGAAACTCTTTTGTATATCCATTAAAACACTGTTATTTCTTGTCATTGAGGAAAAACAAGGGAACGCGGCTCTGACTTATCAGTGTCTCAGCTGATAAATGGTACTTTTTAAGGTAAAACAGCTGCCTGCATAAGTACTATCGGAGCAATAAGAGTGAACCAAAACTAAAGTTGTGATTTTATGTGAAGCTAAATACAGATGTCACCTTTGTGGTTGTGGATTACCATTTTTCAGCTCCGAGTTTTGCATTTTAGCCCTTGCCATCTGGGAAGTAGTCCCCCTGTTGGCCTCCTTTCTCTCCACCACTGGAAATGCAGTGTATGGCCCACCTTACAGGGCCAGTATTTGAGACTCACATGTATGGTATAGTTTCCACATCCATAAGTCAGGTGGTGTCTGCTTCAGTCTCTGTTATGTAAGATGGTGTGTGTGAAGTCCCATGCCTTCCGCTTCTGTAACGTAGACTTCTTTTTAAATTAGTACTGGGGGATTTCTTTATTTCTATTTTACATTTGAATGCCCATCTAAATCAACCCCTCTCATTAACCTTCCTGTTATTTTATCTTCTAAAGGTGCCATTCTCTAACTGCAGCGAGGACTGTGAACCTGGCACAAGAAAGGGGATCATAGACAGCATGCCTACTTGCTGCTTTGAATGCACAGAGTGTTCTGATGGTGAATACAGTAATCATAAAGGTATGTAGGTAGATGCAAAACACTCTCTGTTAATGTTAGACTTGATGAATGATAGAGTTTTAACACAGTTTCTCTTATACAGATGCCAGTGTTTGTGCCAAGTGTCCAAATAACTCCTGGTCAAACGGGAACCACACATTCTGTTTCCTCAAGGAAGTCGAGTTTCTCTCCTGGACAGAACCATTTGGGATAGCTCTGGCTATATGTGCAGTACTGGGTGTTGTCTTGACAGCCTTTGTGATTGGAGTCTTTGTCAGATTTCGCAACACCCCAATTGTGAAGGCCACAAACCGAGAACTATCATATGTGCTCCTTTTCTCACTTATCTGTTGCTTCTCCAGCTCTCTCATCTTTATTGGAGAGCCACAAGACTGGACATGCCGTTTACGCCAACCCGCCTTTGGGGTCAGTTTTGTTCTCTGCATCTCCTGCATCCTTGTCAAAACTAACAGAGTCCTTTTGGTATTTGAGGCCAAGATTCCTACGAGTCTCCATCGTAAATGGTGGGGATTGAATCTGCAGTTTCTCCTGGTGTTTCTGTGCACATTTGTCCAAGTCATGATATGTGTGGTCTGGCTTTACAACGCCCCTCCTTCTAGTTACCAAAATCATGACATCGATGAGATCATTTTTATCACATGCAATGAGGGCTCTGTGATGGCTCTTGGGTTTTTAATTGGCTACACGTGCATATTGGCAGCCATATGTTTCTTCTTTGCATTTAAGTCACGGAAACTTCCAGAAAACTTTACAGAGGCCAAGTTCATTACTTTTAGCATGCTCATATTCTTTATTGTTTGGATCTCTTTTATTCCTGCATACTACAGTACTTACGGCAAGTTTGTTTCAGCTGTGGAGGTCATTGCTATCCTGGCATCTAGCTTTGGGATGCTAGCCTGTATCTTCTTCAACAAGGTCTACATCATCCTCTTCAAACCCTCCAGGAACACGATTGAGGAAGTCAGATGCAGCACTGCAGCCCATGCTTTCAAAGTGGCTGCCAAAGCTACATTAAAACACAGCACAACTTCAAGAAAAAAGTCCGGCAGCCTCGGTGGGTCTTCTGCCTCAACTCCTTCCTCATCCATCAGCGTCAAGACCAATGGCAATGACTACGACACTGCCTCAGGAAAGCACAGGCCAAGGGTGAGCTTTGGGAGTGGAACAGTTACTTTGTCCTTGAGTTTCGAGGAGTCCAGGAGGAGTTCTCTGATGTGATTGCTAGGTGTTGATGTGTCACCTTCACTGATCCAAATTAAGTAGGAGTGTATTTTTTTAGACTTTGTTTTGGAATTTATTTTAATGTAGATTTTTTTCTTTAAATTTTTTCCCTCTCCATATTTTATCAGAATGATCAGTCAAAACAATATACTGTCTATGAATTCTGTTACTTTTAGTATTTCTGATTAATGTTAACTCTGCTAATATGGTAAAACACAGCAATACAAGCAAAATTTCCAATTGTTGCCTGTTCTTTAAAGGATTATCCACTTTCTAAAAGGCGTTCGCACTGTTTTGTGGCACAATGTTCCCTCCTCTGATAAATATCCTCCTATATTCCCTCTATTGTATTTTGTTATGACACTATGAGCTTGTAAAATACAAACTAACTACCTATAATGTTATGTATATAATAAAAATGAACCAAGATGCAAGTAAAAATTACCTAAATTCTCTTGGAAATAGATCTTATTACTAGAAAATCTGGTGAACACACTGACTAAAGGGGATTCTGGTCTTTCTAAGAACTTGCTCTGCTTGTGGTTTGCTTATCACAAGTATCTGACAACTGCAAACAGTGCAGGCCTGTCTCGCATGTTAATGTCATTCGTGCAGTAATCCTGCCCTGCAGTCATTTCTTTACAATGGTGGTGTGAGGAGTAGCCATCTGCTTGCCAACTGTAAAATCTGTAACTTTTCTAAACTCTATGGTACGTGTTTATTTCAGGGCTGCAGAGATACTTTTACATATAAAGCTGTTTAACAAATCACTGAACGTTTATTGAACAGACGATACAGTACACCCATAAATGTACATGTTCGTGGGTGTACTGAGCACAAATAATAGTATAATAGTGGCTATGTGGAGTCTGCTCTCAAAAACATCCCATCATTTGTTACCAGAATATTGTGAAAGAGCACCTTGTACCTTTACAAAGCTAATGATATTTTTTGTGAACTTTCTACTTTAAATTAAGGTTTAACTCCTTAAGAATGATAAAGGATAGAGAACTGAGTATTAACATGTATATGAAATTATCAACACAAAAGTGAAATACAATAGAGAAGGTATCATAATGTAAGACTTCTTTGATGGTGCAGAATCTCCTGAAACTCAATACAACAAATTACATTTACAACCCTTAAAAGAAATGAATACAGGGAGACATTAAAAAAGGACAAATCCAGTTTTTTAGAGTACCCCACATTTAATCAAAATTATTACTTTGGAATGACCTCAACTGGTCAGTAAATGACAAACCACAATATAGTTGAGTTTCAGCAGTTCAATCTGAATATATAGTCAAAAATGTCTCTTGTCAGTTCATCAAGTCTGAGCTACACCAGAAGGAAGTGCATGTTTCAAATGAATACTGTTAATGGATGTTTGGCCAGTTATGAAATGAAATTGTTTCTTTAATTCTCCTGTTGTGAATGTTTAATGTGTGTATTTAATAAAGGCGGAGATAGCCACGATGGTTTACATATTATTAGTGTCAGTACACTGACGTTGTCTATTTTTCTGACTTAGATGAAAGTCCAGTCATATTTTATGACTAATTAAAACAGAAATTATATAGCCCACACTGTGTGAACATGAAAGCCAAGACTTGGAAAATTTATAGCTCAACACCACCATCTAGGAACACAGCCAAGGAAATATTCCTCTGAAAAGTAGTGACATCTATTGTTTCAGTGCCCTCTACAACTGAAGTCAAAACCACAACCCCACATCCAAGTCTCAAAATATAATAAAATCCCACGAGCTATGTAATAGCATATTAATATAATATAATACATGTACACTATGTTACAAAAATAAGGTAAAAGGGCATCTCACAAGCACCAGACCTCCCACATGTCTGAATAAGAGGTCAGTGTGCTCAGTTATTCAGGACCACACTCGACCTGAAACTGACTGAGGTGCAGCTGGACAACCAACTCCTCTGTTGACAGGAAGAAACGAGCTTTATCTGTAGAGGCTCAAATATAGCTCTGCAGCACGACCAGCATGTTGCTGACATCTGAACTCTAGGGTGGGATGAACCATAGACTGAGCAAAATAACCAGGAAGCATTGCATGCTGTGCACATCTGTCAAAGCTTGCCCTAGCTGAAAAAGGAGAGGGTTTTGTCAAAGTACTGTAATTATTCAAATGGAAAACACTGGCACACCTGCAAGTGGAAATAGGAAATTTGATTGAATTTTAACTACAGTGGAGTAGAAATTTACCCTTTCACAAAGTTTATTTAAGCTAAATCTTTCATATTTTATTCACATAAAAATCTCACAAAATTAAACGTGGAAAGAGAAAAGACTGGAAAGCAAACTTTCAAAGGCTGTAGTGCTGTTGCATTTAGCTTTTCTACAAGCTGTTTACTTATGACTCTCCATCAATGCTCAGAATTAGCAAAAACAACAACAACAACAACAACAAATAGAAACAAATTAAAAACCCCGAGTACAAAATCCAAATTCAAATAAATAAACAAGTCCATATTATAGTCAATTTATACCAATTTGCATAGGTAGAATAGACACAAATTAAGCTAAAGTCATTTATAAGACATCTTAAGTGGGAATAAAGATAAGATAAAACCTTTTAATCTTGTTAGAGATTCTTCTGCTTTTTTTTTTTTTAGAAATATGAGCAGAATCAGAAGCACTGTGTGTAGAGCAATGACTGCATAGTAGTGAAAATTTATAAACTAACGTAACAACAGTTAAAAATGTATCCGTGAGTTTTGTCCTCCAGTAGTTTTTGGTGTCATCAACAGATCGCAAACTTCAATTTTGAAATTTTCACAACGGAAGTATTTATGTGACGCACATCATCATCATCAACTCGCAGACTTTCTGCCTCAACAGAAAAACGGCGTTCATGAGGCATAAGCAAATAATATAAAAAGCAGAAATTAAAGAAGATTTACTCATAATAAATAATATAACCGTTAAACCCCCGCCGCCCGAGATCTCTTCAAGGTCTTAAAGGTAAAACTTTATTATGAAATGCGTGGAACGGAAGTCCTTACTAATTTACGTTTACTTGACTGGTGGGCTTGTAGACGGGCTAATTACAGCGATGTTGTAGTCTATGAAAGGCTACTTAAGTATCAGGTAAGGAAATTGGTGTTTTGCGCTAAATTGAAATAAGGCCAGACTGTACTCGGCTTCCAAGACACGTGTCTCTTTTAATGCTAATGTTTTATTTTTAATAGCCGTTATATCCGCATTCGTCAGCTAGCTAGCAGGTAAGCTATAAATACAGGTAGCGTTTATGTGAGGGCGTCAACGTGTAAGTTGTGAGCTTCTGCAATCATAAAAAGGACTGCAGTCAAAAGAGAGAGGAGCTGGCACAAGTATAAGGAAAACAAAAAGGTACTGTTTCGTTGATCTGCACCTCGTGTTATGGACGAACTAGTCGACGTTAGCTTGACTGTGTTCTCAAAATTAACTCAGAGAAATCTTACTAAAAATGGCAGAACATTAATATTTAAATTGTAAAACGCTTTCCTGCTAACGATCCTGCTAGCATCCCAAGAGAGGACAACCATGCTAGCAATAGCATAATGGCTTTCATGTGTTTTGTTTGTCGCTGGTTGTGAGTTAAAAAATTATCATAATAATGTTAACGGAAAAAGAGTTAGCGTTAATTGTTATGTCAGCTGATGGCATCTGTGTTTGATTTAATGGAGAGAGTGTATTATTATAGTAGTATGTCAATGAAACTGGAGTGTTACTCTGTTTTACATGTTTTTGGTTTAAATAGGAGACCTAGAAAAAAAAGCCCATTCATTAATCTCCTCTGTAATGGACATTTGTTTTTGGTCTATGTCTTTTGACTTATTTGAGCTACCCTACTAAATCCTGATGTACTCAATGGAGGCCATCCAGGGCTTTCAATTGGTCTCTCGTGTGTTTGGCTGGGCTCTTTTAGTTCGAAAGAGGAAGGAAATCACAAAAAAGGTTCAGCTTTTTTTTTTTCCTCGGTTCTCAGGAGGATCTAAAGAAAATTTCTACTATTAACAAGCAGTCCACAGTTTTGATCAACTTATCAGCTGTTTCTATATCTTTGGGCATTTTCTGTTTTTGAAACGGGATAGTTTGTTTTATTATGCAGTCATTTTCTGTAATGAATACTTTACCAGTGAAACTACCATCTGAGCAATAATCTGCTCAAGTGGTAGTACAGGTTCAGAAAGTACACGTATCAGTTCAAGTAACACAGTAAGCTGGTTCCTTAATGTGGCTTTTCCTGCTAATGTGTCACATATTGTTAGCTAAAACCTGCCCTCAAAATGTGTTGCATGTTTCCAAGCAAAAATGCACCCTTTTTTTGGTTCTAACATTTTTATTTTCTGTTCATCTATTCCCAGTTGGTGGAGTGCCCAAGCTTATGGCCCCCCGTCTAAAAGTGGAGTTTTCTGATTCACCAATGGAATTTCACAAATAAGTGCTTGCTCTATATTATAGTGACTATAATAATTAGTTTCTATATAGTCAAGGAGCATGTCTCATCAGCATGGGATGACTGGTCAGCGACTCTATGGCTGTCACTGTTTTTGCTGAAACGTTCTTTGTGAAAGAAGTAGTGTAAACTATAGCTTACAGAATCTACATTCACTTTTTCTGCCTTCACATCAGCAAAGTCACATAGCCATGGGCTATTGTTCAAGTTCGAGGAAGATTTCACGCAAGAGCAAGTACGTCATACTGCTGATTCTTGTGCTGTCAGTACTGGCATGGATAGCAATATTTTCAAGAGAGATGGTGAAACCTATCTGGCATTACCCCGGCACTCAACAAACTCATGTCAAAGAAGAGAGTCAGAGGAACGAGGTCGACTTGCAGATAGAAGCAGCTAATGAAATAAATACACCACCACAAAAAACCAAGTGCCCTCAGGAGTCACCATTGCTGAGTAAGTATAGAACAAAATGCTATTTAGATGCCTTTGTATAGATGAAAGAACTACCATGTAACTCAAGGAATCCATCAATCAACCCTTTATGTTAGTTTGTTTATGTTAGTTTGTTAACAAGTGTTAATACACATTAAAACAAATGTTCACTGTTAAACATGTGAATTAGGGCTGCACGATTTTGCATAAAATGAGAATCACGATTTTTTTTGGCTTAGAATTGAGATCACGATTCTCTCACGATTTTCTTTTCCAGTATAAATATTTATTGCACTTAATAACTGCACATCAACTTCGTAACAGTTGAGACTGAACATAAAAACAATAAATGTCTCACGTTTTGTTGTTGTACTGCTTGAAATTCCGTCTCCACCGTTGCTCGACACTGCGTGTATAGAGCAGGTAGTGCAACAATAGAAAAATAGTTGCGGGACGGCACTGTGTAGCGTTTGTCTAGGGTGTTGATCATTTTCCTAAATCCCTCGTTTAGCACAGTGTTGATGGGAGCCATATCTTTGGTCAGGTGATAAGTAATAGCCTCCGTAATTTCTTTGTGCCTGCGGGAGTTCGACGTGTATAGGGAAGCGCTGTATAAGGTTCCCGATATTGATATTTGGGTGGTTGACCGGAACGGATTTTCTCCTGTCACTTTCTCGTCATCCCTGACGTGCTCTCCGTTGTGTTTTCCCTGCTAATTTTAGCATCACATGGCACAGCTTCTGTATCACGTGGTATAAGGCTTGTCATTTGTTGAGCAGGAAGAGTGAGCGCTTGTTTTCATGCAGATTACGCCCCGGATCAAAACGCGGTACAGTCGTCGTCGTCTTTTTTTCTTTCTTTCTTTTTTTTCTTTTTCTTTTTTTTTTTTAAATCGTTGTCATTTGGAAATGAGATCGCACATAAGTATGAATCGAGATCGCGATTTTCTAACGATTAATCGTGCAGCCCTAATGTGAATGTTGTTTCTCTAGTGGGGGCTGTGAAACTGTCCTTTGAGTCGTCTCTGAAACTGAAGGATGTAGAGAAAGACAACAAAGAAGTAAATGAAGGCGAGTATGAGCCCTCGGATTGCACAGCGAGGCAGAGTGTAGCAATCCTCATCCCTCATCGCAACCGAGAGCGACACCTCCTCTACCTCCTGCATCACTTGCACCCCTTCTTGCAGAGACAGCAACTACACTATGCCATTTATGTCATCCAGCAGGTATTTGTCACCTTTGTGCACAGTTTTTATATAAGGTCATGCTAATTCAGTTCTTATGCTTGTGGAACAGACATTTCTGTTTTATTTTGCATAAAGCTGTTGAAACTTCCTGGTTACATACATAGTGTTACTTTGTAACACTATAAAGGAAAAATATAACCGGTAACACTGAAGGAACTGTGTTCTGAAAAACCAACAGGCAACAGTTCACACTCTTACATGATCTAATACTTTTATTTGGAGTTAACTTTAATTTAGCTCTTGAACTTAACTGGCAGAGTGAATCTTAAACTACCTCTGCTCATGGCTTTAATGATTCTCAGCTCTGCTTTCATATGTACCTATTTTCAGTGATATCCACTTTTAATAAGATAAGATAAGATAACCTTTATTAGTCCCACACGTGGGAAATTTGTTTTGTCACAGCAGGAGTGGACAGTGCAAAAGTTATGAGGCAAAAATTAGAATACAATAAGAATAAATACAGTACACAACTGTACAGAATAGAATAAAATACTATATACAGTAGAATAAAATAAAATAAATATACAATAAGATAAAAATAGAATACAAATACTATATACAACTGAGTAAAAATACAACGATGACAGAAAGGATTATTGCACTTAGTATTATTGCATATGTATGGATGTGTGTGCTTGATCAGTTAAAGTCTTTGTTGTGGAGTCTGACAGCAGTGGGGAGGAAAGACCTGCGAAAGCTCTCCGTCCCACACCGTGGGTGCCGCAGTCTCCCACTGAAGGAGCTGCTCAGTGCTGTCACAGTCTGCTGCATGGGGTGGGAGATGTTGTCCAACAGTGATGACAGCTTAGCCGCCGTTCTCCTGTCACTCACCACCTCCACTGGGTCCAGAGGGCATCCTAGAACAGAGCTGGCCCTTCGGATCACCCTGTTCAGTCTCTTCCTGTCCCCAGCAGAGATGCTGCCGCCCCAGCAGACCACACCATAAAAGATAGCAGAAGCCACAACAGAGTCATAGAAGGTCTTCAGGAGTGGGCCCTCCACCCCAAACGACCTGAGTCTCCGCAGCAGGTACAGCCTGCTCTGCCCTTTCCTGTAGAGGGCGTCTGAGTTATGAGTCCAGTCCAGTCTATTGTTCAGATGAACACCAAGGTACCTGTAGCTGTCCACAGCCTCAATGTCCATACCTTGGATGTTCAGTGGTTGCAGTGGAGAATGCTTGTGCCTGCGGAAGTCTACCACCAGTTCCTTGGTTTTACTGGCGTTGATCTGGAGGTAGTTCAGCTGGCACCAGTCCACAAAGTCTTGGGTCAGACCTCTGTACTCCTTGTCGTCCCCATCAGTGATGAGGCCGACTATTGCAGAGTCATCAGAGAACTTCTGCAGGAAGCACTGGGTGGAATTGTGGGAGAAGTCTGCAGTGTAGATGGTGAAGAGGAACGGAGCCAGAACCGTTCCCTGTGGGGCCCCCGTACTGCAGACGACCCTGTCCGACACACAGCCCTGAGTCCTCACATACATATTAATAGCAAGAAACTAACGAGCCATATTCTTTTTTTTTTATTCTTTTTTTCTCTCTCTCTCTTTTTGCCATATTTTTCAAGTAACCTATATTTGACAACAGCATAGTTAAACTGGAAATTCTGTTTTTGATGTGCCAGCCGAATGGCCCCATGTGCCCATCCCAATAAAAAAAAATACTACAGGCACCCCTGTTAGTAAAGTACTAGAATTTCAATCACTAAAACTGAAGCACAAACCTCTTGGACAGTCAGTACCACACAGCAAGCTGTAGTGTTTGTTAACTGATTCCATTAAAAGTCCTCCAAAAGGGACTGGCATCTTGACATAGATTTGGTGGGTGTGTCTGCATGTATGTAGTGACTGCAAACAGGAAAAGCAAGTATGTCAGATATCATCTGTTCTCTCATGTCTCCAAAGTTTCTTGCGGAGAAGTTAAGAATAAGTAAAGATGTTAATCTTATCAATGCTAATAATAGTTCGCTGTCCAACTTAATAGTCCCACTCAGTGGATTAAAATTTTATGGCCTATGTATGGGGTTTTTCTTTCTTTTTATTTTTTTTTATATGATTAAGTTCGAGCTGGAGTTGGACAGCACAGTGGTTAACACTGTTTCCTCACAACATGAAGGCCCTCAATTCAAACCACCATCTGGCCGGGGGCTTTATGAGCAAAGTTTCTGTTGTTCAGCCTAACACTAACCCTCTGTGTTCCAGCTTCCTCTTACACTCCACAGTTAGTGGGGTTAGGTGAATTGGTGTTTCTAATTTAACCACAGATTTGAATGTGGGTGTGACTGGTCATCTGTCTCTCTATGATAGCTCTGCATCAGATTGCCGAGCTGTCCAGTAATGTACCCTGCCTCTTGCTCTATGGTAGCTGGGAATAGACTCCACCCCCCCGGATCACTGTATTTGATATGCGGAGGAAAGTGGATGGATGGAGTTATTTGAGTTAGTCAGTGAATTATTGTAGCCCTAGATATGAAATGAATGCACCCACCTTATGGCTTCTGTACAGGAGGAACCCAAAACTGGACTAGAGGAACACATTTTTTTTTTTGGCACTTTCAGGGTGACTTTCAGTAATGAATAGCTTTATTCTTGATAAAGAAAGATATGCAGCATTAAATCATACTTTGTCCCTAATCACTTTTACATGTAAAAGCCTTTTTTTTTTTTTTTTTTTTTTTTTTTTTTTTTTTTTTTTTTTTTTCTTTGCAGTGAGTAATGCAGCCCATCACATACACCAGGAGAACACAGACATCTGCAACAAGCTCTGAACTTTCCACAGTGTCTTGCATGTTGTAATCTTTGTACTTTCTTTTTTTCTTTTTTAAAGGCTGGTGATGTAACTTTTAATCGTGCCAAGTTACTAAATATTGGATACTTGGAGGCACTAAAAGACTACAACTGGGATTGCTTCATCTTCCATGATGTGGACCTGGTACCTGAAAATGATCATAATTTATATGTTTGTGACATGCAGCCCAAACACTTGGTGGTTGGCCGCAATGTAACGGGATACAGGTAAGAATGACTAAGAGGAAATTTACTGTAAGTCATGAAGAGTCATGGAAAAAAGCAATGCTTTGTTTTTCCACATGTGCCATTCTCTTTCCTATGATGATACATTCAGAGGTTTTATTGTCTTTAATTTTTTTCTCATGTTTGTTCACTTTCAGGCTGCGTTATAAAGGCTACTTTGGAGGAGTCACTGCCTTAAGCAGAGACCAGTTTTTTAAAGTGAATGGGTTTTCAAATGCATACTGGGGCTGGGGTGGAGAAGATGATGACCTTCGCATCAGGTGAGGCATGAATAAGTGAAAACATGACTACATTTTAAACATTGCTGGTAGTACGTATTCATTCAGCATGCATGTTTTTGTCTCATGCAGGGTTGAGCTACAGAAAATGAAGATCGTTCGGCCGCCCGCTGACGTAGCTCGCTACACGATGGTGTTTCACAAACGAGACAGTGGCAATGAAGTAAACCGGGACAGGTCAGTAGTGTAGAGATGGCAATAACGTGTGTGTAGCATGTTACAGGTCATTTCATAGTATGGATTTGTGCTTTTCAGGATGAGGTTGTTGGGTCGAACACCACAGTCATGGAGGAAAGATGGACTCAACAGCTGCTCATATAAGACTTTATCAGTTGAGAGGATGCCTCTCTATGTGAATGTTACTGTGGACATTGGCAAGCCATTAAGTTGAAGTCTTAAATAGAAAGCCTTCCTGTGACCAAAAATACTTTGCTATATTTACAGATACCAGAGTGCAGGAAAACTGCTACACATGCAGAAGACAATATGTTGAGCATGCAAAATGCACATTGTTTTGATTTAGTTTAAATACTAGAATCAAATTAAACCAGCAGCTGCATTCAGAGTTAGCTGAAACATTTGAGTTACGTCCAATCTTCATGGTGTTACCAGCATGCAAAAAAACCAAAAGATTTTTCTGACAAGGAAAGTTTAGCTTTTGTCAGAAAAGTATCCAAATCCCTCATTTGAAATGGTCTAAAGCATTAAAAAGTCATATATGATAGTTAAAATCGGTGCACATTTTTCTTTCTCCATTTAAATAATCTTTGTGCCTTACAATGGCTAACTACACATTTTCCTCATCAACCTTTATGAGCTTATCTACTATAAATATGCAACTTAGTCCCGACCCCGGCATTTCACAGTTGGCTGCTAGGTTGGCAGTTGGCTAACTCTTGATTTATGAGCATTCCTCAACTCTGCTCTTGTGAGAGACCCGACTCGGGTCCACACCTCTACAGTCTGTCATGTTAAGAAGCAGAGTAAAAACAAATGCTTAGGGGAGAGAAAATATCATGGCGGACATCAGTATTGACAGTGCCAGGAGCACACTGGATAACTGCTTGGTTCTGGTTAAACTAAACTAAACTGTGAAGATGGATTTACAGTCATTGATATTTATTACACATTTATTACATGTAATAAGTTCCCATCAATTCGAGGAACACTTTCTTCACCTGTCTGGCCTACCCTCTGCTTTATCCGTGTCTCTGTAATACAAGCCGAGCTCAGCAGAGACACATACACAGTGCAGCAGTGGAGAGGAGGGGTGCAAGTAAAGTAAACCACAGAAAACAAACTGATGGCTTATAATGTGCTGCTACTGCTGGATAAACCTCTTTTCTTATCTGCAGCTCTGCCTCACCCTACCTGGCAATTTCAAATATTTTGATAGGGCTTCAGCTGCCAAACATTGATTAATTTACGTTCCTGCCTTAACATTTGTTAACAGAGTGTATCTTGTGTTTTTATTATGAGTGCAATATCATATAACTCTTCCTACAGTTACAGTTTGGCAGTTACGATTGTTATGATTTTTTTTGACATGCATCTCAATCTAACACCTCTTAGATGTTTGCTTCTGTTTTTCCACTCCACTAACCCAGCACGTCACAGTATATTTTCCCCCAGCTTTAACTTTAACTTGAGCAACTGGCTCATGAGTCAGATAACTGAGAAGACATCTGACACAGTTAGTGTTCAAGTCTGATAGCGGTTGATTATTGGATTATGAATGTAATGTGCACTAAAGCTGTATTATTAATTTTGATACATCCCCAAACTACAAACTAGCTTAAATTACTACTTAAAAAGTAATTTGAATACAAAAGCACAAAGTGCCTAATAAACAGCACACATTTAAATCATCATTTAGTTGTTTATAGATAAATTACACCTGTATTTATGGGATTCAACACTTGGTTTCTCACTTTTCTAGCAAAAACAAGGACATGTTTGGAATGTTAGTAAAATCACAGTAATCATAGTAATGATGCTATCTAAGGTCTTCCTTATTCTAAATTTGGCAGCAGTATTCTAGCGTTTGTATGCTTTTTATGCTTGCTTTGTTCAGTGAGTGGTAAACAACCACTTTAAGTGCAGCATGATAATCGTCTTTTTCACCACTACTACATCAGATTAAGCAGAAAGATTAAAATCTCATGCAATAATATATAAAGGATTCCATTCAGATATGTCATTTTGAAAATGAAAGGACTTAAGAGTTAGGAGTTAGGAAAAAAAAACAGGGTGATGTAATAAAGGAATTCAAAGAGTTAATTATACCAGTCATTCTGAAAACAAGTATAGGACAGTAAGCTGCCTTATTATCACGATTGCTATTGGTGAAACCTGTGCATTTTCACACCATAATACTGTGAATATTGGTCAATTAGAAGGTCAAATATGCTTAAGTAGTGTTTTTAGTGCACACTGTAAGCTCCTCTAGGATCACAGTAAATCATCCTACATTAAAATTGCTATGAAAAACAGATTTGCTGCATTAATACACACAACTACAAAATTAGCCCCATGAGCCATGTTTTGTGATGCAGCATGGTTCTTATAACGACTAACATGATTTTTATCTAGTAGAAAATGTTGGGTGGTGGATTATTTATTATTATTATTTACTGGCATCTCAGACTGGAGCAAATTGCATACGTGCTTTGATCATTGCATTGTTTGATACACAAATTTGTCATGTTTTTTTTATTTGAACGCAAGGTAGTATAGCTGTGAACTTGCTATTAAGATATGTTCTTATTTGTATCTTTTTCAATGAGCAATATTAGTAACTATACTGGGATATAGATTACTTCTGCTGTTACACGATTGTGAGTTACAGGTCGCAATGAAGTGTGTGTGTGTGTGTGTGTGTGTGTGTGTGTGTGTGTGTGTGTGTGTGTGTGTGTGTGTGTGTGTGTGTGTGTGAATTCTTGCACTGCTCATGAACCAACTACTCTTTAAATCTGCGGTGTGTTGTAGCCATTATGAATACAAGTTCTCTGTGTTGGTGGCCATACTGTCTGTTATTGTAGTTCTATTTCCACTCCTTGATGAATGTTATGTATGTTTGTTTGTTTTTATATGTACTGTGGTTTAAAATCTTTTATTTTATATGACTGAAACATTTGAAGTAGTTACATTTTCAACTGTAACTTGATCAGGACTGACAAAATCATGTTGTGATATTGTAGCATTAAGAACCTTAAACTTAAATTCTCTTGAATTCAGTTTATACTTTGAAATTCAAAGTAGTTTTATTGTGTAGTTTTTGTGTTTAGAATTTTGTTTTGGATTATGGGATTTCTGAAGAAGAAAAGGGATACAATTTGACTTGAAATGGTATTTTCTCTTTAGACAACGTAATAAAAATATTTTCTCTTATGAACAGTTTTATGATTTTGTGTTTCAGTGTTTAAAATACAGTTTGGGATCATCTTGTACAATATACTGTATTGTTTAATTTATGGGGAAAAGGTATTTCTCTGTTTTAATATAAAAAATACAGTCTGGCTAAACTAATAATACAAAACCAGTTTTCTCATCTTTACTAAAAACACTCTTTTATCATTTACTGGCTGAAAAATTCTAAAACCTTCAGATTAATGAGTTGTTTATTTCCAAAAAGGAAGTGTGTCAAATAAGGCTGTGAGAGTGGAGGTATGGGTTATAGACAAGTTACTCTAAATGGAGCAATAAAAAAAAAAACAAAAAAAAAACTGTCTGCTCGGAAAGCCAGAAGGAAAGAGTGATTCATTTATCAGAACTTAGAAATTATGTCAATATTTTTTATGGTAATTCTATTTTAATGAAGAGAGAGAAAATATCAAATACCTCCCCCAAAATTCCAAGGTTATGAAAAGATTTCCAGAAGGACACATCCCCCAGCATGCACCTATTCCAGGAAGGCAGTACAATACAATAAAAACTAAAACAAACAGAATGGGGAAAAAGTACATTTGCCAGGGTTGTTACAATAGTAAGTAAACAATTAATGAACATCCGTTTGTCCCCCTTCCACTAACCTGTTCAATCAACAATTACTCAAACACGCATGCATTTATATTTTTATGTTGTATTTATTAGATACTCTTGATTTGTGTGCATGGAATGAAAGATTCTGAGTCTTAGCTAGAATTATGGCTCCCCCACATTGCCACACAGAATACAATCAATCGATCACAATACTTCTGATCTCAACTTAACTTATGTTTATAAAGCACAGCTTCCTATAGAATCAGTTTATTCCAGTCCAAACTCAATCTTCATGGGTAAGGCCAAAGAGGTCATGAGATCATGGAGTGGCCAGGCCAGTCTGCAGACCTCAGTCCTATAGAACATCTGTGGAGGAAGCTGAAGCTTGGCTAAGAAAACTAAAGGACTTCAAGTTTCTGTAAAGAGAAGTAGACCAAAATCCTTCCTGAGATGTGTGCAGACCTGGTGACCAACTTATAACTTCTATGTATTGTTTTTTTGTTTGTTTTTTTCTGGATTTTTAGTTGGTTTAGTTTATTTGGTTTATTTATTTTTCTTGCCATTAAAATTAAACAGTCTCTAATTTTGTATTAGTTTATTTCTTTTTAAGTGAGCAAACTTACAAATTCACCAGGGGATCAAATAATTATTTCCCGCACCATAAATATGCACAAAGCTGGAAAAGACTTCAAAGGCACGTCAGGAGAGCAGAGTGTTTATCAGTTTCACAATAAGACAAATTATGTACAAATGAAGGGAACTTGGGCCTGCTCTAAATTATTTAGTAACAACAGTCTGCAAAGATCTTATGCAGTGCACGCCATGCACATCTGAGAGAAATGAAAAGCTGAACCTGAGGATAACAGGAAAAACAACTGTGGAAAATAATTAACCAAAAGCAAGTGTTCATCTCAGAGGACGAAGGAAGGAAGCTTTGCTTTTTGGAAATGATTTCTAACGTCATATCTGGAGGAAAAGTGCACTGCACATCAACACAAAATACCAAAATGTCCTTGTTTGGGCCTCCTGTGATTACCACAGGACCCCGATCTTATGCACTTGTTAAAAAAAATGGGAACGGTCAAGTCAAAGTACTATTAGGCACTTAATGTTCATAATTAATAAGAAGGTAAAGAAAATGCAGGTTATTGCTACTAGAGGTCTGAGTTGCCAGAATCACTGCCCTACACAGTGAACGGTCACTGAATGTGTTCAGTAAAGACGTGCAATGTCCAGCTGTTTGTGACGCATTCAATTTTGTACATATCTATAATAATAATGGATTGGATTTATATAGCGCTTTTCAAGGCACCCAAAGCGCTTTACAATACCACTATTCATTCACTCTCACATTCACACACACTGGTGGAGGCAGCTACAGTTGTAGCCACAGCTGCCCTGGGGCAGACTGACAGAAGCCAGGCTGCCATATCGCGCCATCGGCCCCTCTGGCCAACACCAGTAGGCAAGTAGGGTAAAGTGTCTTGCCCAGGGACACAACGACCAGGACAGAGAGCCCAGGGATCGAACCGGCGACCTTCCGGTTACAGATGCGATTCCCAACCCCCTGAGCCACGGTCGCCCCTATGCATATTTGTTGTAACTGTGCATTACATAAGAAGCACAACCTCACTGTGCAACTTGCTGTAGTGCAAAGATTTGACCAGAGGAGGGCGTGGAGAGCACAACTTCCAGTTTAAAGAGGACATCTCAAGGTATTTAAGAAAATTGCATTTATTGCCAAACAACTGGGACAACAGTGGCCTCAATTCATTATAATAATAATAACAGGATTAAGCTCAGACATGGAACAATAAAAGAAAATAAAACAATAAATGATCTTTCTTGATGTTCAAATAATGTAAACTTATATCTTATTTTCTAGGATTCTAATATTCCTGCTTAGTTAGAAAACATGGCCTAATCAGGTTTGGCGTGAATAGGCTATGCAAACAAAGGGTTAGACTCTCTGTTGATATAGTTTAAGCAAATTGACATAGCACCTCACGCCTATTTAAATCACTAAAGCCAACATAGCCACCTGTCTCGCATCAAATAGAGCTGAAATATCAATCTTCTGTCTTGAAAACCTTATATCCTCATGCAAAATCAACAGTTTTTTGTATATATAAAGAACATTTTCTACCTAGTTGTGTCATTTCCCTTCTTCCACATTTAGCTGGAGCCAAATTGTGCTGCAGATCTACCAAGGCATTGCATCACTCTGAGAACATGGAGAACTTGTTCTAAAAGACTCAAAGTAAGGACAAGAATAACTCCTTATTAGTCGCACACACAATGAAATGGTCTCTTAGCATAGACACTTTTTTTATTATTAACCAGTGCAAAGAAAGAGCGGGATGTCTGAGGCTTTGTATGAACAGCATGATGTCATCTCCTCTTCCTATGGTGCAGAATGAAAGCTTTGTCTTGCTGAGGCCAAGCTTGGTCATGTAGCTCACATGTGACATTCACAAAACACTCACAAAAATATCAACTCTGCGAGCTGTGATCTACTCAACAAACCACACAGTGCAGATATTTAAAAAAAAGGTCCACAGCTACCTGCTGTGTGTACCTCGTTGTTCTTGCTTTTAAATACTATATGGCTTGTGTAAGAGCTCCTTTGTCAGATGTTCTCATTTCTATTTGTAGCAGAACAGTCATTTAAGTACGTGGAAGTTTCCTCTTTTTGCTCCAGTTGTTTCAAACTGTTCAGTTACGCAGGTCAGATGAGTTGAATCTGAATTTTGTGTGTGTGTGTGTAGGTGTGTTTGTGCCTGGATGTCAGTATCAGCCATGTCTGTTTAGAACAAATAGATCCTGGGAAAATGATTCCTTGTTTTCATAAATACGTAGAAGTGAGAACAGATGGATGGATTAACAAAATGTTCTCAGAGGGAAAAAAAAAAAAAAAGAAAGACATGGAAACTGGCATTTTTGACAGCTGTAGTAAAAAGTGGTGGTTAATGTTTTAGAGAAAGAAAGGATTATTTGTATGTAAAGAATCCGCATAGAATCATCACCCAAGTCTGCCGTTTTCTCTCTGCTCTACTGAGAATTCGAGCTTCTGTCAACTCATTGTTTTGGTTTTCCGGCCTGTTATTTTACTTTGGTTCACTCACACTGCTTGTGTTAGCGACTGGGCGGGAGGCAGACAATGTCAGCAATGAGCTGGTAAACAGAGCCGAGCATTTAACAGCCAAGGAGCCAGATATTTCCCCAGGGAGCAGGAGGAGGCCAGAACACAGCTAAAAGAAGCATGATTATTAGACTTATTAGGCTTAAGTTATGGGGTGGACAAAAAGCAAAACTCTAGATTAATGCTAACGTTACTGCATATCTCCTAGACGTGTAAAAGGCAGCACTACTCCCTATCTGGTTTACCATTAAAAAGTGATACCAGGCTTATGTTTTTAATGTTTGGTTTGCAGCTTGTTATTTTATAGCTTTTTATTTCTGTATAGGAAAAAGTTGCTTTTACTCCAAATCAGTTTTTCAAGTTACGTAAGGCTGGTTTAACATGCTCTTTGGTGTCTGCATATGCATGTTTTTCTGGCAGGAGTAAATGGTTTTAATTCGATAAATGTCTACAGTTAATAAATCATTGCACTCGGTGGTTTGTCAGGGGGAATCGGCGATTATGTCCAAAAATGTCACTTCATGGAAAATTCAGTTTTTCACGGCTTTAAAATTCCAAGCCTCATTTGCGGAATATGTTTCTTGGGGTCTGTAATTTTCCCTGTTAAACCGTCAGAGTTCCACAACGCTCAAGAATGCACTCACTGGCCATTTTATTAGGTATAATCATATCACAGTGACTAAACGCATTAAGGCATGTAGTCATGGTCAAGATGATTTGCTGTAGTTCACACCGAGCATCAGAATGGGGTAGCAGCTGATTTCAGTCATTTTGAACATAGAATGGTTGTTGTACAAATCGCTGATCTGGCATTTTGTCCCACACAATCACCTCTATGGGTTACAGAGAATAGTCTGAAAAACAAGAAATTGTGGATTTAGAGTTCATAATGATGTCAGTGGTGTAGTGGTCTATGGGCCTCTTAGTAACAACTGAGCATAAACACCACAGCCTACCTGAATATTATCCTGACCATGCCCATACTTTTAGGGCTACAGCGTACTCATCTTCTGATGTCTGGAGAGAAGCAGGAGATTCACCTCATGGATGTACAGCTGACAAATCTGCAATAACTGTGTGATGCTGTCATATTTATACGGACAAAACCCTGGAATGTTTCCATGAAAAATTAAGGCAGTTCTAAAGGCAAAAGTAGGGCCCAACCCAATACATATAAGGTGTACCTTATATTGTGGCAGGTGAATGTATAGACTCACTATTTATGGAGTTGGGCATAATGACCCCTGCAATTGTGTTTGTATTACATGGAAAATATTACATAGAAATCATTTACATTCTATAACTAACACGACTCAGTGTTTTAGCCATTAATTCATTATTTGTTTGAATAGAAACTGAACTGAAAAAGACAAAGATTACATATGTAGCAGTTAGTAACAAGAACCATGTGTTGTCCATCTCGCCACGCCACCCCTCCCCATTTCCCCCCATTTCCCATCTGTGCCCTTCAGGCCCTTACTTCAGTCAACTCCCACTTCCCTCTTCCTTCAGAACCCGTCTGTTTTTGTTTTCGAGCCGGAGCTCTTTGCACAGGAAACTGTATACATTGGGAGCATTCAGGAAGGCAGAGAGAAGTTTTCCCGTTAGCTCCAGGTTTGGGCACATCAAAAAAAAATACAGAGAAGAAGAGAGTAATTACTAAACTAGGAGAGAAACACAAGTGTCAGCTGTTCTCACTCCCTTAACTTCACATCCCTCCCCTTGCATAGTCTCAGCATTTAAAAAATCCCAGGCATACCACTGCCACAAATCAACACGTTTACGTGAATGTATTTATTTGTGAAATTAGAGAAATCTGTGTAAAACTAGGGCCATTCTTCATTGGGGGGGTTCTTGCCCCTCTTGACGCATGTTCGTCTTAGCTACAGAGAATCTGTGAAGAAAAGGAGACAGTGTGGAATGAAGGAAAAGAGGAGGAGAAAGAAGGAGCAGAGCGAGACTGGTTGGGGGTTAAAGAAAAACGACAGGAAACCGACGGATCCTAACGCAGTTTCTGCAGAGCTTTCAGAGATAATGCCACATTCTAGAGAACCAACAGTCACACCGTGTCTTTTTTGTGTTTGGTCTTCTGTTAAAGTGACAACACTCTAAAGGACTTCAAGTTTAAAAAGTGACGTCACTTCTCCTCTCCTCTTCCAGCAGTGTGGTCAGACAGAATGTGAGCGGATGCAGATTTTTTGGGAGCTGTTTGCTGGGATTTCTATGTGGCTGCTTTTTGATCTACTAACTCAACTTTCTTGAGGTCATATGGATCATTCGGTGTGCTCTCAAGGAACCTTTTGCTTTAATCATCTGGACTACTAACTGGATCCACATGAAGAATAAAGGGACGAAGCAGAAGACCAAGAAGAAAGGAAGTGAAAATGCGTTCGGCTGTGACCTGATAGAACATCTCCAGAATTCAGGACAAGATGGTAAACTCTTTTCTTTCTTTTTAAAAATTGCTTCCTTGAAATCTAATTCTACTTTACCAGAACTGTTGCTAAACTTCAAACTATTCCTATTAATAAGTATTTCCCATACAGATAGAGGCTAATGAAGATAATGAGGGTAATAGGCTTTACTAGTCGTTTCTTATGTTGTTGTAGCTATTTTAACAGAAAAATTGTATGAGTAGAAGACAAAACATTCCTTCATGTAATAAACACAGTCTTTGTTCAGCGGTTACATATACACACTGTATGTATCCAAGTTTTTTACATTTAGTAAGGTCATTCATTCACCCACTGACTAAATTAAATGGTCATTTGCGACGTTGGGTGTGGCTCTTACATTTTTGTGTCAGTTTCCTATGGTGACTATAGTTCCTATGAGTAATTCTGTGCCTACCAAAAGACTTGCTAGGACTGCGGCTCCCTGCTTCTGTGAGAAAATAACGAGCCAAGAAAAACAGACCAGAAACAAAGACTTCCCGACTCATTCAACAGATTGTTCAACTAACCGGGTTTTCATTAGCTTTCTGGGGTTTTTCGTGTCCGTTTATGTCATCCTCGTTCTTTTATCACCACCGTCATATGCGAGGTTTGACATCATATGTTAAATATGAAAAGAGTGAAGAAAAAACCCTCCCACGTGCAGATATGAATAGCTACGCAGAGGGTAACTTTAAAGATGACCTGTTACAGTGGACACACTGCAAGGCGGGGTATTCAACACAGGAAGTGAGGGAGGAGGTATAGGTTGTACTCCTATGTCATGGAAGCATATTGGGCTTTTGTACTCTTAGTGACTCTCCATGAAAGTAGCTGAACACCCCTGAGAGCAACCGGCAAACTCACAGCAACACAACATAGATGATAAGTTGAGTAAAGGCTCAAAAACCTATATATTTTGACGCATTTGAAAGTGTTTTCTGTATTGCTCTTCTTGGTATGGTTAAGTGCTGAAACAGCTTTAAAAGCACAGCGTTGTGCACAAGTGACAATAATGCATTCAGCACACTTGTACATCTACAATAAATGGTATTTGACAGAAAATACTCTCAACTTTTGCATTTTTAAGATTAACTTTAATCTAAACTGTCAAAAAAAAAACAAATGATAAATAATAGTTGATAATATTTAATGAATAAATATTGATTTGATGCCAAGAAAGTTTAAAACATACACTTCCTGTCTAGATGAAGTAAGGTTTTTTTCAGTTTTTCACATTAGGAATGTGATGTTGGCTCTGTAAAATAACAGCATCAAATACTTTGGTCCACGTACAACTGTTTCTGTAACATGTTCAGTGTTTAATGAAACATTTAAGATGACAGTAGCAAGACGTGCAAATACCTGTTTTTTACAAAGTTTCGTGTATTGATTTGTTGCCACATGCAGTCAAATCCTGTTTCCGAGGCTTCTTTGTAAAACAGATGAAAATCAAATTGCGTTTTGTCCTTCTGCGAGAGGCAGAAATCTTCTCTAAGTCGGGGAACGCGGAGGCACAAAATGGAAACTCCAGAGTGCCTCATCGTCCAGAATTTAACCACAAGCATGCTATTAAAAGTCCAATTAAGTCAGAAGGAAGAGAATTTAAATAGCAGATTGTTGGTGTCTGTGGTGATGAATGAGAGACTAACTCCTGCAAGTAATATTCAGGCATTCATTTTGTTGAGGACACAGTCTATGTTTTGTTTGCGAGATCATTCGTTTTGTACGAAAAAAACTGAAACATTACATAAAATTCAATATCTAAAAAAGCTAAATGTTGATTAAAACTTTTTAATTTGTTTTATATTCAAACTTTTATTTCAGGCAAACAAAAACATGGTATGCTTATTTTATTTTTTTTACTATTTCAGCCCTTATCAGTCAGAGTCCTAAAAGAACACCTTCCAATCAACAGATATGAGTAGACTTTTAATTTGGAATGTAACCTTTAGCTTCCTGAGACCTGTGTTTATGTTTAAGTTGCATTTTTTTTCCAATGCTAATTTCTCTAAGCTATATGGAAGTAGTTAATGAGTGAGTATAAAGATAAGTATAAAGACTAAACTTTGTAGAGACTAAAGAAGTCTGTCCTTCTATGGGGCAGTGTGTTTATTTTACAACATAACACAATAATGTCACAATATTGTAATAAAGTATATTATGGCCTCTTCTTTAAGTTTGTATTCAACCTAATAACGTAGTTTTGCAGCAATGGCAAGTGTGTATATGTAAGTATCTATGAAAAAGAAATTCTTCAGGAACTGTGGTGGTGAAAAATATGCATGGCTTTTTTCCAAGCTACCAGTTCCTTTGGCAGTAAGTCAAAAAGTTGATTTCGGACACTGCTTTCAGTTTCCTGTCACACTTTGACTATTTAGCCTATGAAACTGACAAGACACAGTTAAACAGTTCAACACCTGCCACTATCATACGTTTTCTGATAGGCTAACATCAGCAAGCGTTTACACTACTGTACAGTCAATATAACTACAAATGGAATAAGTTGGGGACTGACATTCAGTCATAAGTAGCAATATACTTTTAAGACTTGTAAGTCAGTATAGGAACCTTAAATACTCATTTAAAATAATAATGCCTTAATTAAATTCTTTCATCTTTAAGTACGACAAATAAACATGTCAAATACATTCTATAAACCTTCATAATGCACAGTTAATTAATGATAATAATTAATGACAGCAGTTTGCTGATCTGCGTGAAACTCGGAAGATGAAAAATCTGATTAAATGTTGGAGGTCATTTCTATTATTCAGAAGTTTTTTAAAGCAAGAGTAAGCTGACCCAGGAAGTGACTTGCAGTCAATTTTTATTTTCATAATTAGTTAAAGGGAAGCTGCGATCGGATCGTATGGTTGCAGTCCATTCTCATAAGGTTTTAAAATAGTGGAGCAAGACAAAGTTGTGTTCAGAAGGTGATGTGCCGTCGTTTAGAAAGCTGCGCAGGTCAGTGGTAACATTTCAAAAGCCGTTTTCTATTAGAGGAAATGTCGTAAGTAATCCCAGCCACAAGGACTGGGTGTGTCAACTTTCCTCTGAAACAAACAAACCATTTTTAACTTCCTGTCCACCTACAATCACCAGCCCCAAGGAGTCGAAAACGGTCATAGTGGAACAAACCACATACCATGAAGTCGACCGTATGCATTGTTACTGTGGAAAGTTAAACGTACAGCAATTTCCTCCCCTTGCTTTTCCGATTAATGCAATGTGGATATGTGTAAAGGAAAAAAAAAAAGGTGAAACACAATGAAATATAATTGTTCAGGTTTCTCTACAATTAACATTGTTTCTTTAATGAAGTTCCTCAGGTCCTGAAGAAATGTGCAGAGTTTATTGAGAAACATGGGATTGTGGATGGGATCTACAGACTGTCGGGGGTTACCTCAAATATCCAGCGTCTCAGGTACTCCTACCATACTTTTTTGAAGATTTGCAACAATTAGACATGACATGCTAAGAATTACGATTTAAAATCTTAGACTAATCCTGATGGTCTGTATGTATCGCCTCTGTTTATATGCAGCTTCTCTGAACAGTTACTGGTGTATGTATTCTTCTTGAAAGAAACAACACACATAAATCATCTGCGTTATGCAAGTGTTTCCTTAGATCTTTTTTGCATCTTTTTTGCATCTTTGCTGGTGATTTCCCCCCCCCAAAATAACACAAGTCAACTGAATAGACTTAAATCTTACCAGCTACATTCTGCAATCGTAGTTAGCAGGGGTGTTAAACAATCAAAGCATTCAGCTAAGTCTGTGTGTGTGTTTGTGTGTAGGCAGGAATTTTGTTCTGAGGCGTGCCCTGACCTTACAAAGGAAGTGTACCTCCAGGACATCCACTGTGTGGGTTCCTTATGTAAGCTGTACTTCAGGGAGCTACCCAATCCTCTGCTCACATATGAGCTTTACAGCAAATTCACCGTGAGTACATTCAAGTCACATCTGCTGTCGTGATGGGGGAGGGGGGATCCTGTGTGACACAGAAGTGGTTTGACTGCACGTTCAGCTGGTCATATGTCACTCACAAGGGTACAATTAGCAGATATCAGCTTCATATTGGCTAATTTGCATTTAAATGGTATTTTTTGACCTAATGACACTATTCATAAAGAGTTTTTCATGTTTATAACAGCTGTAATTTTACAGTAATGACAACAATAACCACTTCCAAAAAATGTGTTACTCGTGAAAAAAACTTAATTTAAAGATGAAAAACATCTTGTCTGTTTCACTGTTGCATAAGATGCACAACGAAGTTAGAAAAACACAGTTAAAGTGTAATCACATCTTCATAAATTCAGATTTTTAGCACTGAACATTTGTGAATTTTCTGGATAAAATGCAGGCAAGAAAGTAGGAAAGAAGGAAACAGGAATATCAAACTCTAAGATCAGGATCATATTTTCTGCCCAGCGTTCTGTGTACTTTCACGGGGCATTTGCATACCTTGGCATTCGTACATTTCGTGCCGCTGGTTCCTGAAAAACTGCAGGACTCCAGTGTTTTAGGAAAAATCTGCCCTTCGCACGGTGCACTAAAAACATCATAAGAACAGTTTAGAAAACTTTATTGTTTTCTTTAAAAGAACAAAGTTGGTGCTAAATTGCTTTCAGATTGCAAACGTTGCTCCTTTTTTTGCATAAAACGTTATTTTTAGGTGGACGGTTTGTACTTTGACTGTTTGAGTTAAATGCAACTTACAAAAGCTCAGCTGTTTGAAGCTCCACTGCATTAGTTTTACAGCAAACATACCAACCTATGCTTGTCTGTTAACAGGGCTAACAGCCCTGACAGCTAGATTTTTTTATTACCCTACAGATAATTATAACATTAATCATATCGAGTGTAATCTAAGATAAAAAAAAAAAAAAGAAAAAGAAAGTTCAATGTTGTTTTAGTGCAGGGCAATCTAGTCGTTCTGCAGCTATATTAAGGTTTTCTCTGATTAATGATTAGAGAGCTGCAGAGAAAACGCTAATGCTTTTTTTAAAATATAATGGTACTCTATAATTCAAACAATCTTCTAATGTACTTCCTCTAACATATACTTAAAAGAATGCTGGCGTTCATGTATCTCAAAGTAACAAAATTAGGCTGACGTGAATTATTTTGTGCGGTTCGCATGCAGGAAGTGGTCTCAGTCCAGGACGATCATGAGAGACTTTTACACATTCAGAAGGTCATCAAAGAACTGCCGACTGCTCACTTCAGGTGAACCTTTAACTTCTTAAACTTTAATGGATGTGACAGTCGTCCTGCTGACAAACTCTTTACTGTGTTTGACTAATCGTGTTTAAATAAGTGTGAAAACACATTTTTTCTCACCTATCCTTAGGACTCTGGAGTACCTTGCAAAGCACTTGTCTCACCTCGCTACCCTGAGCACCCAAACAAACATGCATACACGTAACCTTGCTTTGGTGTGGGCTCCAAATCTGCTGAGGTGCGTTTAGATGTGGTTGAGACACATTATACGCCATCCAGTGTCAATGCAAGTTTTTACTGTTGGGTTTCAACACTTGTTTTTGTATTTCCTTTTTTAGATCTAAAGACATTGAGGCTTCATCTGGTAATGGAGACATGGCTTTCCAGGAGGTGCGGATACAACAGTCGGTGGTTGAGTTTATTTTAAACCACGCAGATCAGATCTTCAGCAGTGAACAAATTCAAGTCAAAGAAGGTATGACACTTCTTTTGCTGAGGAGAAATGTTGAGCTGAAGCATTTTCTCAGTTACCAGCGCAAAAAACAACATTTTATATTTCTCCAGGACCGGTTTCGAAGTGTGGGGAAAAGTACGCCACGCTCCCCATCAGTGGCCAGTGTGGGCCAATGAAGTTGATGAGTTTGGAAGAAGCTCAGGCTCGCTCCTTAAGTCCAGACCACCCTCTCCATAAAGAACGCCAGCGAGAGAACAGTTTGCCTGATACAAGCACGGCCACGCTCTATCACACCGTCATAGACATATCAGACAACAAGTAAGATTTGGCCTCAGCCTCACGTGTGTTTAAAGTGCTGTGATGCTGTGACATGTGACAGATGCCAGTGAGCTTAATCTTCTCTCTTCGTTTGTCAGGAGAAAGTTTTCTGGGAAATCGAAGAAGTGGAAGTCTATCTTTAACATCGGAAGGTCTTTGGACCCAAAGGGAAAACTTAGCCGGAATGGCAGTGTGCTCATAAGAGCACAGGGAATGACAGGTAAAGATTCCCACAGGAGAGAACTATTTAAAGGGAAACTAGCTAAATATACGTCCCCACCGGGCAACATGAACAGCCAAGCAAGTTAGAAACAGTTGGACAACATGATTTGCCTTTTCCTTTGACCTTCTTTAATGATGTTTCAAAATTATGCAGGCCTTAAAGTGAATATCCAGCCCATGCTAGTTAGTGTTAATTTAATATTTCTTTTTTGTTTTCTTACAGAAAAAGCTGCTCTCCGTCCATCCAGGAGCATGGAGTCCTTGTACACAGGTGGGGCTTAAACCTTGTTGTAACTATTTGCATGGAACTGAAACAAACTGCATAAATTTTGGATGTTTTAATTTAGCAAAAGACTTTCTCTTTGCCTCATTATAAGAGAGTACCATTGCATATACTGTAGTTCTCAGAAATCGTGTGTGTAAAAGGGCATGACATTTTCTTATGCTAATATTTATCACTTTTGGACTTTGAATTGCAGATGATGACAGAACAGGAAGCAATAGTCCAGCTGGTGGACCAGGCAGTATTTTCATTCCGGATGTAAAATCCAGAACGCTGGGATCCGACTCGCTCTGTGACATCAGCGAACATGATCAAAACTGGGAGTTTAAAGGGAAGAACACTGGGGGGGCAACGGGTGGCTGGAATGTCAGCGAGAACCAGAAGGGCTCTGAGCCCCCTCAGAAAAACCTGCCAGAGCAGCTCAAGGTGTTTAAAGGTGACGACCTCGGTGGCTACAAGCCCACCTCCCCAAAAAACAGGAGGATGTTGTACTCGGCTTCCTCACACAACAGCTCCTCCCGACCCTCCTTTCCAGGAAGTTTCTTCCCACTGGAGTCTTCGCCGAGGCATCAGCGCAGAGCCGTCAACATATCTGAGCCTTTTGCTGTGTCTGTACCTCTGCGTGTGTCAGCAGTTATCAGCTCTAACAGCACGCCATGCAGAGGGCACGGCAAAGAAAAAGCAGCTACTCTGAAACCCTGCAAAGAGACTTCAGAGCAGAGCGGCAACAGTGGAAAGAGCAACACTTTCCCCCAACTGGAACGGAAGAGGCAGGAAAGAGCAGAGAAGAATAACGTAGAGGAGGTGACGTCCAGGGTATCGTCACAAGGTAAGGCCATCTTCCTTTTTTTGTGTGAATTGTTGCTCACATCTAAAGTCATACTTGTGTAACCGGTTGCAATGAAAACAAAAAACATGTTTTATTCAGATATAAGGAAAGAAATGGTCCAAGACGGTCAAGGAGAGAGGAATATTTCTCAACTGGAACTGCAGTCCCTTGCAAATGCAAGAGAAGGCAAAGATGCAGCGCCATCTTCTGGGAAAGAACTGCACAACCTGCCCACAGAGAAGCAACTGGTAATCATCTCCGATTACAGATGTTGTCTTTTATTATAGTTCAGGTGTAACACTCCATAATAATTTGTGAAATTAATTTTTTTTTAAGGAATAAGTACTGTATTTACTAGTATTATTAGTATTTTGCGTCACGTTATTTACTCAGGTTTAGCCTTTTTTACAAAAAGGAACTAACCAGACCCAATAACACTGCTTTAAAATACCAGAAATGTTTTAGTGTGGTAACCCAGTTGTTCTTGCTCATGTACATTTGCTGTAATTTGTTACTCTTTGCTAATCTTTGCTTGCTTATCCCTTATAACTTCCCAGGATAAGAGATCTTCTACTGGCAAAGACCTGTGGTCTGACCTAAACCAGGAACTGAAAATAACTGAACCCGAATTTGACCTGCTGGATGAAAATGTTAAACAAGTTAACGTCTCAACAAGCACTTGTGTGAACACTAAGTTAACAATGGATGTTAAGGCGAAGCGCAGCCGCAGCTCTCCATCTCTGTCTTTGCTATGTAGAGAGCAGTCTTCAAATACCTCTCGGAGTGATTGTGAAGTCGTCGCAAAGAAGCAGCCTTCAGAATCAGACATCTTACTGTCTCTTCACAAAACTGCACCGCCTACTGACACGATGGATGAGAAAGAGAAGAAACTGAATCTTAAAATCCCACCCTTAAACAAAGATAACTCAGTTTACACCAAGCAGAGCCAGCTTTGTCCAAAGAAAGCCAGTTCAGACCAAGTCATAAATCATTTAAGAATTGAGGATGTTCTTGTGGTTGCAGATAATATAGACAGCAAATCTCACAAACACGAAATTCCTCAGGAGAACCAAAATGCCTTCAGTGATGGAGCGAAGAAAGTTATGATTCCTGAGTTGGAGATCCCTCAGAGGCTTCCAGTGTGTTTGGAGGAGAAACGTAACACACTGGAGCTGCCGAACCTCGACGATGATGAAGGAGGGACTTCAGAGGAGCTGGACCTGGTGGAGCCCTGGGAGGATATTAGCTCCACTAAGCAGTGGGTTACAAGCCCACTCCACTCACCTGATCTGGAGCACTTATTTAACCACCTGTCACCCTTCAGCTCACACGGGGAAACTTTGAGCTTAGAGGTGGAGAAGAGCTCATCTCCTCAAGCTGATAACAACAAGTTCTTCAGGAGCACCGAATGCTCTCCAGGAAACCTCCTTCAGACTACAAACAGCAAACCAGAAACAACGTGGATGTACGTTCCTTCGGCACCTACACGGTCGAGCTTGAACAGCAATAGCACAACACAACCTCAAACGGAAAAGTGCAGCACAACAAAATCGAAGAACACAGCGTCATCTCAGAGGTTTAATAGACAAATGTCGTATGAGGCAGCAGCTTCAGAGAAAAGAGAGGAGAAATGCTTTTCTAAACACAGGCCGTGTTCGCTTAACTTGGATCTGGGACATAGGTATATCAGAGACATTTCTAATCAGCAAAACCGTACTTCATCAGAGTTTTCCTCCTGTCAGAGGGGGCTAATGGCCTCATCTGGAGCTGTGAACAACGGGCTGCCCTCAGAGTTGGAGCTGTTTCTGAACGATCGGCAGGCGCCTCTCCGGCGAAACTCGGCCCCGGTCAGCGTGTCTTCTGTGCGGACAGCCTTCATGATAAAAACGTGCCAGGCCAAAGCTGTCCCTGTCATCCCCCCAAAGGTGCAGTACAGCCAGATACCTCACTGCAGACCCGAGAATGAATTTGACAGGGTGAAGGAACAAGAAAAGGAGAATCCTAAAGTGAGCACGGAGAAAAGCAATGCTGCACCTCCTCCGAGCGTGTCAGACCTAAAGGAGGAGCTGGAGAATAAAGAGCCAGCCCCCATACTCCAAAAACAGCCAAGTGTTGAGAAATCTGCCGAGTCTTTGAAGATCTCATCCACTCCAGAATTGCCTGTGATAACCAGGAGGCACACACCCAGCCTGGAAGTGTTTGTGGATTGTCCCAGACCCAGCAGAGGGAACCTCTTACAAAGACCGTCCTTTAGGAACAGACAGAGACCTCAAAGTCTTATCCTGCTCAGCCCTCCGTTTCCCATCATGGACTATCCGACGTCGGGGGATGACGGCAAGCTCCTTTCACCCATCAAGAGCCTGAATGACGCGTCAGCAGCGAATGTCTTTTCTAAAGAGATGGCCGAAAATTTCAGGACAACAGAGGGGATCGCTCTTCAGAATAAAATGACTATCCCAAAAAGCGGACAGAGACTGGAAACGTCAACCAGCTGCTTCTACCAGCCACAGAGAAGGTCGATGATATTTGACAGCAGGAGCCACAGGCAGATTGAGTGACTGGAGATCCACTCAGCGACCATGTATGTAAATAGATGCGATACATCAAGATCCCAAGGAAGATGATATGATAACCTGTTGTAAATTGTATGACTCACACATTCCTTGAAAGGCGGTTTAAAAACAGGAAGTAAGTGGGAAAGAGGAAAAGGAAGCCACGATGTGCCTGAGTGCCATTTATCCTTGAGTGACATCTGCAACCAATGTTTTTTTTAAGTCTCCATTAGTCTATTATTTTGGTCTCTATTGTGTTAGAGATTGATTTGCTGTCATCTAATTGTTTTTAGCTCATTTAGGAAATTTATGTAAAATTCATTTTAGGATAACAGACATTCTGTCTCATTCCCAAGGCATGTTATGATATATATCCTACCCTGTCAAAGAGAATCACTGCCAGACTGGAAAGTATGAAAAGCATCCTTTTGCTATTAAAACTGCAACTTGCAAACTGGCTGCCGGGCAGCTTTTGTCATAGATGGAATAGTGAGCTGTGCTAAATATTTTCTGATGAATGAAAAATCACTATTGACCTTTTAAACCGCAAAAAAAGGAAAACAAAATCTTAACTCAGGGTTGAAAAACTGGTTGTTTATCCAGAGGCTTGAAGTACCATTTTAACCATACACAGCTTCAAAATCCAAGTTATACATGAAAGTAAAATGTTACCAGCAACACAGACCTCTGAAAAAAATGTCCCTTTTAAACTTGTATGGAGTCATTTGGTGTAGCAGTGTCTAAACCACATTTTACTACCACAGTTAGAAGTGAAACCCGAGGGGTCTGGAGATGATTAACGAAGTAGGAAAGAAAACGAAGGGAATATCTGTTGCACTGATTAGTAGATGTTTTTGTGCATAAAAGGGTTAGTAGCTGTATCTGTCTGATATAACAGAAATGTAGTTCAGTAAAGTAGAAGTATGGAGAAGTTTAAAGATATGAAATGGAAATATTCAAGTCAGGTACACTTAGTTCAAAATGGTCAGGTTAGGAAGGTTTGGTATGGAGTAAGTAGGTAATCCATCCTCACACGCATATTTAAAGAAATACATGGACAGCAGATAAGCACAATGTACCATAGTGACGACATAAATAATAAACTAGAGGATCCACACAGCAGCATGTAGGATTTTAAAATAACTATACTATGATTTGCGTACATGAGTTATCGCTGCAGGAACAAAGCTGGGTTTTTTAAAACAATGCTGTTCTGCACTTTGGGACGCGGAGCCTTTCTCCAGAAGAAAAAAACTGAAACTCACGATCAAAGCGGTGCCGTAGACGCGGCTCACCCGTCAGCCCGTTAGACCATTTGATTCAGTGAGTTTCTGTTCTTTATAGATAAATATGACACTGAGGAAAAGGGCAAAGCAGCCCCAACAAAAGCATGATACAATAAACTCAAGGTGGCTTTATCAATGTGCAAATATGACAGATGATAGAATATGGGTTTGTTTTTTTTACACGCAGCTTTTTACAGTTTATTAAGATCAGCTTTAAATCAATAATTATTCCAAGAAATGTATAAAACTGAAGATATTCCCTCTTAACCCCTAGTGAATGGATATTTGATGCATGAGTTTTGGGGAATTGTAAAATTAAAGAAAAATACATTGCACAATACAAAAAAAGCAAATTAAAACAAATGAGAGCTCATTTATGCAAAATCATATTTCATTTTTGTTTAGTTAAGTCAATAAACACTTTTTTCCACCATAAAGTTGAATATTTTACTATCATTTCATTTTTCAGGATTTAAATGGATGTTAGATGTAAACATCTGTGTATGAGTACATTTTCTAAAATCATGGATCATAATAATTATCTTCAATTTTTAAAAATAGTAGAATATAATGAAATCATCAATGTACCAGCTTGTGATCGGTCTCATTATCCTGGAGTCATCCAACAACACCACAGTCATCTGGATACGTTAACTTGTCCTGTGTTCATACCCGCCCTGTCACATGTTTTTGCATGGGATAAACAATAACAGTGAGATAATAATATGGACATTTCAGTTATCCGTTAGTTGCATCCAGTCAATTTGCAAGTCAAGAATCCAGCCCACAAGATTTTTATTGAGGCCAAATTGTTCGAATAGTTTGCTGATTTAACTCTAAGGCAGAAATGTGCTGAAGGTTGAAGAAAAATTGACCCACAGCAGATGAGCATACCTTTACGATTTCTGCTCCTCTATGCGGTCTGTAAGCAAGCTCCACGGGTTGCATTGACTAATCACTGATGGTTAGTCATTTGTTATGGAGAGAGCTGAGTCTGCAGGAGCGCTGTCTGGATTCTGGTACACTCATTTCTAAAAATGTCAGAATACAGACACTGGAAAGAAACCTGTCCCATACTCGTGAGCGATGTGATGGCACCGCATGAGATTATGACCTTTTTACATACTTGTGTCAACCTAGTTTGTTCTCAATAGCCTGAATACAGCTCTCAAGCCTGATCCTTTACAGGAAAATGACTTTATTTATTCCTTTATGAAGTTTCACGTGACTTTACGTAAACCTGATACTGTATATTACACATGCAACGACAGGCTTAGTGAAGAGCTGGTGGCTGTTTGTTTTTTTTAAAGAAGTATTTAAAAGGAAATTTCTATCAGCACATGAATTAAGAGCTTTAATTCCTGTGTCACTTTTTTCTGTAATATGATTGAATGGATTTCACTTTGGATTTAATGAGAGGGTTTTATTTGGTCATCTGATGATGTGATCAGCGCTGCTCGTCAGACAGTAAACTGGAGCTTGAGTTTGTGCGTGCTGACTGTATTCACTGTGCTTGGATCTTAATGGTGCTTTGTGTAAAAGTCGAATAACACCATCTCCGTTTTACATTTTCTGCTATTTTTGAGTGAACAGCCCAAAAAAAGAAGAATTTTTTTTTAAATCACTTTGTATGTTAAATTGTATTTAAGATGTCCTTCATGTAATTAAAAGTTGCGGTGTTTTTATACTGTAGTTTGGACAGCCTGGATGTGTGATTCGTGTCATAGTGTTTAATTACTTTGTAACTCATGTATACTTGTTGATACTGAAAATTATTGATTGAATTGCGTGTAATCATGGAGTGGGGGGAGCCTTCGAGATGAGCTTTGCCTTAATTATCTGATTATGGCACCTAAAGTAATGTACATAAGATGAGTTTTGTTACAACAGAAAGCTATGAAAATAAAATGTTCAAAAAAAAAAATTACATAAATCAGCGTGTCAATGACTGTTATTAAATCACGGCATGTCCAGCTCACCACTTCAGAGCTAGAGTTTAATTATTTGTTAATTATTAGTTTACTGACGTTTCCACTTTGACAGCATGAAGTTTTTTGGTACCCCCTGACAATGAAAGCAACCAATCCCAAAAATGCAAAAGAAAGAAATACTTCTAAATATTTTAAGGAAGAAAACTTTTCATTTGGCTATATTTTCCAAAGAAAAAGTTTGGGTTCCTTAAGTTCTTAGTCATAATTCCCCTCAGAATCACAGCTTTCAGCTCTTTGTTATTTCAAAAGGCTTCTAGCTCTGTGATCTTTCACCACTGCTGTTTTATATTGGTAAACATTTGGAAATGATCCCCTTTCTGTCTTTGGTGTTTTCTCTTTTTTTACATACTCGAGAATTTGCTGATATCCAATATAAGTCTGTTCTTTTCTCATCCAGTAAATTGTCCCCTGACCCAGTGGCTGCAACACCAGCAAATTCTGTTTTCATTTCAAAACTTCACAGACTCCATAAAAAACCCACCAAACATTTTCAGATGCTTGTTGTTTATTTTATTTCATCATCAAAGTTTTCGGTGATGACTGTAACAAGGCCCACCCATACAAAGCTGATTCAAGTCTGAGATTTTGGTAAAAGTCATGAGTGCTGCACATATTTTGTGTAACGCTCCTTTTCACCACTTTGACATGGCACAAAGGATCAGTACACCAAGTTCGCTTTAAATATTGAAACAAACGCTTCATCTTTAACTTTGTAACTTTTTGGTGATAACTTCATCTTCTACTTTACAGTAAGAGACCACCATTGCTTCTCTATCACTTTGAAAGGTACATGCAGGCTGAATACAGTTTAATAGGTTTTTAAAGAGTGCCCTCCTGACTGTTTTTCTGCCCTTCTTAAAAAATGTATCTGGATCTTAGTGCCAATCTTCACAAGTAGATGGTTAGATAGGAATTCTCTGTTTTCCTCTCCTTTTCAAAGCAGCTCCCTGAAAGGAGAATAACAGAGCTGACCGGTGCTGCTGCCTGAATAAGAAGTATTCCTGTAAGGGGCCCCCCCGAGATTTTTCATGTCAAAACTCTGTAAGCCTGGTGGAACACACGCTTCCATTTTAATCTCCTGGCTCTGTGCTTTGCCACCAGGTGACGCTCCTGCTTCACAGTGCACATCCGCGCAAGCCACCCAGCTGCGGAACAAACAAACAGACAAACGCGCTGAAAACGGAGAAAGTGTGCGCTCCAGGCACGTGAAAGTGTTTCAGCTGCTTGGCATACAAGGCGATGGAGATGGTAGAGGTGTGGTGCCCTTTATCTGTCGGCCGAGAGAATCACTCGGGTTGTCTGTCACTTTGGTTCCAGAGTGTTTTTAGTGCGTGTACTTTGCGCGTGTTTGTGCGTCTTTAGGGGAAAGACAACCGCTTGTACTCTCTCCTGACCCCCTTTTTTTATTATTATTATTAAAAAAGGGTTTCCTTCTGCATGCCCACACAGTAACAGCATAAGGTCTACGTACTGCAGCAGCATCTCAGCAACAATTCTGCTACTACCTGGAACAGAAACTGACAGAATGCTTTAAAACGCAATGACACACAAGTCTTTTTTAACACCATCAAAAGCAAATGAAAACTCTGTAATTGATTTTTTTTCTTCTTTCTAACCTAGACACAATAAATAGGCCACCACCAACACCAACATGTTTCTTTTTCGCATCTCAGTGCGCACGGCACAGTTCTGTTATCCCCAGTTTTTATGTCTAAGTCTGATATTTACATCAGTGGCCTGTGTGCAGGTGCCACAGTCAAACGCCGACAGAAAACAAATACGTTTCTTTGTCCAAATGTCAAATCTCATACCTATTTAGACAGAAAAAAAAGACAAATCATCCTCGGAGGCATTCAGGTTGCGTCAGTGGTGGCGCTCGCAGAGGTCTCTTCCATGTCTGAGCAGTTCATTATTTCTCAACCTTTGACACTGCTTGTGTATGGGCCGAGAATTAAAAAGGCGTATTCTGAGCACACTGAAAAAGGCAAGCAGAGCACAGTGCGCGCATTGAATATTCAATTAGCGAGGGGCGACTGAGGAAAAGTGAAGCTGCGTGCCAGTCCTTCATCTTACACTGCTGATTAGCTGTTAAACAGATTATATACAGTTGAATAGGTTCAAATGTTGCAGCAGAATGCAGCCGGAGTTCAAGGCAATGACGAGCGGTTTTCTTCCTTGCCACTTCAGCAAGCTCAACACACTTTGTCACCAACAACAGCTCCGTAATGAAACGTGTTGCTTTTGCGGGTTTTTTTTTCTGTCTTTTTTTTAATAACATTCATTTTATAACACAGCGTGAGCAGCTGAACCCATTTCCAGTCCATCAGTGCAGGTCGAGATGTTAGCTGAAGCTGCAGCGAAATATAAAATGATAACCGTGATAGACTGCAGACTGCGGGGATAATATTTTTCTGCCTTCTAAATGTTAAAGCAAAATTAAACCGTTTTTTTTTTCATTTATAACCACACAAACAAACCCACTATAGTTTTATCAGTAAACGCGTTCCTTAGGCTTACTGACAAAAACTGTTACAAGTCTTTTAAAAACGCCTCACATCCTCAAGTGATGAAATGTTAAGCTAAAAGTGTATTAAAATCACTAAAGTCCTGATTGAAAATTATCTACTGGAAGTCATTTCCCCCCTTCCAGCAGTAAGTCTGGACTCTGCATTTATAAACCAAGTTGGAAGTGTGGAACAGCTTGTATTTATTTCTTAAGGCGAGAGTAAATAAACACCTTAAAGTGTGTAAAAGTTTACAAACTGTTTTGTAAAAAGTTAGTGAGTTAACTTGTTAAGATTTACTACACACTTTTTACTAAGCTGGATAAGTTTAAAGTAGTTGAATGTGCAGTGCCACAGCAAGCCACGCGGGTCCAAAAGAGCTCTCATTGAGAAGCCACGTGTCCGTTTCCAAAGCCTCTCCAACTTAACCACCTCCTTTGTACGACTAACCCACATCGGCAGCGTCCCTCCACATAAAGGGATTTGCAATTTCAAGATATTTCAGCTTAAATGTTTTTGACAGTTCCCTCGCTTTTACCTCGGCTTGGTTATTTTAACTGTGCCAAATGGGTCACCTTGGGTTGCTGTCTGCGCGCAAAGGGCTTTTGCGCGCATTCAGTCTGAATTTTTTCCAACTTTCCTTGACGGGGAAACCAGCTGCTGGTCGTGAAAAGACGGCTTATTAATTGTCCTTTGTCATGCAGAATTGCTTGATTTCTAAAGAAACGTACAAAGGCTCTTTTTCAGGATTCAAGTATTTTGTTTCGTGCGTATTTTCAAACCATCGAATCAGCTGCAGCGCCGCGCCGTCTACCAGACTCTCAGGTACTGACTGCCTGCTCCCTTTGTCCCCTTTTAATGCTGTTGTAAATCGTGCAGACTGATTTGTTACAAGCTGTTCTTTTAATCTGATAGATAAGAGACATGTCAAAGAAAAGCCGTAAATAAAAAATTAGCCAGAATAAAGACAAGGGCGAGTCTGCTAGATGGGCGCCTGTTGACTCAAGCGGCTCTCCAGCGTCAGGGGAGCCCTCTCCTCAGCTCCGTCAAGGTTACGTCCACAATTCCCTTTTCTTCTTTTTAAAAAGACACCGTAGTCCTTTTTGCTTCAATGAATTGATCGGCACAAAATTAAGAATAAATAAATTGAGCATTTGAAGCACCGAGCGTATAAGCTCCCCCAGGGCGCATACCCCCGGGCTATTGAATGGATAAAGGGCGCTTTGCAGAGGACGTTGTGAGCAAAATGGAGCTCTATGGTGCAATTAACAAAATGGTCTAATCCCATATCTTAACAAATGCAAATATTAGAGTTTTGTTAAAATGGTTAAGTGAACAATTAAATGAAAGTTTACAAGTGGAACTTCACATCCAAATAAGGCACGCTGATGCAGATAACGTGCTGTACGCAATTTAGGAACAGTTTTTAGTCTCTTTAGAAAACTCTAGCAGTACGTTTATACGGAGTAAATATAATTTAAAGCCTATTCAGCCTAATAAATATGACTTGGGCAGTCAAAGGCTCTAAAGAACAGCCGCTGTTGCGGTGCGTAAAACGGGCAAAGAAATATGGAACTATACACCTAACTCATAGTTTGATTTTTTGGACGTTTTTTATTTATAACATAATATTTATTTTAAACTGAAATAAAAAGAAAATTACACATACACTGATTTTACACTCGTTTTTCACCAGGAGAGCATTTTAGTTTTTTCCTAGAAGACTGGGTTTCTTTTTTTAAGGGCTGCCGCGTATTATTTGACAAATAATTCATTTGGCTGGTTTAAATCATTAACAATTTTTTTTTAATGCTATGCTAATTAATATTTTTTTATGTTATCAAGTTACACGTGTCGAGTTTTAATAGGTTTGTATGGGGCTAAAGCACACAGAGTTTATAAAACCGACAACAATCTTGTGCACAGTGCTCCGTTAACAATTAGAACAATCTGGGTCACGGACACTAAACTGCGTCCTTTTCTCATTTATTTTCATGTTAGATCGATATCTTAAGTTATGCGCATTCCTGATGCACCATTATACACCCACAGTGATTATTTACTCGGTCACACGAGACAGATCGTTTCAGCTGGGATGAAACTTTGGGGGGGGAAAGCTCAGAAGGGCCAGGCAGCTATAGCTGGGTCGAGTGCCCCCCAGGGAAAGCGCGTAAGAGGTGTCCACGATAATGCATTTATCGCTTCTGAGTGATAAAGATTATGAAGTACTTAATTTACTCCTTCTTAGGCACGTAATATCCAACGCGCTTCTTCGATGCAAAAGAACATTTTATTTGTGTGTACGACGCAGGGCAGTCTGGGAATCTCACGGGGGGAAATAGTAACACCAAATTTGTTTTGGGTTTCTGTGGGGGAAAATTAACTCTGTTAAGCACCTTTAAAATCTCCCCAAAGCACCAACACACCCTGCAACCAGCAGCTTTAACGTTTCGTGAGGGAATTTTAAAATATGCGTGTTTAATTTGCACAGAAACAGTCTAAGTTCTGAAAAGCCGAGCAAAGCGAACGTTTTCACGTAAGCGCAGCTATCCAAAGTTTTAATATGTGAATGTCCCTATATCTTATTTCTTAGTTTAAATAAAGGATACTAGATACAATTTCGAATATTTGTAATTGTACCTTTTTGGCTTTTTCCTTTTAAATTAATACCCAAACTAATATTTTCAGCCGAAAAACAGAATACAGAATGTTTGTCCCCGTGCGCATTCAGTGGTGCGCAAAAAAACATAAAATAATAACCCACAAGACAACGCAGTCTACCGCTCAGAAATATTTTATTTAAGTATGAACATTTTTAAATAAATAAATATTTTTTTTCAATTACACTGAGGATATAATTTCAGAGTGGTGTCGGCGGATTTCTCTCCAGCTTTCCATATTTTAAGTCACAGTTCCATCCACATAGAATGAATCTAACCAGTATTTACCAAGTATAGTACAAAATACTGTCTTCCCCAAAATACTCATTAACAATGTTGCTATTGTTTGTTTGGGGGGGGTTTTTTTTGGGGGGGGGGGGGGGGGGTATCTTTACAAATATGCCTACCATATTCATCGGATTGGCAACAACAAGTGACTGTTTTCAGAAAAAACTACATACAAAACGTACAACATGTATACAGCTATACAATAATTCAGGGCAGTCCCCTGATTTTAAAATATTCTCTGTCTATGTACAGTCGACTGAACACAAGTGGAACAGTCTGTTTGTTTTTGGCTGTATTCAAAATCACCAGGAGCAAAATCTTTCAGAAAGGGGGGATCAAAGAGGGGGGCGTTCAGGGGGAGACGGACAGGTCCACATCTTCCTTTTCGGACGAGGAAGGAGATATGGGAATGTCATCATCCTCTTCCTCCGAGCATCTGGCGGTTGACAGGGACGAGCATTTGCAGTTATGTGATCCAGTCCTTTGGCCGCTGCTCTTTCCCTCCTTTTTGTGCTTCACTCTGCGGTTCTGGAACCAGATTTTCACCTGCTTCTCGGACAAGTTCAGGTACGTGGCGATCTCAATGCGCCTCAGTCTGGAGAGGTACATGTTGGAGGTGAACTCTCGCTCCAGCTCCAAAAGTTGCGTGCTGGTGAAGGCGGTGCGCATGCGCTTGCTGCTCTGAAGTTTGCTGTTACTGTTTTCTGAGAAAACAAACATAAACTGTGAGCCACGGGGGGGAAATTGTGGAAACAAATTTAATAAAGCGTTTTCTGAACTCGATCAGTAGTTAAAACAGCCTCTACTCACCGATGGAGATGCAGTGGAACTGTCGAGGGTCTGGGACCGAGTAGGCAGCCTGGTATATCCCCGGTCCGTGGCTGAGGTTGACGCTGTTGGATGAAGAGTGTTGCCTCGACAGAGCCGAGTGGCAGTACTGTGAGCTGAAGGGAGGAAACGATGCTTTGAGAAGCGGCAGCGTCGGTGGAGATGGATGGAGCTGGGAGGCGGTCATGCACAGCGGGCAGAAGCACAAAAGCCCGGCTTTCCTCGAGTGGCAGGAGCCTGGCAGCCCGTGCGCGTGATGCGGCGAGTGCACAGCGTACGGGAATAAAGGTGGGTTGTTCTCGTTCCCTTTGTCGTTGGCCTCCCTTAAAATCAAGGAATCCACGAGAAAAGATCTCGGCATGTTTGCAAACTTGTTGCTCGGCGTGCTCGAAAGTTGAAGTCGTTCGTGCTCGTTTGGTTGCGTCAGCGTGCTCTCTCCGGGACTGTGGACAGCGAAGTGGTGCTGAAGGCGCACAGCCTCTCCTTAAATAGCTGCCGTGGACTCGGTTCGGCCATGTGACGGTTACGCTGTAAGCGGCCAAGAGCTCTCAATAGGGTTTTGTGCCTTTCTCTCGGCATTCCCACTGCACGCTTCCCCATTATTTCACTTGTTAACTAAATGAACTGCATAATGTAGTCTATTCTTGTCAGCCCCACCCACGCCGCAAGAGGCGGCACAGCCCATTCTCCCTTTTATCATCATTCTCATTTTATCATAGAGACGAGCTTAAATTTGCGAGAGAAAACGTTTCTGTCACATTTGGAGAGCCGGCGTGCATTCAAGTTTTGTCTTAGACATTAACCAGTGTGTCTGAGTTAAAGTCTAAAGTAGGTCTGCGTGTCCCGGGGCGAGAGGTAGAGGTGGAGAGTCGCTGGCACACATTTACATTTATTCAAATATTTCAATCCAGCAGGTAAATTAGAGAGCGATTTCCCCGCAGTTGCTTTTAAAAATCAAAAGTTAATCGCGTCTATATTTGGTGGAGCTGTCAAGGCAAAGCCGCCAAGTATTGTTAAAGTTTTTCTTTTTTTAAATTAACACCAGAAAACACCCATGATTCCAAAACCTACGTCTTTTCTTTCTTTCTTTTTTCCTCATTATTTGCGTCTGCATCCCGGCAGGTCCGTGTGTCTACTTTACTGACAGTGCAGAAAGAATAAGAAAAAAACATAAACGCAACAGCTGAATGTAAAGTTTATGCATATCCATTTTAGGGTTAATGTGTCATTTCTGGGCACAAAAAAAGGGACAAGTCATTGCCTGAAGCCAGTGCTGTTAAAGAGCAGTGATTAATTCCTTTGCTCGGGCCCCTGCCGAGTCGGGGGAAAGAATATGTAAAAATAACCAGGTTTTCACTCCGCGGCCCTTATTGAATGTCATTGTGGAGGGTTTTCAATGAGAGAGAAAGAGAGTCGAATTAAAGTGTGTGACAGCGGCGGATAGACCCAACAAAGGCGACTCTGTCATAGAGGAGCCCAGTGCGCGGTGCGTGAAGCCCCCGCCTCGCGCTCTGATTGAATTAAGTAATAGGAAAACATTTTCTTTCACTTTAAGGCTTTCTGAACAAGACCTTCAAAGAGACTTGGAGCCGTAATATGTGAGTAAATAGTGGAATGCGATTCTTCTTCTGCAGAGCTGCTTCTTTCCTAAGCACACAACGTTAAAGTACGACTAGACGTGACATAAAAGGCGAAACTCGACGCTTGTTTTCCCCTCTTTTTCTTTCCTTCTGATGTTCCTATACTTGACACGAAGGCCATCTTTTTTTTTAATGTAAGAAAGGCTCCTCGTTGTCGCTTTATTGTTTACGTGTTATGCTTTAAGCATCATTTGCCATAAATTGTCACGTCCAGGGAATTAGTCCTTCAGCTCCACACAACACAGCCACATGACGGTGTGATGCTATCTGTTCTCTCCTCATAAAAGAGGCTTAATGCGCTCAGCTTCACACCGCTAATCTTCCATAAAAAATAAAAAAAACAAGACCTGTAATTAGGTGGCGCCATTAAAGTAGTTACAAATTAGGAGCAGTTAAATCCTTTAACGAGATCTCGTCATTAGGACAAAAACCTGTTATATGCGCGAGAGCCATTTTCAGATTTATTTATTTTTTGCATTAGTCCATCCTTTCATTTCCTGCCAGGAATGAGCCATTAACTAGTCTGTCAATCTTGCTGCAATCTCTGAAACCTGTAAATACGAATCTGCCGCTTTTATTACGATTCCTAATTAGTTAATACGTTAATGACTTGTTTTCATCATACCTCAAAACACTCACCGAGAGCTTGCCAGCTTGTGCGCTAAAGCCCCCCTAAAATAAAATAATAATAGTAATAATAATAATAATAATAATGATAATGATGATGATGATGATGATGATGATGATGATGATATGATGATGATGATGATGAAAAAGGAGGGGTAAAACGCGTCTCTCTCTTTTTCAATTCAGGCCTCTAATCGCTTCAGATTTGAAAAGAATTATGCCTCATATCAAGCTTTCTCAGATATGCAGCCTACGCGGTGGCAGCTTGACGCATTGCTCAACATAAAGATGTTATCAGAGGCCCTAATTTTCAAATTATGTGCAGCAGTCATCCCGTGGATAGGAATAGAGGTTTCATGGGTCCTCTCGCAGGGGAGGCTTATCCTAATTTGCAATCCCAACTGGAGACTGACAAATAGTTTTGACCTCCCTCTGGAGGCGCGGGCCAGAAGTGCAAAGAATCTCATCCTCCATAATCACTTGTTACTGAGATAAGTAATCGAGGGAAAATAGCCTGCTCACATTATAACGGCTCATTTTTGCACTAGTTCCAAGCTACAAAAATACACCTGTAGGCACTTATAAGGTTTATGCATCATCACCTCCACATCCACATGCACTTTTCTTTTTCTGTTAATTTATTTAATGTTTTGTAACAAACCAGTGAGCCGGACTAATTCAGCATAGCTTCATGCGTTCAGTAACTAGCAGCTGTGGGTTGGTAAAGCTTCTTAACATTAATGTTTGATGGGGAGGGGAAGCCATACCCCTGAAATAGTAAATTATTTATAAGATATTAAGTTGGAACAATTGCCATCACTCAAATTCATCCCTGATGATAACACTGACCAGTGCCTGCTGTGCTGTTGGAGAAGCACATTTTCAGGGGCTTTTACGCAATTATACCCAAAGATCTCGTGCCTGATGACATAAAGAGAGCAGTCTGTTTATGGAGATGTAGTCAATATCTCCTTTTCTTTTTGGTATGAATAATTCATAGTTTAAGACACTATCCCTCCCTCACTTAATATGTACACACACTTAAACACCCACACATCTCTAATACAAATGATGGTTTTAGCTGACAGTGTAACAGGATTTAAGGTCCCAGTGGGGTTTGGCCCAGCCGCGGATGGGCGCTGTGACTGTCGACGTGACACAGAGGGCCGGCTGCCCCTCCTAATCTCCCCCTGAGGCAACATCACAGGCTGCAGATCCTGCTGCACCTCTATGGACGCACAAAGGCCTGATTATCATTCATATGCTCACCAGAAACACCAGTCCAATAGATAACAGATGACACGTAAGTACCAGCTGAATGGTGCAATATGTTTAGGCTGCTGGAGTCTATAGGGACTAATGAATCCTTAAGAGAGAGGGAGACGGACAAAGAGAAGCTGTCAGTCAAGGTACCATAATGTGACAGATATAAGGCTCTACAGGTGAATTGGGACTTGAGCAGACCAGAGAAGTTTTGTGTTAAATATTCTGTTGAAAATGTAAGTGTCATGTTTTTATGGGTTTTCAACATTCAAACAGATCTGTAATGAAAATTTCAGATAGATAGATAGATAGATAGATAGATAGATAGATAGATAGATAGATAGATAGATAGATAGATAGATAGATAGATAGATAGATAGATAGATAGATAGATAGATAGATAGATAGATAGATAGATAGATAGATAGATAGCTTTTTTTAGGGGCATGTCAGTGATTATTTTGATTTGAGGAAAAATTCGAAAATGTATAATCACAACTTAACTCAGCTTGGCCTCACAATTAAACAGATCAAATTTAAGCTTTAACAGTTTCAAGAAACTGCTAAGTGAGACTTACATTTTCAACACTTCTGATGTACAGTTCTTAAAAAATGTTGGGTTTTTTTGTTGAAATTTTTATAGTCTCAAAAATGAATGTTTTGTCCTTGAGTCGGGTTTGTACATTTGTTGACATCTGGTTGCCTTTTTACTGATGAGAAAAACTCAAAATACCATGTCTATGAACTTTTTTTACATTCCCTGTTTCAATGTTGCTGCATCAGGAGAGGAGATCAGGCAAACCAGCAACATTTTACAAATCAGTACATTACAAAACATATGCATTATGGTTTGCCTTTTTGTAAAACTGATTTTTAAAGGAATCATATTCAGAAGATCAGAAATGTGTCGAAATGTGATTAAAACTGATTATTCCATTCTTGTTTCCATTCTGAAAATAGTGGAATACGTCAGGTTTTCTTTGGAGTTTCGTCTTTGGCCCAACACTGATATGTATAACTTGGACCATTTTTATTGATATGAATGTAACATTTCCAGAAACATTCAATCCAAATGCTCTGCCACAATATTCCCTCTCAATCAGTTTTCATCTGTAAACAAGTACAAGTACACAACCCTTTTGTTTCAGCACAAATCAAAGCTTAGATTTGTGTAAACCATGCACAACACTTTTTATTGTAGCTTCAGATCTCTCTAAAGATGAAGAGGACTGATGATTAAGGCAAGTGAAGTAAAAAATATAAACAAGTCAAATGATGATGAGATCAGCCAAGCGGTGAAGATGTATTTGGAGTAGACTGTGGCATTTGTGGTCTAAATGTAACCTCATTATTGGCTGATAACTGATCAGAAATCACTGCATCCTGATATGAAGCATTGCTTTCTTATCTTGCTGTCCTAGCTGTTAGCAAAGTCCCAAGTAAATATATAGCATTTTTAATGTTTTAATAAAACCTTTAAAATCGTGTATAACTTGTTGTCCCTCCCTTCTTAATTCATTTTTCTGTAATTTTCAAATGTTTTCTGATTGCTTGAAATACTCAACTACACTCTCTAATCATCAGTAACATGAGCAGAATCTTTGTCACTTAGTTATTTTTTATTACTGTAACTAGGTTCACAAATTGCAGGATAAATGTCTGACATTTGACCACAAGCTGAGCCTGAATGTCTGGGTTGCTCGCTAATATATTTAATATTCACAATTAAATCTGCTGAGAATTTTAAAATATATATTTGTGTCAAATGAGGCGGTGTGAAAAGGGAAGAGTCGATTGGACCCAAAAGTGCAGACTCTCAGAAAACTTAACTTAAAAGCAGCTTTATTGCTGGAATGCCAAAAATACAAAACTAAACTATGAGGCACAGGAAAACTAGACAAACAGGCAGCACACACAGCACGGGAATGATGGAGATTGCAACACAGGACAGAGGAAGACGCAGACATTAATACACACAAGAGCTGTGTCCCAAAGCGTAGGCTGCATCCTTCGGAGGCCGCATTTGAAGGCCGATTACGTCACAGCCAGGCGACGAAGGCTGTCCCAATTCGTCAACTCCTTCAAATGCGGCCGACAAATGCGTCCTTCATTTCCCCGAATTTGAAGGATGGGTCGGGTGTTTCCTTCGTGTCCCACCATATCCCAGAATTCATAGCGCGGCCCAGCCAATTCCAGTTTCCAACAATGGCAGCCGGGTCACAAAATAATATTTTCAGGCGAGAAAGTAGCCGTGTAAACTTCAAATATCTGCTTGGTTTATCAAGACACGCATATTTGCAAAAGTGCTCCGACGTTTTCGGAGACGTCTGTTACCCACCCGCTCGATAGCTAGCCGGGGGGTTCAATGGTCACTCGAACCGGCGAGAGCAGCGGACTCCCGGCTTCGTCATTTTCAGACCCCCGCTCTTTCGCTACTCAGGTTAAACATGATATATAAGTCACTCGGATAACTTGTTTGGCTTTTTTCGGTGTTTTACTTGTTGCGGAATAAATCGGTTTGGCTGAGATCAAACTTATTAGATTGGATTAAATAAAACTTTATTAATCCTCTGGGGGGGTTTCTCCAGGATTTTCACACAGCTGAATAAACGTCAAACAGAAAACTGAATAAACAGAAGTTTGAGACGGTCGAGAATTTACGCCAGTGTCCTGTTATATTTTAGATAGCAAGGAGCAGACGGCTGAGTTTATTAAACTTCACCGAGACAGCGGTGACGCAAATCTGAAGGCTAGACTGTCCCATTTCACAGCCTCGCACTTCTGTCCTTCTCGGTCTTCGAAGGACCCGGCCCACGTAGACCGCGAAGGCCAGGTTCTTCGAAGACAGAGAAGGCCGGAAGTGCGAGGATGCGGCCTACGTTTTGGGACACAGCTATTGACAAACGGGGTAACACACCACAGGAGGGAACACAGCTGAACGTAATCTAACTAACGAGACAGGAACAAGGCTGAACATGAAGATCACAGGACAAATGACTGTCAAAGTAAAGCAGGAAGTGACAAGCACACTGATACAGAAACTAAGATACAGGAACTTGACAGGAAAAAGTAAACCACAAAGAAAAAAGTGACTTAACACAGGAGATGACACAGAAACACATAGGGGGCACAGGAAAAACTAACTTACAGAGGTGCATCCAGCAAATTGAAAACCTCACAGTGAATCAATATTGGGATGAACATAAAAATATACAGAAGGTATGAACACATAGGTCTAAAAATACAAATCTAAAGTGTTTCTAGAATGAGCAGCAAACCAGCGGATGTGTTGATGACATGTTAAAAAGTTTGGCTCTTCCCTGACGGTGAATCTGCTTGCTGCATCGATCCCTCAGTCAGACATGTAGAGCCTCTCTGATCTGGTTGAGTCCAGGTCAAGTGCTGTTGCTAGGTGCATCGTCAAAGCTATGTCTGTCTCTACACAGCTGGCCACACAGAGCGTCTCGCTGACAGCCACACTGTGAGTGCCAGCGACTGGTGCAGTTATGAATTACTGCTAATTATGACAAAAACAGATCCTTGGAATGTTTTGAATGGATGAATAACCAGCGATGAATAACCTATTTATTTATAAACTATTAAAAATGAAAATAAGTGGTTATTTAGATTTATCTTTTGCATGAATGTGTGGATGAAGTGAGCTATGATGCATTTTCTGTCCTGGCTGAGAACGTGGCAGTTAAAGGTAAAAAGAAATACACGTGGACCAAAAATCAAACAGAGGAAGATATAGAAGTGCCAAAAACCCCATAAGACTAAGACATGCTCAACCTCCCTGTCAACAATAAGCTTGTATGAGTGTGTGTGAATGAAATGATGAACAAATTTACATACAGGTAAAAATTCAATATACCTAAATGTTATCATAGAGCCTCTGAAAATTACTGTACATCATCTTTTGCCCTTTACTAACTAGAGGTTGCAAATTTTGATACCGTTCAATCCAAAAATCCCTGGTTTGTGTAGCTTTTATTTTTAGCATTGTGATTAGTTTTGTATACTAATGCTGACGCATCACTGGAAAAACAATGAGAAAAATCCATAAGAATTTACAGTTTCCTCCAGTGAATATTAAATAGTATTGTTTCATATTGAAGACTTGTACAGATCATATAATTTAATCACGAGCCTGGGGCTTTTGGCATTTTTCTCACTCAATGTCATATATAGCTAAAAGGAAAAAGGGGCCTTTGCCTATTTTGACAAAAAAACAAATGAGAAATAGATGCTAACTTGGCAGCCTGGCCTCAGTAATGAGCCCATTTACATCTAAATGTGACGACGCTATGGGAACTAAAATGGTCAAGCGCACTTTTCCCTGAACTTTTTGACTTCTACCGACTTTGCCGTTCGTTCCAGTATACAAAGCATTTGTTCGCTAATGAATTTTCAAATTGTGCTGTTTAACGTCAAAGTTGCCCCAGTCCTTGCACTCACTCCTCATAAATGAAAAATAATTAGAAATCGTGCTGTGCTCAGAATTATTATTAGACAAACCATTAGAGGTCTAAATATCTTTGGATGATTTCAAATTTCCTTTTGATGTGAATCCATTGGTTCTGCTATAGTTATGTCTCAAACGTTCCCTTTGACCCTATTCATGTGAAGGCCTTGAAATGTTCTTCAAAAGGGTTTGTTACCCTGCGGAGGTCAGTAGGCTATTACGTATGGCTGACTCACATTTTTCCAAATCAGCAGACTTTTGGCCTAGAAATAACAGGTCAAACCAATGAATTTAATGAACTCTCCCAGACACAATGAATGCCTCTTGCCATTTGAACCCCAATAAAGGGATATGGGCAGGTCAGCAAGCCCTTTCAAGGGGTTTGTACACAAATGTGACAGAATGCAGTTGCTTCAGTGTCTGCGCTGACAAGTTGTTCAAAGTGCTGGGGATGTCAGAGATAGTGCCTTCATCCACACTGCTCCCTTTGTTCCCTATTTTGTGTCCGTTGCGCTTTCACAAGTCCCACAAGTACAAAAGCCAAAGAATGCAAAGCGTCTTTTGCGATGTTGTGTTTGCCTCATTTCTCTTCGCCGAATGTTATGCTGTAGGCGCGCATGTTGGAGACTTTTTTGTAGAGAAAACAAAGCTGAATTACGGTGCAGAACAACTTCTGATGGTGACGGGCTGCTCCTCCCTCCTTTTCACCACTTTACTTTTCTGATCCTCCCCTCTTTCTCTCCCCTCATTCACTTTTTTTTCTCTAAGATTTGATTTTTGATCCTTTGATGTTTCCAGTGGGATTTCTTCTACAGCTTAGAGATGAAGATTTTCAACTGAATTAACAACTATTTTACATTTTGTGTTTAACTTTTTAAAAATGTCCGTGTATTGATGGGCATTTTCTTGATGCAGCTGCCTGGCTGGTTTTCGCTTGGCAGAAAAAAAAACAATCTTGCAATCATACGGTGTTGGAGTGTTCACTTAATTGAATCAATTGGAAACCCATGGGAAATCACAGAGGGGGGTAAGTGTTTGGGTGGAGGGAGGTCAGAGACTTAGAGCAGCAAAAAGAGGGGGAATAGACACCCACCAAAACTACCCATGTTACCATTAAGTACTCAGTTTTAGCTCAGCAGTTTATAATTACCCCCATCTCAGCGTTTTCTTCTAAAGGAGCAAGATGAGGAAGCAGAGACTAAAGCCACTGTGATTCTTTAAAGTTTGTTTTTTTTTCATTAATGACCTCCTGCAGCTTGGCCCATTTCCTCTCCATTCATCTCACATTAGCCTCCATTCAAGAGTCACTATTGTTTTTGGAATTGTTTTCATTTTTTAGGATACAAAGGTTTGAGTGTCGACACTTTCAATTACTTTTTTTTTTTCAAACTCTGATGGTACAACTTTTTATGCACATGATGTTTTAGACGTGTAATGAAAACAGAGGGAAAAGTTTTTAATGATTCTGTTTAAAACCTTAAGGAAAAATAGATTTTTCAACTGTAACTACACTTTAACTGTTTGAGTTTCCTGAGTGGCAGGCATACTTTCGGGGCAAAGAGCGAGAAAGTGAAGAACATTTGCATGAATGAGAGTAGACGTCTGCGTGATTTTCATAACTGAGTACCCCCCCCCCCCCCCCCCCCTATTTTTTTTAAATTTCCATTGTAAACATTGTGATTTGGAGTCAGCTTTTGTTTCATTTTTTTTTCTGTCCCACTTCGTGGTTGTTGTGGTTGCGCTAGTCTTACCCCTCACCCCCCACCTCATTCTAATGACCTCTGCAATGGCTTTTAACTCAGTCTGACACTCTGCTTTTGACAAAAACTGGGAATATATGGCTCCGTCTTAACGTCTCTCAAGAGTTATGACGTAAGCAGTGTGAAAAAGAGATTTAGGCTAATTCAATGTCCATAATATAACCATATATGTGAGAGCTAGTGTGATGACGGGTCACTGCCCATCTCATGGGGTCCCCCAGTTTTCTGCAGATGCGCTCTATTGAGGAGGCGACACGCGGCGGGACGCTGCTGGGAGTTAGTTACTATTTCTCCATTACCATAGAAACTAACACACTGGCTTTCAGCTGTTCTAGGCCAGGGGTCCACTGACACCAACTTTCACACCACTCGAAGTCTTGACAAAACCCCAAATGGATCTCATCACACAGAATAATACCCATTTGTACCCAGCTCACACACAAAATGAGCTGCCAGCAAAATGCTATAACAACAAAAAATAAAGTGGCCCCATTTTTGGATGAACACACGTTTAGGAAAATATGTGCACTGTTACATGTTTGCGTATAAGCCAAGATGCAAGCAACAAGTTATAGATGAATGTATGAATGAATGTATCTACAGTATCTAGATGAATGCAATGTTATCTCCTCCCACTAAAAAATGTGATACAATGAAAAGATTTGCAGTTTTGTTCAGCCTTAATGGAATAATTTTCAATAAGCTAATTTATTTTCTTGTATAAGGGAAAAATAATGCCACTTCAATGTTTCTGTGGTCGTTAAAAAGCTACTGCAGGAAGTTGGGTGTACTTTTAGTCAGTATTTCAAGGATTCTATTGTCATTCGAAACACGTTAACATGAGGTGGAACGAAATTATGTACACACGGTCCTGGAACGAAAAGAAACAAAACAATGAAGAAACAGATTTTTTTTTAAAGTAATAAATAAATAGTTGGTGTTTTTTTTTTTTAACAAACAGAAATAACAAGTAATAAACGGCCTGTATTTGTATAGTGCTTTACTTAGTCCCTATGGACCCCAAAGCGCTTTACACTACATTCAGTCGTCCACACATTCACACACTGGTGATGGCAAGCTACATTGTAGCCACGGCTGCCCTGGGGCGCACTGACAGAGGCGAGGCTGCTGGACACTGGCGACACAGAGCCCTCTGACCACCACCAGTAGGCAACGCGTGAAGTATCTTGCCCAAGGACACAACAACCGAGACTGTCGGAGCCGGGGCACGAACCAGCAACCTTCCAATTACAAGACGAATTGCTAACTCTTGAGTCATGATCGGCCCTTACATGAGGCCAAATCTTGGCCTCAAGTAAGACTGTGAGGCATTTCGGAGTCATTTTTGACCAGGATATGTCCTTTAATGCTCATATTTAACAAATATGTTGGCCAGCTTTCTTACATTTGTGCAAGATCTCTAAAATGAGAAACATCCTGTCTCAGAGTGATGCTTAACAACTAGTTCATGCATTTATTACTTCCAGACTGGACTACTGTAATTCATTATAACCAGGCTGTCCTAAAACTCCCTGAAAAGCTTTCAACTGATCCAAAATGCTGTGGCAAGAGTACTGGCAGGGACTAGAAAGAGAGAGCATATTCTAACAAACTGGCTTCTCTTCATCAGCTCCCGGTTAAATCCAGAATGTAATTTAAAATCCTTCTTCTCACACACAAGGCTTTGAATAATCAGGTCTAAGAGTTTTTAAAAGTAGAACAGGATTCGGTAGACAGACATCCTCTACTTTCAAGATTAGTCTTAAAACTTTCCTTTTAGATAAAGGCTGTATCAGGTAACCCTGTATCTCCCTTACTTACATTGCAATAGGCTAAAGTTGGTGGGGCAGTGTTGCTTCTTCACTCATCTTTTACACTCACTATGTGTTTATGCATTTAATTATCAGTAATTATTAATCTCTCTTCCACAGTGTGTCTTTTATCTTCTCTTCCTCCGCTCACCTCCAACTGAAAGCGGCGGATGGATGCCCCACCCTGACCTTGGTTCTGCCGGAGAGTTCTTCCTCTCAAAAGGAGGTTTTTCCTTTCCACTGTCACCAAGTGATTGCTCAAAATTGGTCATTGTTGGGTTTTCTCTCTATTATTGTGGGGTCTTTACCTTATAATATAAAGTTCACTGAAGCGTCTGCTGTTGTTATTTGGCGCTATATAAATAAAACTGAACTGAAATGAATTGAATTGAATTAAAAACACACTGACATCTGCTGATTCAGTTCAGTTCAGTGCATCCCTGACTTGGATCATTCTAACGATACAAAAGTTCACCTGCTATTGAAGGAAAACAGCTTCAGACTTTGCTGTTCCTGACACACCCTTAATGCAGCTGGGGTGGGTTGTGCCACTTTCTCCGCCCAAGCTTTCAACCATCAGATCCATTTAGGTTGATTTTGAACTCTCAAATTCCATCTCAAAAGCTGCGTGTTTCTGTGTATATTCCTGTGAAAGCGTAATCCTACCTGCCTTTGAACCCATCAATGCTTTTCACTCTCCCTGTGTACCCATACTTGTTGATAATATTTTAAAGTGGTCTACGAACAATGCCATATTGGGTGACGCTCATTTTTAAAGCTGTTTTTCTCCCACATATCTTTAATTTGTTTCCATACAACTATCAGGCTGGATATGCTTCAGGTGTTCTATTTTATTTTCTATTTTTACTTTTAACAGTAAGCCCACCTGTGGAGGATAGAACTTTTTTTTTTTTGCTTATTCAACGATTCAACTGGCATGCAAACAAACATTACTTGACCTTTTTGCTGAGCTTGTTTCACTCATCTTTGTCTTTGCTTTTAACAAATGAGTTCTGTGATCAATTAAACTGGAGAAAGGTGTAACATTAATGATGGACCTGCTGATCATCATTTGTCCAAATACTTTTCTTCTGGTATTTATTGGTGCATGTTGATTGTTCCTCAAGGGAAACTCATTTATTTATTTATTTTCACCTAAAATGTTTATTATAACTGTGCTAAAATATACAAATCAGATACAGCTCAATTTACCATTTCTGATATAACCTTATAAACCTAAAGATTTTGCATTTAATATTTTTTTTATTTTTCTATCTTACATGCAGTCCATTCATGAAAGTGAAATCTAGAGCTGCGCAACAATGTGGACTTCATGCCAGTGAATATACATTTTTGTCCATTCTTAATGTATATATTGCACGGTGTGGGTAATAATATAGGACTGTGGAAGGTATAAGGTCAGAGTTCACAATTGATCCTCTCACCCCTGGCAGGTGCAGCTCACAGGAGTGAGAGGAGCCGGCCCCTCATCTCTCCCACCTCTTCACGCTGCTCAGCAAGAGAAAAGGAGGAGTGTAAATGAGTGCACTCCAGAAAGCCATCACCTGCTCCCTCCACCCTCAAATCCCCACTAACTCTGCCAGACAGATATCCTACAACCCCAGCTCAAATTTTTCTGAATCTAGTTAATGACAGAGCCAGGGAGAAAGAGATGGACAGAGAGATGGCAAGAAAGTGACTGGGGAAGAGCTGAGCAGTTAAAGTTTCAGCTGTAACTATGCCCTCATTTTTTTTGTTTTATCTGTTTTGTTGTTTTAGTATGGAAACTTTTATCAGCAGCAAAATGTACATTTGTCATGCCCATAGAGAGAAATGAATTGGACTGGAAGGGCCATTGAGTTTGTGCGCACAGAGAGCCCAAGGGTGAGGTTGTGTATTGATGGGTGCCCCTCCCAGCTTCTCCCAGAATCCCCCTCTATTGTGACTTTGAGTGAATGTATCCTCTTGCTAAGGGCACTGGAATGTGTCTTCTCAACTCATGTGATGGATGGGGCCTTGTTTTGCACTCCTCCGCCCCTCCCTCTGAATCCCTCTTTCTCTCCCTCAGCCTTTGACTCTTTCATCACATCCTTTTATTCAGCACCAATAAAAGTCAGTGATTCTTCATCAGCTGTTGTGCAGATCTGAGGGCCGCTGTTATTTTTCATCTGGAGTGTGTCACACATCACCATTCAGCCGCTCCGTCACACAAATTCAGACATTGGCACGGAGGCAGAAGCAGGTGGAGATACACCATCAATAAATTATTCAAATGAGACACAGGGCATATCCTTTAAATTAAATTTAAATACTGGGATAATATTGTTTAGTGGGTCTCTATTGTTGTGACATACCATTTTATCCTTAGCGAGTTAGAATAAAATAGCATTATTAAAAATCAATAGGGACGCTACAAAATCTTTTATAGCATATTTTTGAAGGCATCAAGAAAAACGGGACCTTTCACACTAGTACATAATTAAGATAATTTGAAAACATTAATACAAATTTCACTATCAAAATAAAAAGTAGAAAAAATAATTACAATTTTTTTTTATCAATGGAAACTACATGGATGTGGCATGTCGAGGCTACATATACTTACTGGCCACTAGGTGCATTTGTTTATTAAAGCATATACCTAATAAACCAACCACTTGGCAGCAATTCAATGCATTCACATCATCTTGACCATATAGACAACCTGCTGAAGTTCAAACTGAGCATCAGAATAGGGAACAAATATGATTTAAGTGACTTTGAGTGTGGCATGGTTGTTGATGCCAAACGAGCTGATCTGAGTATTTCATGAACTGCTGATCTACTGGAATGTCCTCACATATTTCTCACACAGGTGTTAAGAAAGAATGGTCTGAAAATACCAAAATATCCAGCGAGTGGAAGTTCTCTGAGTGAAAAAGCCATCTTGATGCCAGAGGTCAGAAGAGAATGCTGCTCTAAACTCTGGAGTACGTTCTTATTGACCTTTCCAATAGAAATGTCACAAGGCTTACGCTTTGCAATGCAATGGTTTTGAAGCATTTATTTATTTATTTGCCCATGAGTAAGTTTGGTGGAAGCTAATAGAAGCAGTCAACAGAAATAAATAATAGCGCTGTTTTAACAGCACCCTGGTTCAGCTGCAAGCAAATGCACCCTACTCAGAGTGCACCCAGATGCAGCAGCAAATCATTTACTCAAACTCATAACAGAAAGAAAGAACGGCAGTAGCCTATGTTCAGAAAAAAAACAAAAACATGTTATTTAAATAAAAAAACACTGGTGGGGAGGGAAATGAAGAGAAACTGGCCGTTCTCATGTTTATTCATCTTACACACTCGACCAAACAACAAATACAAAATTAAACAAAAAAGTTAAAAATCAAAATGTCTCTTCCAGCGAACAAAAAGAAAATCTCCGACGTGAAGTTAAGTCTTTTGCACGATTTGGAGCATCTCAAATAAATTAATTAATTAATTAATAATCCAAAAAGTAACTATGTTAATACCAAAACAAACAAGAAAAGAAGGTAAAATATTCCCTCCAAACCAAACTTATAAATTCTTTGACAGGAAAACAAGCATGTTTACTGTATCATGTTTTAGCAGTGTGCGCAGGTGGTTAACAATATTACCAGCACTGCTGAAGACGGATTCTGAACGTGTGCTTGTGGCTGGTATAAACAGATATGTTTTACATATCGGCCAACCTTAGTTAACACCTCCATGAAAACTATTTCGCAGGTGATCTGAAAAGAACACATGACCAAGACTGCACAGTGTAAATAAAACACATACATAATTATCTGGGACATGAAACAATTTTCAGAGAGCTCATGAAGTCCCCTCCACCCCCATCTTTTTTTCTGTATAATATATGTACTGAAAAACATCGAACAGTTCCACACTTCCAACTGGAAGCAAAGTTGTATTTCATTACAGTTATGTCCATATATATTTGGACACTGTCACAAGTTTTGTTTTTTTACCTGTTTACTGAAATCTATTCCAATTATAGTTCTATCATAAACATGGACATAATGTGTAGACTCTCAGCTTTCACTTGAGGCTATCCACATTGAAACTGGATGAATTGGATGGGTTTAGGAGTTTCAGCTTCTTAACATGTGCCACCCTCTTTTTAAAGGGAGGGTGTCCAAAAGTAATTGGGCATTTGACTCAAAGGCTATTTTATGGGGAGGTGTGGACAATTCTTTCGTATGTCATCAATTAAGCAGATAAAAGGGCTGGAGTTTATTTGAGGTGTGGTGCTTGCATTTGCAAGATTTTGCTGTGAACAAACAACATGTGGTCAAAGGAGCTCTCCATGCAGGTGAAAAAATCCATCCTTAAGCTGCAAAAACAGAAAAAACCCATTTAAGAAATTACTACAATATTAGGATCAGCAAAATCTACAGTTTGGTAGTCCTGAGAAAGAAAGACAGCACTGATGCAATGCAAAAAGACCTGGATGTCCACAAAAGATCACAGTGGTGGTTGACTGCAGAATCATTTCCATGGTGATGCGAAACTCATCCACAACAGCCAACCAAGTGAACAGCACTCTCCAGGACATAGGCGTATCGATATCCAAGTCTACCATAAAGAGAAGACTGCATAAAAGTAAATAAGGGTTCACTGCAAGGTGCAAGCCACTCATAAGCCTCAAGAATAGAAAGGCTAGATTGGACTTTGCTAAAAACATCTAAATGGTAAATGCACTTATTCTTATATAGCGCTTTTCTACTCTCACGGAGAACTCAAAGCGCTCTATACAACATGCCTCATTCACCCAATCACACCCATTCTCACAAGCATTTTAGCTACACTTAGTGCTTTCTAACGACATTCATACTCCGATGGATGCATCGGAGAGCAAGTTGGGGTTAGCATCTTGCCCAAGGATACTTGGCATGCAGACTGGAGGAGGGATCGAACCACTGACCTTCCGATCAGTAGGTGCTCTACGTGCTCTACCACCTGAGCTACAGCCACCCTAAAAAAACCCCAGCACAGTTCTGGAAAAATATTCACTGGACAAATGAAACCAAGATCAACCTCCACCAGCAAGAAAAAAGTATACAGAAGGTGTGGAACGGCTCATGATCCAAAGCGTACCACATCATCTGTAAAACACGGCAGAGGCAGTGTGATGGTTTGGGCGTGCATGGCTTCTGAATTCTAAGCTATTCAGAGACATACTGTCTGCTCAAATCCAGCTAAATGCAGTCAAATTGATTGGACGGCATTTCATAATACAGATGGACAATGGCCCAAAACATTGTCCATCTGTAGGCAAAGCAACCTGGCAGTTTACTAAAGCAAAGAAGTGGAATATTCTTGAATGGCCAGTTGAGCATGCATTTTACTTGTTGAAGACTAAACTTTGGACAGAAAGGTCCACAAACAAACAGCAACTGAAAGCTGCTGCAGTAAAGGCCTGACAGAGCATTAAAAAGGAGGAAACCCAGCATCTGTTGATATTCATGAGTTCAAGACTTCAGCAAAGGGTTTTCAACTATGTACTAGAAATGAACATTTTATTTTCAGTTATTATATTTTAACTAATTTCTTTTGAGCTCCTGAAATGAAGGGTTTGTGTTAAAAGAAAATGCTTGAATTCCTCACATTTTTATGCAGTCTTTTTGTTCAACCCACTGAATTAAAGCTGAAAGTCTGCTCTTTAACTGCATCTGAGTTGTTTCATTTAAAATTCATTGTGGTAACGTACAGAAGCAAAATTAGTTGTCCCCGTCCAAATATATATGGACCTAACTGTATGTATTTTGCATCCCATTTTGTTTTTTGCTCTTTATGCTGTTTTTTTTTTTTCACTGTAAAATCTCACATTCAGACATAACATCCTATCAGTGGTTGTGGAAAGTAAGAGTGTCTCTATTTAAAAAGTATTATTCAACCGAGTGTTACATAAGAATCTCCAAACAGGCCTCGCAAATGAATCACGAGTTCAGTCATCATGTCAAACAGTGATCCACTGGCACTTAAACCACTTTGTGACGTTTCAAGCTATATAAAAAGACTCACAGACAACTAAATACAGACAGAAGTATCACTTGGGCTTACATTAATGCTTCTGTAATAATACGATGGTTTCAAAATGACTCACCGGCAAGTTTTAAAAAGAGATTTACGGATTACTCTTGCATAAGTCTTATTTACAGATAAAACCAAATTTCAATATATGCTGATCTTATTTTCAAACAACAGACTTGCATTCATTGTACTAGCAAAGCTACATTTTGATTGTTTTTCCCCTCTGAAAACAAGGTTCGGCAAAATGGGTTTTGCAGTTCCATTGAATTATTGTGCAATTCAACATAGGAGTGAAAAAAATCCTGCCTTTGATAAAGACACATTTTTCAGTGTTTGTTTAAATGTTTCTACAGTTTTGAATGAACTTATTTACCACTGGTTTTAAAACAAGCTTGTAAAGTTGTATGCACAATCATTTATACACATGACAATGACAGAACACTGCGGGCGCAAATTAAAATTATAAAATGATGAAGACATGAAGTTCAGCTGAGATTGTGAAAAGAGTGTCATTAAATCTGAGTCACACACAACTAAAAATATTTGAATAATTGGTAAATGTGAATGGAAGCACCCTCTGACTAAACACTGCAAACTGTCTCAAGTCAGAAGACTGACTAAAATGTGCGTGTTATAAAATCATATTTGTTGCCAGATGAAATGGGTTAAATTATGATCTTCATTTTATTTCAGTACAATCTACAAAAACAGTCCCGATTTCCTGTATTGTTGTCATCAAAAGACACCCATAATATAAACGGGAGATAAAAAATGACAGAGGATTAACCATAATTGATGTTACTGTTATTAGATTTAGACAGCAATGAAAACAGCGATGTGACATTTTTATACTGCACAAAAATGCAGAGCAAAGAGCAAATGAATCCTAGACACACAGCATACATTTCTTTTATCATATTAACAATCTTATGTGAAGCATTTTTCCTGCACACCTGTGGTCGTTGTTGAATTCTTCAATTTATTAAAAGTACTCTTAAATGCTTTTAGTCATCTTATTTATCTACTTACTATAAAAGCTTGATGATAATTGACAAGATTTTGAGTTTAACAACATAAAAATTTGATTTATATTTCATTTTTATTACTGAGCACTATAAAAGTCCTATACTGAATTATGTCTTGAGTTTATTAAAATAAAAAAGGAGGTGTGGGGAATATTACAACGTGTACAAAATGGAAACTGCAAAGTTCCTAGACTACAACATCAAGTGTAAATGAATAATAAAGTCACATATGTTTGATGCAACCCATTTTAAAACAATATTTGTTACTGTATGCAACTGCCATAGACACCTCATTTTATTTACTAGCGCCCTCTGCAGGCTGTTATATTCACTGAGGCAACAGTCAATGAGGAGAGCCCTTTCAACTAAAACACAGTAGAACACAATGAGCAACAGCTGTATAAATTTCATTTCTATTGAAAATGCAATATGCTATAAGTTTAAAATATTATAAAACATTTTTCTATAATCTAGTATTGTAAAAGTGTGTAAGATCATTTGGGAGACAATAAATTAAGGGTTAGATCAAACATTTCTAGAACAGTCCCTTTTCAGTAATTTAATTATCAAATAACTGCTTGTTAGAGTGTCTGCTTTAAAAACAAAAAACCCCAGCAGATTAGATTTTGTATTTAATATTGCTGCCCTTTTCTTCTTCCTTGTACTTCACTCATTATTGACAGCACAGTGAAGGAATGAAACGAGAAATTGCTCAACTTGACATCCCGATTTTGGCCATAAAGACTAATTGTGAGTAGAACTGAGATGTTTTGTCAACATGCGGACAATGAGCCATCAACTGAGGTAAATTTAGAATCAACTCCAAGCCGCTGCCTCGTTTATATCCGACTGTAACAGAGCCCCATTGCTCAAAATGTAAACACTTTTTTTTTTTACCTTTAATTTTATTATTTCTGGCAATTTTTAGTGATCTTTAGCAAGATTTTATTAATTCTGTGAAATAGCTGGAAAATAAATTAGTACATTATGCTTTTATATATATTTGTATGTTGCTTCTGGTTTTAGAAATAAAACTGGATACATACATTCAAATAAAAAAAAATGTTAAGTTCTTACATTTGTTTTATAGTACTCTCTGATGACGTTCCAGTAATGACTTTAAGCACACTTTTTAAACAAATAGACTTTACTGTAAAATGACTTTTTAAATTCTAATTTTAAAAAATCATATAGATAAAAATGAAAAAATAATTGACTGGTTTGGATGAAAATTATTACTAGAAAGACTAGTATTTTATTTCAAAGTACAGTCATTATTTTGTGGATAATTAATTCATGCACTGCTCTTTTGTATTTAAGGAAAATGTAATCTTTTAGTTTGCATATACTAAAAAAATATCACTTTTGGAAATTCATTTTTTATTTATTAAAATTTCAATTTATAATAATTAATTTTACATTTTTTGTATTATTTCTACACATACATGAAATCTTTTTTAAAAAATGTATGTGAAAAATTATACTTTAGTCTTTCAAAGCTAAATTTAAAAAGTATTTTCACATGATGTCTGTGAAATACGGATGATACAGGTATGTAGAAAAATACAGTACAATATTAAACAAAATTAAAATGTGCAAATTACAATAAATAGCGCTATAAAATTCATCTTCTAGTAGCAGTCGTAGCAATGTTAAATGAAAACAAGTGGCCAATTTAGATTATTTACCATTTTATAATTTATAGCTGATACTGTTATTGTTTTTGTTTGTGGTCTAACATCACTCTAGCAAACAGAAATGATATTTCAGGCTTAAGAGACACTTTACTTGTTTAGAAGGAGTGCTGATGTGGCATATCTTGCAGATTTCAAATGACGTGTTTATGTCTGTATGCACGTGTGTGTATGAGGCGAAAGTATAAATGTGCATGTTTTTAATCAGTCCTGGTATAACCTCTTGAAGCACAGAAAAATGGCAGAGGCATTAAAAACATAAAAGGGAAAAAGGGCAGTAATGAATTTAGAGGAAAATGGACATTAATGGTATTAGCATTACTCATGTTCCATATAACAAATTATTGGAAATTTGACAAGCACACCAAATTATCTCCTCATGCCTGACAGGAGTGTGGTGAAGTCCTCTCTACCTGCTGAGGAAAGACAATTTCTGCTCATTTTACTATTTTTAACAATAGAACCAACCCATTAAGACAAATTAATGTCATTATCAAGTCTCTATGAAAATGACAAATACCACAGTTTCGAGCAGCTTTAGAGGCTATTGACAATAATGAAATTCGCTGTACAGGTACTGAAAAGAAACACTCCAAGTAATTATTTTCTAGTAGCTTGTTTGTCTGCCATCCGTTCATTTGCTTTCAGCTCAATTATCTGACTCTGTGAGCATGTGGAGGCGCATAGTGCTCTGCAGCCCACAGAGCGAGGGCCCTAATTGGGCAATTACCGTTCTGTTTCGGGGCTTTTAGCTCCTGTGGAGAGTGGAGGGAGACCGCGGTGTGTAAAACCATGAGGACCTTACATGCACAAAACCACACATATATACTGTTTAAACAAAAACAAAACCCTGCGTCCTCTTTCTATACACACAGCACAGACCTATACGGTGAGGCTTTAGTGCAACAAACACTAAAAACATCAAAAGTGACATGAGCTACAGGCCAAAATACAGTCCTCTCTGTAACACGTAATGCAGGTGCAACACTGAATTACATGTACAAAAACTTTTCAAACATATGATTATGTCACCGCATGCTAAGCTATGTCATGTAGATATGCATTCTTCCCGATTTCCCTTTAAAGAACATTTCCTCTAAGTAACCACCAACTATAAATAGCTGAGAGCACTCATTGTATAACATTGCTGAGTTGGGGGGGAGGGGGTTGAGGTAGCAGGGCTGTTGTATAGTAACTCCAGGGTCAACAGTAGGTACCACTTAGAAGTGTTGTGCATCATCAAAAAGCTGGAAACTAGGAGATTCATTTCGATGCTGCACAATCAGGTTGCAGCAATACTTTTGCTATTTGCAGTCATTTCAGGTAAAAAGTCAAGAAAGTTTGCAATGGATTCCTCGGTCACTGTATTTGTTCAACATGGCAGGAAAATAAAGTACAGAGGAGCGACAGCCTTGAAGAAAAACTTTATTAAATGAGTGAGTATAAGCGGGTCACTTAATGGTTTGCTGAATTATATTTGAACACCTATGGAATATTTAAGCAATCTGTAACATGTGTAACGCTATCAACACAGCCATCCATCCAAATTCTTCAGCTTATAAAATATAGGGTCGTCTGGGGACCGGAGCCTATCCCAAATGCCATAGGGCGAAAAGTGGGTTAGACAAAAAAGCAGGGTAGACAACTTTTTTGCCCTGTCGCAGGGCAAAAAAGTTGTCTACCCTGTTGTCTGTCGCAGGGCTAACACAGCGAGATGGACAACCATTCATATCTTCAGTCTGTAATAAATATTATTAATTATTACGATCATTTCAAGTTCCACAATTCTTAGCTTTCTTCTGACTGGCTTCTGACTGGTTGCCCCTTGTAAACAGAAGGTCTGTATAAGTTGGTGGGTGGGTAGCGAGTCATCTCTGCTCATAGCCAGAGCTGTGGGCCTAAGATTAGCATGTTAGAGACACCTGCTCTCGTCTACATCATAGAGAGCCAAGAGTACAGAACAATGTCTGAAACAGAGTGTTTAGAGCTCTCTAAAGTCTCATCTTTTTGCACATATGCTGACGTCAATTTTGCCATTTTAAAATAAAGTATACAGACTAAAGTATTGGGCCACCTACGCATTAGACCTAAAGGAGCTAGTTGGCCATACCATGAAGCTCATACCATGAAGCTCTCGGCACACAGTTTTTGTGCTGATGTTGCTGCAGTAAATTTGCTGTGGTTCTTAAATGGTTCAAACTTGTAATAATACTACTTATCGTTCATTGTTCAAGATCTAGGAGGGATAGAAATTTCACTATGTTACAATCGTGGTTGCTTACACTATACCGCATATAGTGTAAACATTTACCATAGTGAGCAAATACAATGGTAAATAGACTGTATCTTATATAGCGCTTTTCTACTCTATCTTGAGCACTCAAGGCGCTTTACACAACTTGTGCATTCACCCATTCACACCAGCAAGTGCTTTCTAACTAACATCCACACACATTCATATTCCGATGGATGCACCGGAGAGCAACATGGGGTTAATATCTTGCCCAAGGATACTTGGCATGCAGACTGGACCAGACTAGGATTGAACCACCAACCTTCCAGTTAGTACGTGACCTTCTCTACCACCTGAGCTACAGCCAACATCAAAGAATGTGCATACTCTTTGATGTTCATTTCCCTGATAGCAAATATTACTAGTTCCAACATGAACAAAAGGTCTGACTAAATATCATCATTATCAAGTTATGAAAAATCTTTAGCCAGCGATGGTAGCTTGATCTGATTTCCTTATGATGTCAAATATTCTACGTAGCATGAATATGCAGCATGAGTCGATCAAACCGAGCTATATTTCGAGGTGTTTGCCCAAAGGCTCTGCACTCATGTCTTTTATATTAGTGTATACATGTGTTATTTTGTGACTCACTCTCATTCCTGTAGTAATGTGAGAAACCAGGAGCACATTTCAGCCTTTAAACCTGTGAAATAAAAGTTGGCATACCGACCACTCCTCCCCACCTCACTCTCCCCCTCACTAATTTTCATACTATCCCTGTACTGCGTGCTCTCCCCCTCACTTTAACATTCTGTCATGCGCTCCCTGGATCATGTAGCTTGTGTTAATTAAACCCTCTTTCAGATCATTTTCTTGCTCAAGTGGCCTCAGTGCAGCACCCATTAGGCAGAAAGCTCTGTTATCTGAATTTCCAAATGTAGCTCAACATTTATTAAAGTGAAATTCATCCAGTAATTGCCCGCCTCGGTATGCCCCATGTCTCCCTCTTACCTCCAGGGCCACCTGCTCAGAGACACCTCCAACTATTTACCAGCATGACGCAGGGTAATTAGACCTCTCTGACCCAGTCCACTAAGAGCCCGGTAATTGCGTTAATAAAAAAATTAACAGCAGCAGCATGAGGATCATTATGTAAAAATACCCAGTAATGAAGCATTAGCCTTGATTTTATTTGGATTAAAAACAGCTATAGGTATTTAAAGGTTACAGTGTCTGCTAAAACAATATCAGAGGAGAAAGTTGTCTTTTTTTAAATCAAATCTCTCTTTAACAAAGAAATAGACAACCTGAGGTTTTAGCACAAATATTAAAAGTCCCCAAACTCAACTCTAACATGCTGGTGCGATTCAATGCAAAAATCTTGTTTATGTCCGCTGACACGTGGAGGACATGCCATTTAACTGCACCCTGCATAAAAACATGAAATTAGTCCTATCTCTGTTAGATATGACCTCCTAACTCCTTCTTGGGAGGATAAACAGCAGCAGCAGCAGTCAGGGGTAGTACATGAGGAACACGTGCAGATGTAGGCTTTTTTTCCCCCTTAATCTTTAGCTCAAAAGTTATCTTTTGCACACAATGTATTTATCTTGCACCCCAAATGAAAAGAGCACAGCAAAGACAGTTTTAGTTATACCTCTCATTGTTATGATACATGCATGATACAAACAAGTTTAGATTGTTACCAGCAGGAATCTTGCGCTGGGCAGACTGACAGTTTCCTGCTTTGATCCCTGTTTCCTGTTTTGAATTCTTAGTTCACATATTCAAGTTTGACTTTCTGTTTAGGCTTTCCGTTCTTCTGTGTGAAGTTTTGGGAATTCAGTTAGGGATTTTTTTGTTATTCTATTGTGACTTTGTTTTCTTGTTATTTAATCATCTCTCTGGTTTCTGTTTATTTTATGTTTATGCTTGGGATGAGTTCAGCCTTTTGGGTGTTTTCTGGTGTCTGAATTTGTGTTTAGTACTTGTAGCTGTTGTCACCGTACTCCCTCTGTCTCATTCTGTGTATACCTCATCCCTCTGTGTTTCCTTCTGCTATTAGTCTCCTTTGGTTTTTTCTTATTTTAATTTAAAGTTTTCATGTCTTGCATTGGTTTTGCTTCCTGTTGTTCCCTGATTTCTTGAATAATATTTTGATTAACTTTATGAATTTTGTTTTGTTGGATCTGTATTACTTTTTCGCTCCTTAACATTTCTACAATCCACACTGCCACCATACTGCAACATAGTTCATGTGCAATACAGTCCTCATTACTACAGTGAATGTATTATGTTCCATGCAGGAACATAATAAACAATCTGTTTTATTCACATAAGATAAAAACAATAAAAATCATCCTCTGGGACTCCATGGTTTTGTGCATTCCATTAACAGAGAGTTTTTTACTTAGACCTGACATGCAGCACAACACCTCATATGTTGTTACTGTTGAGATAGTACCTTTTACAGACCATCACTGCCAAATTGCTGACCTAGTTTGACATTCACTTACATCAGCGAAAACTATAACAAGGCTCAGTATACTGGAGATTAAATCTCAGAAACTCCAGATATTTTATTGAATTATTTAGCAATAATAAGTGCAACAAGTGATATCGGCCCCTTTTATTTCGTTCTTTATTTTGACAGCGATGCACATAGGCTGTGAGACTGCTGCTGTTGGAGTAACTTCTTTGTGTGTTCAGTTTAATATCTGCACCACAGCTAAATGGCCTGTTACATTACGCAGAACCATGGTGCTTTTCTTATTAATTATTTTACTTTAGTGCTACTCTATTTACATTTACTCTGAGTTGAGTCAAATGATTAATAGCATCCTGGAAATTCTGTAGCATTGCATCAGTGTACCGTCCTTTCTTTACAATTATTTTCATCCCAAATATTTCCCAATAATGTAAATGAATAACTTCACAGTAGTGAGAAACAAGCAAGTTTCATTAGCACTACAATAAGTTGCCAGGCACAAGTACTCTATGCCAACAGATGATTTAAGATAATCATATATATAGTGACATCCTATGGGGAAACAGTGCAACTGCAGTTAGTCAGTGAGAAATCTGACAAAAAGGTGCAGCCAGCATGTTTTAGTATTAACCTACTAACTCCTCACTGACTGATTGTCAGGGGAGAAAACGTCACAACAAGTTCTGACCAATCTACTATACAGATAAATATAGTACTATATAGACAGATAAATCTGCTGGTCGGCCATGAGTTTTACAGAAAAGGATGCGGGACAAGTCTTCTAATAGAGTACTAGGTTCTACAATTGTCTTGAAAAGACCAAGCTGCATGTCCTCGGGTTGTCTGCATTGACATGTATGCTCTCTGCCAGGTTCAGCTGGGACATGGGGATTAATTTAAGATAAATTTTCTTTAAAAACCCAGTAATGAACCATGCCCGTGGCCAAATATATAAAGCAAGTTTATTTAATCCAGATAAAAATCAAGTCTCCTTCATTATCATATGAAGGTAGTTGTATATAATGATCCTCATGCTTCATTTAACATCAGCTTGGCAGATCTCCACAGGCTGCCATAGGAGCTCCAAGTCTAGGCAAACTGCACAGTCATATCCCACAATAGCTATCTATGAAATACTGTAGACAAGAAAATGACATAAAAATAAACTCAAGACAAAGGTCCATAAATCCCCAGGTTAGTGCTTTACTATTGAAATAAAGCACAACTGTGTTATTCTCCTTTCCCTTAGCTTTTAATCTCCATTTGCCATCATAGTAAGGTTAATTCTGCTAAGAAGAAAATTAGAGAGGTTTTTATTTAGTCAAAATATAAAAAAAAAAATAAAAAATAAAAAAAACCAAACTCAAAAATCACATTTTCTTTTCTTTTTTGTTAACTTTTTGAGCATAGACCAGCACATTTTTCACATCACAAAATCTCTTGATGAGGATCAGTGTATCATTGCTAGCTATGGGCCTTTTAAACATTTATTTCTATGAGGGAATTTACTTTTGCCGGTCTATATTAAAGCATTACATTCAACAAAATGCCAGCAGCTGAAGTTACAGACAAGATTAATGTGAGATCAATGGCAATTAGTTTCTCTTTTTTGTCTGTTTTAAATGTATCTCTTTTTATGTGTTTTTTTGTTCAAGAAAACAAAGGTACACATCCCTGTTCAGTTTCTTTTGGTTAAAGGGTTGAATAGAGAGCTCACCCGTGGCCTCGCTCATTACCAGCAGGCCCTGTTAGTATTTACAGCATCACGGTGGGTTGACCTCACACCTCACAACCATTCAGAGTTAGAAAATAAACACGGCTGCACCGGGCCCCGCAAGGGAGCCATTTCCTCTGAAAAGACACACAGGGTTTTGTGGCTTAACTCAACTTTTTTGTTGGTTTGTTGCAATGACGTGGGATAAGGAAGGAGAATCCAAACACTAATTAGGAAATGAGGAACATCGTCCTTCCCTTCTTGAATGCTCTTTCTGGGATCTTTTTATTTCTGATCGGTCAACCATGCACAATCATCCACCTGCTACTTCTAAATGATGGGTCCTTTTTTTATTATTTTTGTTTGGATTCACCCTAAAAGAATTTAAATGAGTTTTCAAATATTTGCACTGTGTTCCCAACAACATGGAAAACACCACTAAGCCGCTAGGGAGGAGAATTGTGTTTGGCAATGTGTTCTTTCATAAATAAAAGTCATTTCACTAACTGAAAAGAAAGAAAATGTACGTTTTGCTTTAAGACTTACACTAAGAAACTCATCTTTTCTTCCACTGTTACTGAATAAAGAGCATTTTTAAAATGAAAATAAACTGAATGAAAGGAAGCTACATATGGCATCTTAACGTTTACAGCTTTACTGTGCAAAAAGACAACATCAGAAGTCAGTTTCAACATCAAACCAAACACTTCCCCCAAAACTAAATGTGCAGACCTGTGTGAACAGGTGATCACTGCTTTAAAAAACCAAATGTTTAGTCGCTGCATAGCCTGATGCTAAGCTCAAAGCCAAAGAAGAAACATCAACTTCTTTTTGGGTTGAGCTTCTTTAAACATATTGCTCTTTTGCCCTTCATTTGACTGCGAAACCTTCGGAATCACTGGTTCCAAATTGTTTAACATGCCTTACGGAAAGTTTAGCAACATTTAGACTTCTACTCATAAGATAAAAGTACAACTCAGTGATTTGGAGATATTTTTAAATGAGTAAAAAACATATAGTTTTAAAATGTTAAGTATTAAAAACATTGGAGTTAAGCTAGCAACAATAGCCTCTTCATTCAATCCACTAAAGGAGCCGTTTCTTTGAAGGGCAAGCCAAGAGAAACAATTCTGTCAGAAGGTCTATAAAAGGCCGTTTCTGAAAGGACGAGGAGTTCTGGGAAATAATAGAAAAGCAAATGTTGAGAAATGAGAGCTTAGAAGACTTGAATTTTTTATAGAATGTCTAAGGATAGTATTAAATGCAATTCCCTGGGGAGAATGTGAAAACAAAGGCAGGCAGAGGGGGTATCGGCTGAGGTCAAATTGTGTCAACCTGAGTTACGTTCAGATGACTGCACTGAAGCTGACCTGTGTGCCAAGTATTAGACTCCACCGGCCGGTTGAAAAAGCCCGCTTGCATTTCAGCTCCTTGATGTCAGTATATCTCCAGTGGGCCATGTGCCTTCACTTGACAGCCTCCTGGTTTGACGACATTATTTTTCACAGCCGCCCATCGGTGAAAGCATTTGCAGCAATGTGCAATGGCAAATTTGTGATCTGGCAACAAATTAGGGCATTCATAAATCCTGAACAATGACAAGAATTCCAGTATTCACACTGGTCTGTGATGGTGAAGAACAGTGCTATAGGTAGAACACTGAAGGAGATAGCTTTTAGAATAATGTTTCTGTAAAAGTTGTTCATGTTATGTAAAAATTAGCCTTTCATATATATTTTTAAAGTGTTATATGTTTTTTCACCACTGAAATGAGTATTGCAAGTAAAGCTCTAGCTCAGAGTTATTTCCTGGCAGTGCAAACCATCCCAATCAGCAGGGAATGAAAAACAGCAGATAATATGATTAAATGAAATGCTGGAATGCTGGTTACTTTTAACATAAAAAAAATAACCACTGTTGGTTTCATATGCAATAAATCATCATCATTTAAATCCTCATTTATTTTCAGTTATGGTTACATTGTTAACTGCAAACCTCCGGTCTGTTCGCTCAGTTAACAGATTACTGAAGCAGTGAATCTTGCAGCTCATCACAATGTTATTCAACAAGGCGTTGGTGTGTTGCTACAATAGGATGTCTGTCAGAAAGTATATTCAGTTGTAATATAAATAAGGAAACATATGCAGAATGTCGAAACAATTTTCACTCAGGGATTGTAACAATTTAACTGCCCATACCTGATTAATGTAATGTAAGGGTCCACTTTCAGCTGCTTCACTGCCATCTTGGCCTAGGTGAGGGCTGTTTGCTTAAATGCCTGGCAGGAGTTTCAGGGACAATAAAGCACAGCTCTAACTGAGCACAAATTTAGTAGGAGTGCAGCTCCCAATTTGCCAGCTGCATTGCTAAGCTAGCCTGAAAATTAGCCTGGGCAAAGACTAAAAACCGGGGTGGGGGGCTGCAAGGAATGTACATGTATAAGTGACTTCTGTAATTATTTGCATTTATGTGTAAATGTGAGGTGTTTTTTATCTTGACTACATAATTCAAACCAATATGCTGTAGGTTACAGCAAGTACTGTATGCTAACCACTGTCTTAAGGTTACTACTGTTGTGATGTGGCGCTATATAAATGGCACTGAAATGAACTGAGTCTACTTCAACTTCATGACTTCAACAATAGCTAATCAAGTCAGGAGCTAACAAACCTGGGCCTTATAAATTAAACAGTACTGGTGCTGTGTTATTGTAGCTTTCTAAAACAGCAGATAATACTGGACATAAAAAAGGGATTTAGAAATGCCACAGCAATAATGCATGATACATAATCATGGTGAATGACAAAATTTAGCATATATTTTAAGTATGAAAAGGCACACAGTGTGAAACGAAAAGCCCCCACAGGGGACTTCAGCATCTTTCCTTTGTGTGTAGTTTAAACTCACGGCTCATATTCGGGTTTTTGCGTTATGGGTTCAGTAACCCAGTAAATGCAACATTAGAAAATAAATCATGTGTAAAGGGCCTATGTGGGTACTTTCAATGCCCATAATCTTTCTATAAGTTGTGCCAATATGAAAACCAAACAGCTTTTGGACCTATGTACTGAAACCAAAAGCGATACACTGTAGCTGTTTAGTGCACATACATTGTACACCTATATTACCAGTATCAGAAGTTTACATAAAAAAGGTGTGGACAAAGAATTAAGAGACTTACTGTAATGGATTATGTAAAATCATTTTGATGTGATGAAATAAGAAAAAGACTCTTACTTCAAATTATGCATGTTTCCAAAAAACAACAGAACACCAGAGTTTAAAAAGAAACCTAAAAATTGGCTGAAGCATAAGGATACCACTCCACCTAATGAAGCTCAATTCATTTAGTTAGGTATCCACCTTGTGGTAAATAGGTGGTATTGCACCATTTTACAGGTCGCGCGTATTTTGCTCAACTTTATAGCCACAAAAAGCCATAGAGTTGGAACTGTTACCTAACCATTGTGTGATATGATGCAAGACTGTGACCTTGCAACATATTTTGGTCTTTAAATCTAAACATGCATTCAAAAATAAATCAAATTAAATCATCTAAACATGCCAGCATCATACCTCAATATTTTTTTCACTCAGTCTGAAAGAGAAGTGGGCGTTTTACGTGTCTATTTGACACTTCACTTCACTTCAAGCTTCACTGCAAACGCACCCAACTGTAACTAAAGTTTACCTGTCTAAACTTATCATCAATTAAAACTTCTTCGTCACTTTCTCCTCTTTATATCTTTATTACAACCTAAATGCACAGAACTCTGAGGCCTCGCGTGCCTCGTGAGTTCTGCATTGATGGTGGACCTGTTTTTTTCTCCATGCTGCACTTCATGGCCTCCTCTACTTAGCAGATATATTGTTCTTCCTACCACCCCCCCACACACGATGAGATTCCTTGGCGCACACAGTCACACAGGCTTTTAGACACTCATTAGCTCTTACTAATACAATAAGCGTCACCTTCCATTACATGGTGCTCGGCTGGATATCAGGATTGGAAACCCACCAAATCTCCACACAAGCGGTGCTACCCCCTCAAGCATGGCATTGTCTTTCAACCACAATGTCAGATTGTTGTCTCTTTTCTCTTTAACCAGTGTCTTAAGTGTAAACATATACACTTAATGTAGATAAGTGCACATACTGACACCTTTCTCCGACACACACACCATCTCATGGATGCTCTTTGAAGGAGTGGCTAAACTGACACACATTCTTGCATTGTGTGGATCCTCACATCAACTTTGGGGTTTGTTTCAGTGCAGGCAGCTGTTTAAAAATCCACCGTGCCCCCACCCTATTCAAGCCTGTTGTCTCGCTTTCGAACAGCACATGTAGAGGTGTAAGAAAATCTTAATTAAGACTCCTAATTCTCCGTGCTGTCGCCCGACCACGGCTGTGGACTCACGTGAACCCTTCTGCACGCAGCGTGAGGATAGACGTCGTTGGACCAGGTTGGCAGTTTTGTTCTATCATCTGTACTCTTCAAACTTCAACCAGGATTAACAGATACTTATTAAAATCTATTTAATAAAGTTCTCATAATAATATAATTGTGTAGCTTGTTGCAAACTTTCAATATAAAAACACTACTATGTAGCAAAAAAATTTCAAAAGACCTAATAGCAAGTAGTTTTTCATTTTTGAGGTAAGGTGTAATTGAATAAACATGATTATAATAAAAGAAAAGTTTTCATGTTTTTTAATAGTGTCATTTTTCCTGTAAACAACAAACTTGTCTAGAGTCTGGCCTTTTCATCAGGAATCTAATTTGTTAACATAACAGTTAACACGCACATGTTAATGAATTTTCCTCATTATACTGAGAGGCTACAGTATGCCGTATGTCACCGCACAGATATATAATGTGTAGTGACAAGTGCTTGCCACTGTAAAGGTGATTTCAGCTCTGGGTTTTGTATGTCGCTCTTGGGTCTGAGGCTTCTCCCTCTGAGCAGTGGTAAAGGGCATGTGATCCTCGGCGTGCAGCAGATGCCCTGAAGAAGACTTGCAGCAGATGAGTTGAAAATGAGCGTGACATGTGTTAAACAGGCGAAGCCCCGCAACGCTGACGTTTGACAAGATGATGGGCGTAGGCAATTATTATTGTCTCCGCTTAAAAAGCAGTCAATATTCAGGGCTGCAGTCTTTGAAAGCAAAAGTCATAATACAAATCAGCTTGAACAGATTTTCATTACTAATTGAGGTGCCTGAATGGAATATGATCAGGCTTAAACAGGCAAGAACCAGATTTTGAAAGCCTTAAAAGCCCGAGGGTCCATAATGGTGATTTTAAGGAAATTGATATAAAACGACCGCTAAAATGATTTCAGTGACATCCTTACATGTAGGTGTCAGCGACTATGAGTTCTTTCTTTACACACTTGTAGTCATCTGCACGCCCTAACAGACCTCCGACCTCAGTCCTTCCTGCCCGACAAAAGTACCAATGATGGTGCGTTAGCCATGGGGTGGAACATGCCAAGGGGGCGCTCCACTCCACCCCCTTCCCTCTACCCACCCTCCAGAACCATTTGGACCACAGGGAATGGGTTAATCACATTAGAGGCCCAGAAGAGAGATGGGAAGTAGACAGTACCGTGACAGCCGGGGTAGCACTGGCACGACTAATCCCGTTAGGCCGAGGAAAAAGGGGGACGCCATCGCGCCTACGAGGCTGAGAAAGAGAAAAACATTTTCCCAGGAATGAGTTCACCTGTATGGTAACACGGCGAAGTTGGCCTGTTGATGCCTATTAGAAGAAACAATCGCACTTGGCACATACAAATGTTTTTTTTCATGCTGGGCACCACTTTATTGTCAGTGCCTGAAAAAAAATCAGCAGCAGACAGTGGCATCGCATGAGATCCTCTTTCATGCCACAGTGAAGCCCCCCCTTTCAACCCACTGCTATCTGTCTGCCAAACAGTGAGAAGATGGGGAGGGGTGCTGTAAGAAGGATAGAGCCTATTTCATCTGCCATTGTAAGTGCACCCGAGTTCAACCTTAATGTAAACCTTTGCAGGCAGGATATGAATAGGATGCTCTCTATAAAAATATATCCTGCTGGGTAATCCGGCAGATGGCCACAGCAGCGGACACTACAAGGGAGGGTGTAGCCACTGCAGGGGTAAACGGGGAACGTCCGTTCAGCAGCCACTCTTCAGACTGGGAGATGTGGAATCAAGATTCTTAACTCCCCTTGGCAACGCTGGGAAACAGAGCCGTCAGTTTAGATCCATCAAGTTTCTACTTAATCTCACCCACCATTTTTTTTCTCTCCAGTTTCTCCTTTTTTTTTTTGTATCTTCTCCCTTTGTTGTGGGGATTAAGCCAAGTGGTAAAACAGTGATTTAATGATCTTTCCATGGCTATGTGCACCACTTAAACCATGAGACAAACAAGCTGAGGCATTCTAAGAGTCACCCCCTCTGAAGGCGGCTGTTCAGGAACTGTGAGGCTTTTGATACAGCTTTAAGCTCTGGCTGATTATTTTTCCCACTGCGGTGTGATGTGCTGTGCTCTGCTATGGGAAAATTGAAGTTTTTGTGTTTTGTGAAGGCCCATTGTAAACAGGATAAGAAGAAAACAGTTGGATAATTTAATGATAGCTTTATAATGATAAGGTATGGTAAATTGTAATGATTTCTTTAAGCACAAAAGAAGCAGTGCTGTTAAACTTCAGCATCGCCATTGCAAAGCATAAGAAAAATACATAAATATTGCAAATATTTTTTTTACAGTTGGACAAGGCAAAAGGGGGTCCAACCCAGTACTAGCCAGGTGTACCTAATACAGTAGTTGATGAGTGCAGCTCAAAACTGTTTACAAGTATCTTAATCTTTATCTGTCATATTTATTAAGACATTGAGCCCACCACTATGTAAAGACTAAAAACTACATTTTCCAACTCAAGAAATGATGCATTTAAATGTTCCAATATTATGCCACACCAGGAAATTATTTCTTCACCTGTGAGTGCCTTGTCTATTACTTTTCATGTATTACCTCTTCAAATTCATTCTCCAAACTCACATGGTGCAGAGCACTGAATATATCTGTTTGAGAGGTACAAACTACATGGGAAAAAGTACATACTGACCAATGTCTTTTTATCTTATTCAGAATATGAAAGAAACTTCGCTTTCCTTTAAGAAAACTCACACATTAAGGATTACTACAAAAAAAATCATTTAATTGTGGTAAATTATATATCAATACTTCTGATACAGTTTGTGTTTGTGTCTGTGTGTGCTTGTATATGTGTCTGTGTGTGTGTCTGTTACTCATTTACTGAGAAATAACTGCCAAGGCATTGGCAGTGACCAGCAGAGAGTAGGACTAGAAAGCCATAATAGGGCGACAAATATCAGAGGAGAGGCAGTCTGTGTGTAATGGATGATGGAGGTGTGAGTGTTTAGGGCAGTGTGGTTGGCTACATTGGGGGACACCAGTAGGGTCAATGATGATGATAATGGGGAGGGTAAGCACTCTATTGAGGTTAATACTTCTGAGCTGGCTAAGAGATTATGCCATTGTGAAAAATATTTAAGACCTCACCGATTTTACACCGCTAAGAAAGTCAGAAAGAGAGAAGACAGTTTTCAAACTACACATTAATATGAAAAACTGTAGCCATGACCAAGCTGCAAGTGAGCTGACATTCAGACACAAATGGCTGATCATTAAGTAATAATGATTTTAGATGGCAACATTCAGGTTATTGAGGAGTCAGTATGACCCCTGCTGTAATTAGAACATCAGCTGTAACTGCTGCTTTATTACAACCCTAATTCCAAAAATGTTGGGAAGGCTGTGTAAATAAAAATAGAATGCAGGGATTTTGAAATGTCATACACCCATATTTTATTTACAGTAGAATATAGAAAACATCAAACTGTTAAAATGTACAATTTTAAAAAAGAAATGGCTATTTTTTTTAATTTTATGGCAGTGACATATCTCAAAAAAGTTGGGAAGGGGCACGTTTACCACTGAGAAGAATCCCCTCTTCTTCTAAGAACAATCGTCTGCAAACTGAGGAGACCAGTTGTTGGACTTTTAGGGCGGGAGTGTTGCCCCGTTGTCTGATTTAGGATTCCAGCTGCTTTTTATTACCACTTACGTGTCATTATCATCCCAACTTTTCCGAGACGTTTTGCTGCCATCAAATAGAAAATTTCATTAAATACTAAAATACTAAATACTAAAAGTTTTCTATGTTTTACCATAAATAAAATGTTGGTCTGTGAGACTTGCAAATCATTCCATTCTGTTTTTATTTACATTTTACACATCCTCCCCAGTTTTTTAGACCTGAAGTTGTGATTATCACACAATCCCTGTGAAAACATGGACTCAGACAGGTGTAACAAGTAGAGCATTTGTACTTATTTTTAATCTGAGTCCTCGGCGAAGAGGTGGGAACGGAAGTCCTCCATCAAGGTGATGACCTCATCAACAACTTCAATCTTCTTCTTGACCGGGAAACATCTGGGCATGAGCTTTCGTCCATACTATAAGATTTTAAAGGTGGAGCCTTAACCATCAGTAGGATATAACTTGCTATGAGATTTTTTTTCTAAGCTAACTAAAATTGATTTGTTGGTAGAGCATTGAGAGGCTAAGTGTCTTTATTTCTCAAAGCTAGAGGTAACATTTCTCAATTGTAAGAAGAGCATTCTGTGTGTTTGTGTTGAGCTGCATTTTTACAGATGTTCCCCCTAACATCACACAACAACCACTTATATATGTGGCACACTGACTTAATGCAAGTACAGAATGTATTTAATGTTGTATGAATCTATGTTAAATGACTCACTGTTTTCTTGGCTTCATCCAGCGATCTCTGAATGCACTCCTTCATCCTTTCTCTGTGTTGCTCCATCTCCAGTTTAAGTTTTTCCTCTCGCTGTCTGGAGTGTGTAACAACATGTAATAAGAGAGGTAGTTATACAGTATACTGGATTTTTGTCAATGCACCAAAGACAGGAATTAAAATATAAACAGAAACAAAACCCATTTTTATCTTTCTGGATTGTTAAATAAAAACTGGAGATTAAGGAGGTGGATAAAATTTACTATTCACAAGTTAGCCCTGTTTACTAAACATCTGCGTTCAGTGAGACAAACCTGCTCCTCTTCTCGCTGTCCTTGATGTTCCTCAGTGTTTTCAGCATGTCCTCTGGGATGCTCTCAACTTGCTGGAACAGCAGAGATATATGGTGCTCAAAACCAGTCAGCATCTCCAAAGTGGTGAGTTGGGTCGGCCGTTCATCGACGCATGAGGAATACACCTTTGCCACCTTAATCGCCAAATCATTCAACATAATATCCTGTATGTAAGACAGTTGTAGAAGATGAGAGAAAAAAAGGTTCCCCAAGGCTGCTTTGATTTCAAATAGGATGATATATTAAAAAAGTCGAGCATAAAGTACACTCTGCATCATTACCTGGTACTCTGTCTTTATTGATTCATGGAGATGAACACTCTTTTTAAGCATGGCCACTCTCTTCTTTTTGATGTCAACTCTCTCCTTCATATCTTCTACATGCATGTTTAGCTGCTCTTCTTCCTCTTTCCTTGACACAAAGAAGAGTTTATCTATCTATCTATCTATCTATCTATCTATCTATCTATCTATCTATCTATCTATCTATCTATCTATCTATCTATCTATCTATCTATCTATCTATCCTTGGTGCTTTCCTTTTGCTTGGTTAGCAGACATAGCAGCAGTCACATAAATTGTAAGTTCAAAAAGCAACCAACCGCTGTCACGAGAGATCTGCAAGATACTGTGAGGACTTCTTCACAAAAGCCAAAATTCATGCTGTGTACACCTGGCTTTGAAAGAACTGTTAGAAAAACCGCGATTCTCACATTTTCTTTATGGTGACCTCGAAAGTGTGCTCCATTTTCTTATCCATCCTGGTGATGTTGTGAATCAGAGACAGGTTCTGGTCAGTCAGCTCTGACAGCAGGACGATTACCTCCAGGGGATCGAAGTTATATAGTTCCAGCTTGTCCTGCAGGGAAAGGTAAGTGAGCACTGTAAATAAAGCCTCCTGATGAAAATGGCTGTTGCTTTAATGATCTTTGGTTTTAGACTCACTAACTCTGACCTCATAGATTGTGTTGTTTCCATTCAGCTGGGAATTCTTCACCCTGAAATGAAATAGATTTTAAGATCATAGTTTTAAAAAGTTTTATTCTGCTGGAACTCCTACCACCTTCTTTGCTGTTGTTGCATTGCTCCCTGTTGCTCTGATAACATCACAGATTAAATTATCCAACAAAACTAAAACTAATCAAACTAACTAATCAAATTAAATGACCTGAGAATTGATAGAAAAGAACCAACTGGTGATAGTGTGTGTGTGCTTTCTTACACGGCATCACTGTGGTTTGAGAACAGTGTAGACTCACTGGTGGGAGGCAGCACTCTATCTGGAGTGGAATCCAGATCTTTCTCCAAGCCTGTGTTAAAGTTCATACTTACAGATCAGATGTATGTGAGCTTCTATGCCAGCAGTTATAATGCATTCAATAGTAACTCAGACACGGTTTATTTTTTAATAAAAGGCTGGTCTCCTATTTAAGAAACCCACACCAGTCTGACCCGTATCCATTTAATGTTGTTTTCCTACCATCTGGTCTGTCTGGCAAGCCTTTGGTTGTTAAAGTCGCTGCTTTCTGGGCTTCCTGCCACTCGGGAGGAGAAAGCTTGAACAGAACTCTCCTGTACCTCTTATATTCATTCAGAACCTTCTCAATCTTGGCAACTTCACTATAAAGAAGAAAGCTTTAGCATGCTACTTATTCCAAATTTGTCACTTTCTTTTACAGATCTATGCATTAAACCGATGCGTACCGCATTTAAGTGACATGCATGATATTCCTATTGTTAGCCATACCTTTTTAATATTGCTGTTTCATCGGTGACCTTCTCAATCTTATCATTCATTTCCTGTATGGAGCTACTTGAGTTTTTCAACCTGCTAAAAAAGCAGTTTTACAGTTATTACAACAGAAAATTATATTTAAATCAACCCATCCCCTATTCAAAACAATATTTATATCAAAATATCCCATTTTGATATGGGGAATTTTCTGATGCTTACAGATTTTGGGCATCCATAACTTTCTTCTCGACAGAGGTGAGGAATTCTTTCAAAAAGCAATCTTCAAATGCCTTGAAATCTTCAAGTCTTTGTACTACATACTTCTGTGCAGTCATGGCCTTTGCGGTCGTCTTAATCTTTGAACTGATCACCTTATCATCAAACTGGATTATTTAACAACATAAGATTAACATACTGTAAATTTGTCATAATTAAAAGACAGAAAAGCTTTGATGACTGTTTTCTAACAGAAAACGCATTTATTAAAGAAATAATGAAATATGCTAGACTTTATGTGCATACAATTGAAAAAATAGTTCCAGATTTTAGGAAATATAAATCAAGGAAGAGATAACGCTTAAGAGCCAATACGTCCTTCTTTTTTAACAAACAAAATTTGATTTTATTTCCCCCGCTTCCAGTCTCTCCAGGCTGTAGCGAAATCCTAAGTAAGGCTAATCCCAAACATCTTTTCATTCAAATTAAAAGTTTGTCAGATTAAAATCTCTATAGCTTCATTTAAGAGCAGGATATTTGTACTTTTGCTCACATGAATTTTGAAATAATCTCGACCTCAGGATTAGTCCTTACAATTGAGGGATTCTTCTTGGGTCTAGAAAAACAAGCTAAACATTTTAATAGAAGTAGAACAATGTGCAAAAGTTTTGAGCCACCCCTCAAACAGAAATTAGTTTCAATGATTTTTGAAATATGCAACCATAGTTGTACAATTATAAGAACTAATGTAAGAGAAAATAATAGTGTCTGTATCTCTATCTAATTTTGATGGGCTTATGATGGACCTCTAAAGTTTTCTTTTCTTTTGTTTAATGCAACTGCTGATTTTGCAAAAACTATGCCTTAGACCCTTTAATTACATTACCTTTAGCTGCGCATTCTTCTCTGACATGAGGATCCAGTTCTCACTGCTGTCTCTCTTAGAAATGTCTAAGCAAAGAGAATAAGTCATGTCAACACTAGAGAGCAATCCTTCAAACCAAATGTAACCTTTAAAACACTGCATTCTGCTCTTTCTTCACCCACCTTGATTAACCTCAGACGTTGTCATGCCTGTGAGGTCTTGAGTAGGGAGAGATGTGTTTTTCCTCTTCTCCCTTTCCTCCTGCTCTTTCAACAGCAGACCTATCACCTCATTTGTGGACATGCTTTGTCTGTCCTGCACTGAAGACAGTCAAAACAAACCCTAAAAATAGTTTTCAATACAGTGCTTTGAAACAGTTTTTGTGTATGTGTGTGTGTATTTTTCACACTTGCATGTTTCACATCGTTAAAGAAATGCTGCTGATCAAAAGGGACTCAAAGGCTCGTCTCAAATTTACCAAAAAGCATTCCCCAAGAATTTTGTGAAAATATTCTGTTGACTGATGAGACAAATTAAAAGGTTTTGGAAGGTCTAATTCTTGTTACACCTGGGATAAAAACAAAAACATCATACCAACAGCCAAACATGGTGCTGGTTAAGTGTGATGGTCTGGGGAAGAAGCATGGACCATGGATTCATACACAGTGATTTCAAAGACTCGTTGACAGTTATTCCTAACATGTGACTGCAGTTCTTGCTGCCAAAGCTGGTACAATCAGTTATTAGGTTTGGGCGGCAATTATTTTTTAACACAGATTTAGATAGTATTTTTTTCAAAATAAATTAATTCATCATGTAAAAACTGAATTTTATATTTATGTGGATTATCTTTGCCCAGTATTCAAATTTATTTGATGTTCTGAAACATTAAAGTGTGACACATATGACACAGGAAAAGAAATTAAAGAGTGGGCAAATATTTTTTCACAACATTGGAGTTAAGTGCTATATTTACATTTTACAATTTCACAATACTTTTTTTAACCAATAAGGTCCAGATTTCTAAATAAGTACATATTTCATCCGATGAAATGACACTACAAATATCACCAAAACTTTGTGAAAAACTAGCAATTAATTTTTACATATGATTTGGGTGCTTACCTGGCTGTAGTGGTGAAGACATCTCTTAGCTTGATGCTAGATTCGCTGTTGTTCTTACAAACAGACGTTTAAAGTCAGGTTTAGCCGCAGTTTCTTCAGACTACAAACAGCAACCATATAACAACACACTAATTCATAACAAAAGAAAAACACTGACTGCCCTACTGAAACGTGATGTTGTCATTCTTATCATTTTGTAATTCCACCAAAATCTTAAACTGGAACTAGCGTTAGCTTAGCTTACTTAACCCTCTGTGTAAGTAGAACTGCTAGCTTATTGACACCGTAGTAGAAGTTAGCCTTTATGCTAACTTGTTGATAACACTTTTTATGCATGCTTTAATTTAAAACATGGTGAATTCAGAAATAAAATAAATTACCAAATACATAAAAACTCAATGACTGCACCCTCTGAACATACTCTTTCTCTTTATCCCATGGATAGGAACACTGGAGCTTCAAACTTTGATGTTTAAGATTAAAAGTAACAGACGACTGTCCTGGTTACTGTTGCCTTGTTTTTCTTCTTCTTTGCGACTATTGTTTAAGACTGAGGAAGTGGACAGTGTTTAGAGGAACTGTGTAAAAAAACTGCAAGAAATGTTTTACATTTTCTGATGTTTAGATGCAAATGTTAGTTCCATGTGCAAAAGATGATTAAAAAATAAATAAACGCTCATAACAGTTTCTCATATTTTATGTATTCTTCAGATTATTTACAGTAACGTGCAAAAGTCTTGAGCCACAGCAACTGAAACATGGGGTAACATAAATGGTTTTCAAACTGAGTTTGTATGAGTCTAACAAGCTTGGACGACAATATTTGGTATGACCACTTGTGTTTTTGAATATTGCCTGAAAGATAGAAAGATAAAAATGTTAAGTTGTCTGGTTCATCCCTTGAGCTGGGTGTCATGTTATGCTTGAATGATTCATAGATCACTGGTAAGTGGCATAACAAATAAAGAGAGAAAGAAATAAACAAACCAAAATCCCCTTTAATTAGTCAGATACAAAGACTGTAAAAAAAAATGCAACTGGTGTCAAAAAAAAGAGAAGAAGAAAACTTTGAAAGACCTTCAGAAAACCTGGGGAACTATTGCTAAAGAGCTTCTTTTTTTAATTAAAAAAAGTCTGACTCCTTGGAATCAAAACCAAAAAAGAAAGAGATGGGTGGCTCAAAATCATATATTACTGTGCATTTGAGTGGCTATGACTAATAAATACAGCAAAAAAAAAAAGTATACCATTATATTAATGTAATCAGAATGTTTACAGCATGAGACAATGAGGCAATACATGAGAATCGTTATTTTGTAGTGCAGACCCAGAAAGAATTAGACCAACACCAAGGAGAGCTGCAACCCCCAAACTTCTATTAGCCCCAAAACTCAAATAAAAAAAGCATTCAGGGCAAGTGTTGGGATATGTCACAGTGAACGAGCCTGGATACTCATATTGAGGAACCAGCTGTCAGCACCTTTTATTTTAAAAGGAAATATTTATCATGTAAAGAGTGGCAATGCTACCCTCAGACTACTCTTCCGTAAAAGACTCTACAGGAGGCTGGAAAAAAGTAATGCTTCAGTGCCCTCTAGAGACAAAAAGAACATGAAACTCTATGTGTCTTGGTGACGTTTTCTGCAAATCATGAAACACTTTAACAAAAAATATACATGAAAAATTACAGATTCAATAACGAGCTACCCCGTGCACATGTATTAGACAGCAAGCGCTTCAGGTCAGATGACAGAGCTCTGGTCTGATAGTTACCAGGGAATGATGAGTGACAAAGGGTTTGCTTTTAGGTCATGATTCCAGAGGACTGCAGCAAGCAAGCAATTCATTGCCCCAGAGAGGCAGTTATTCCACAGCAACTGGAAAAGACATCGCTAGATGACAAAGAACCACCTTTAAAGTGTATTTATGCGCATCTCAATTCTTCCTCTATATTTTAAAAAATTTGCTCAATCTGGACAAAAAAAGAAAGCAAAAATAAGGAGTTAACTTTAAACTATCACTTGTACAAACTGCATTGAGACAGCTGGATTAGACAATGTCTCAGAATAGGGTATGCTCCTGTAATAACTGAATCATAATTTCACAGTGTGCTACTTAAAAAGGTTTAAGCCCTGATATGTGGGTTACAGTACTCCCTCCCACAGGCCAGATTATGCCATCTGTGAGAAAAAAAACAGTATATCTGTGTGTGTGTGTGTGTGTGTGTGTGTGTGTGTGTGTGTGTGTGTGTGTGTGTGTGTGTGTGTGTGTGTGTGTAGCTTTCAAATAAAATTCTGAGTGTCTCATTTCACTCTTAATCCAGGTCATTCCTACTGTGATGTTAATAGCCTAAAGGGGACCGACACACTCCTGTTTACGCCAAGTAGTTGATCTGAAGTGAAGTGATAACACACACACAACAGACACCCATACACACAAAAACATAAGGAGCAAAAGTTAAAGAATGCACAAAATTAACCCTTAGAATTGAGAATACTATGCAGATTTTAACCACTGTATATATTAATTTTTTCTGCTAATTAATCACTTTGTTAAAACGGTCAATAAAATTTTTACTGCTTATCAAAAAGTGATAAGCAGCGTCTGTGTCACACTAAAGTTAAACTTTTCATTCGGTCTTGATTTGATGTCAAAAACTTGAGGTTGGCACACGAATATCCGATTCATAGAAGGTTGACTTGTGGCCCTTAAAAATAGGACTAATACATCCTGAAATAAAATACTGGATGCCATGGCGACTGTGATTGGATGACAGGAGTAATCTGCTGACTAAATCCCCTCATGGCTCAAGCTGTGATTTGGACTGGAGATTTGTTTTCAGAGTGAACTCCGCCCTGCAGAGATGACTGTCAACGTAAAGTACACTACAGACTGCAGCAGCCCAGCAAATAGTCTGTTTAATTTGGAGGAAACAGCTTGGACTCGACTTTGACAGCTTCTTCCCTGCGTGCTGACGTGAACAAAACGAGCCAACCGGCAAGCCAACGCTAAAGCTATTCTATGGTAGGACAATCATGACCAAGTTTTCAGCTGCTGCGAATGTAGGTCTGTTGTTACAGGTTGTGTTTTCTGTATTAGTATAAGAAAAACCTTTTTTTTTTCCTGTACAAGTAATTAATAAAATAATTTTAAAAACTGAAACGTCATACTCCCACCCCCCCAGATTCTGTGATTGAAAACATTTTTTAAAATACAATGTTATCATAGAATTGAACAGTTTTGTATTTTAAGTAATTAGTTTGTTGTTTCAGTGAACTTTTATTAAATGTTAACTGTCTAAATAGGAAGCCTGGTCCAGCTAAAGCTAAAGCAGTCTAAGGAGGACAAATAAAAGTTGTATTTTCCAAGGTCACAAAGTTTTAACATGAACATGCTACAAAACAGTCCTTTTGTCCTTTGTCCATTCAGCTATTGGTTATTAATTGATCATAAATAAATACATGAGGCTGAGCTCAAATTAATTGATAATATGCATGATAATAAGAAACTAACAGACAGCCCATTTGCTCTAACCAACAATATAAGCATGTAGTTTTTTGGGAATTGAAGAATGGACCTCTGATGCTACACCAAAATCATTCCCTCAGTGTCAGTCAAGCATTAAATGAGCATCCACTCCATAATTTAACATTTTCTTTGAGCTTCAGGGCTGCAAAAACAGCTGTTAAAATTACATATGGTAGTTTATGTTCTTGTTGTTACCTATATTAACAATGTGCTGGCATGGCCATCCCTTGTTTTCATCTGATATAGATATGTAAACAGGAATGCAAATTCGCTTAAAAAACAGTCGCACAGTGCCTGTGTTAGCTCCCCTTTTGTCACAATAAGGTTCCTGAATAAAACAGATGTTGCAGCGAGTACGTTAACCTCTTTGCAAAAATGGACAATTACATACAATAGGCGTACCACTTTGACAGGTAGTGATAAACTGGGACATTCAACAGCAAGTGGCCCAATGTACAAAGCAGCAAATATTGGAAAAAAAAACCCCTCAAAGGTGTCATTTTTAATTTGTCTCTCTATTACACGTTCCCCACACACTTTTTAAATTGTAAAAGCATGGAAAGCTAACAAGCATACTAATGCATTGTGCATTATGCATTACAGGGTTGCTTTTTAAATATAAAGACACATTTAAAGTGAAATTATTAACTTAATTTGAGAACACTAGTGACTGCGTCGACTTTATGCATTAATATGTTGATTGTTCTAGTCCACAGGTTGCAGTAAGCAGTGAGCTGTCAGCTCTGTCCTCTGACTCCAAGCAGCTGGGGAGATGTGAGAAGGGGTCATGCCTCTGGTGAAGAGGAACATTGAGCCTCGGCACCTGTGCCACAGTGCCGTGCCCGATGGAATTGGCAACGAGCTGGAATGTGTAACCAACAACACGCTGTCCGCTATAATTCGACAGCTCAGCAGTCTGAGTAAGCTTACAGTTGATCAGATTCAGAATAAAGTATCAATGCGTCTTTAACCTGTGCTCATTACATGCAATCAAGGTGTTGCCACTATTAAGCAAATCGAAATTTAAATCATAAGGAAAATTATACAGTAAAAAACCTAAACTATCTAAATATTCAGGGCATAATTACTTCAAGTTGTGAAAGATCGTTAGAAGTGATGGGGTGGGAAACTAATTTGCACACAGTGATTTTTAGCTTGATTTATTATGCATTTAACAGATCGATTTGTCACAACTAATACATAATATGGACCAAAGTACTTGGCCTCCTACACCTTACTTCTAGAGGAACTGCTCAGCCATTGAAACTCAGGCCATGAAGCTCCCAGTGCAGTTTTTGTGCTGATGTTAATGCTAGAGGAGCTTTGGAGCTCTGCACTTTCTCCCTGCTCTGTAACTTTACATGCCACTTACAAATGATCGTGGAACATTTAGGAAGGAAGGCATTTCAAAAAAACTGACTTTTTGTAACAGTAACATCCTGTTGCAGCACCACACTCAAATTCTTTAGGAGGATTGACACTTTTGAAGATGTTTGTAAAGGGAGACTGCTTAGTGTTTGAATTTATACATCGGTGGCAGTGGGACTGAAAATACCTAAATTCAAAGATTAAGAGGTGTGACCTAATCCGTTGGCTACATAGTGTATATCAGTCCTGTAACACAACACAATACGCATTGAGTTTTCTGGGGATAATAATTTGACATATTGACATATACCCTCTATGTCATGGGAGTGCTTTTGTTTTCTTAATCCTTTAAAAGGGATTATCAGATAAGAGTGTCACTTAATTGCTGGCTTTGAATGAGGGGAGAAACAAACAAAGAACATATTTTAAGGGTATCAAATTTGTCAGTGTGTGATTTGTTGCAGTCGTTGCTAAAATGCATTTCACTCTGTACACAGGTTTGTGCAGAAGTACAGTGGTTAATGTTAAACATGTTGTTGCAATGTCTGTATAAAGATTAGAAAGCCTGTGTGCTTTTGTGGTTACAAATAAGTGAGAGGAGACAAGAAGAAATCCTACAACATATCCTTTGATAGTTTGTACATCCGTGTGTGTGTGTGTGTGTGTGTGCGATTAGTAAACTTACCGAAGCTTAGAGCTTAGCGTACAGATTTGTACAACAGCACGATAAGATGGAAAGTAACTGGGCGGAGACACAAACACAGGCAGTCTAATTATAGCTTTTACATTAAGCAGACTAGAGCTGTTTGAAATGTGCCCCTGACTGAGTAATGGAAACAAACATTTTGAGCAGTTTAATTTAGATAGTTGATATCAACACTCTGCCTTTAAGGTGCCATTATCTTTTAAATGTTATTGAGATTTGACACACCTTTCCATTTATTGCTTTTCCTCTATTCTCTCCCGCTTTCTTGCTCTGGTTGCAGGTAAGCATGCAGAAAATGTTTTCGGGGAGCTTTTTAATGAAGCCAACACCTTTTACGTGCGCGCAAACTCTCTTCAGGATCGAATTGACCGCTTGGCCATCAAAGTCACCCAACTAGACTCCAGTGTGGAGGAGGGTTAGTTCATTGGGTATCAGTGAATCTTCTTCTGTTTGTTGCTATGGTTATTCCTACACGCTTTATATCAAACTTTCCTCCTTAATTTTGCTTTTTTAAAGTTTCCCTTCAAGACATAAACATGAGGAAGGGCTTCAGAAGCTCGAGTGTCCAGGACCAGCAGGTTTTATCCAAGGGCAGCCTTCCTAGTGCTGTAGCCGACATGTACAACAGCAGTGACAGACCTCCTCCTCTCAGCAACCTCACTGCTTACAGGTGCTGCACTGTTTTTCTTTCTTTTTTTACTGTTCTAAAGTTAGATATCTGTCTTCAGTTAATGTTGGAAATTGGTTTTTAAATACAGAGAGGATTCTACTGATGCAATGAAATACTACTCTGACCCATCATACTTTTTTGACCTGTGGAAAGAGAAAATGCTTCAGGACACAGAGGAGAAGAGGAAAGAAAGGCGGAGGCATAGGGTCAGAGTGCATTTTACCCATCATGTTTACGCATGTACGTATTTACTTACTGACTGCTTACTCAAACTCTGTATTCCTGTTGTTTCTGCAGGAACAGAAGCGATGTGTGGACAGCAGCACCATTCAGCGTGAGGTGAAGAAGGTCAGAAAGGCACGAAACCGCAGGCAGGAGTGGAACATGATGGCGTTTGATAAAGAGCTCCGTCCAGATCACAGACATCCACAGAGTCTCAGGCGAGGAGCATCATCTGAGGGCTCCCTTTCGCCAGATGGGAGGTTAGAGAAGCTACCAAGATTGTGTTTTGGATAGGTTTTCAATGTATTTTTCTGTATAATACAACGCTACAGAGGGAATTAAAGAATTTCCCATCTTTGGGACTAATGATGTAGATCTTATTTATCCTAGTTGTATTTTTATGGAGAAATTTGTAAAATTATTGTAGATTTATGTTACTTTTAAAATAAAACTTAGCAGATGGGGGGGACTTGTGTGTGTGTGTGTGTGTGTGTGTGTGTGTGTGTGTGTGTGTGTGTGTGTGTGTGTGTGTGTGTGTGTGTGTGTGTGTGTGTGTGTGTGTGCCCAAAAGGAGGGGTAGATCCGTTTTCACAAATAGGACCTTGTGACCCAAATTGTAATATCTTTGTTGTGTAAAGCGTCGGCTTTGATATTGTAACAACAAATCTACCATCTGGATCTGCATCTGCATGACAAACTCTCTTTTACTGTTTATCCAGGCCTGACCTCTTAGATTACCCCATCCCTCCAGTGCCTGCCCATGCTGCTTGTAACTCTGCCAAGTCTCACGATTACGTTCCTGGGAACACGCATCCCTCACCACCTGTGGAGCATGAATACCAAAGCATTGATGTCAACTACAAGAGAGTAACCTATGCCGCAGCAGATCCTCGTGCTGCAGACCGAATGAACGGTTCAATTCGTCTCCCTGCAGATTACAAGTATGTGAGAGAAATTGAAATATAATATACTCTTTTTGGGCATCTGCAACTTAATCCTCTTTCTTTTACTGTCACACAGGTCTATCCCACCACCTCCTGCCCCCGGCCCTCCAATCCCATCAGCCCAGACAGCCTTTGGTTTTCCACTGGGTGCACATCCTCCAGCGCCACATAATGGCGTTGGGCACGCGGGCCCGGGCTGCCCACTCCCACCAATACCTCCTCCAGGGAATCACACGGTCCCTCAACCCCCGGGTCCCCCACCTCCTCCTCTCCCTCCGCCATCTGCACCCTCACACCTAGCGGGACACAGTGAAGGCTGCAGACGTGAGACCAAACCTGTGAGAGACGCAAGAAGTGACCTGCTGTCTGCCATCCGCATGGGTGAGTCAGCGTGCTTAGACGCAGTTGGCATGGCTTCCAGCTGGTCAGATGAGCACACATGTGAGCAGCTAACACTCTGTGCAATACAGACATATAATATTCTGTCCTCTCTCTACATGTGTGTGCCCTCATTAGGCATCCAGTTGAAGAAAGTCCAAGAGCAGCAGGAGCAGCAGAGCAAGCGGGAGCCGGTGGGGAACGACGTAGCCACCATCCTTTCCCGACGCATTGCAGTTGAGTACAGCGACTCTGAGGAGGACTCTGAGCTTGATGAGAATGAGTGGTCGGACTGACAAAACACTGAATTGGTCTTTTCTCCACTGGATCTTCAGCACAGATGAAAGAAAACTGTGAAACACTCCATCTAGCTCCATCTAGTGGAGTCTTTGTACCAAGCCACTACTGCCAAAATACCTCTACCTTGTAGTTTTTATTTCTACTTTCATAATAAATATTTCATGAGCAACTGAACCACTAATCTAGCACATCTACACAGTTTGCACCAGTTTGTTTTGTAACAGGTTAATATCCTCATTTCAAAACTGAGTCAGTGTGTGATAAATCACACAGTTCTATCACATGGAAATGTGACCCATTAGTTTCTTAAGATTGTCTTTGTATACTGCTTGTTCTAGCAAAATGTCCTTACGTGATGACCTCCTATCTTTGTCCAGCAGCATCCCAGCGGAGAGCATTTCAGTGTAAGAAAAGCATAGGTATAAATAATACATGTTACCATTGGCTGACTTCCACATAGCTTCTTTAGTTTCAAGGTCTTTGTATTAGGTACGCTGGCTCATTGGCACACTACCTAACTAGCCGGCTCAAACACTCAAACACACAAGTAGAGCAAGCCTGTGCTTTCCCTACTATGACAAGTTAAAATATGTGCTGTGATATAAACAAGCACTGAATCATACCATAATATTGAAAGATTCAAGGGTTTTTGTTTTAATTTAATCTTCCTAATCTCACACTTAATTCCATTAGTTTTGTAATAGCTACCTCAAGTTGTAACAATTTCTCAGTTCTGATTGTGTGTATGAAGGTATCATGTCTGACATTAATTCTATTAGTTGTGATGCGTCTTTACAAATACTGATATATCAATAAACTTTCCAAATTAGCAATAAAATCATGCTATCATTAAGTCCTTGTCTTTTTTCTTTTTTACTTCTTTCTTTTTAACTTAAACTCCACTAGATACTAGAGGTCAAAACCCACTTGAAAATTATTTATAGATTTTTGCACAACCTTAATGGGGATGGGCCAGTGGGTCAAAAATATGTTGCAGAGACATATGATGAATACACATAATGACTTTGAATGACCGTAAAGGCAAAAATGACCTAAACAACCCTGCAGACATACAAAGTAGCCAAAAAAGAGGCATAGAGTGGCTACAAAGAGATTAAAAACAGGCAAAATCAGACAGAATATCATAGAATTTGAGCAGAGACACAAAAATATGGTCACACAATGACTACAAAATGATGGAAAATTACCTCTGTCAGACAAAAAGGAGTAATATAATACACAACAAAATCAAAATTAAGTAAATGATCACAAAGAGACACGAGATGGCTAAATTCACTGATCAACTGAGAACTAAAGTGATATGTAAATTTAATTACATAAAAAATGATAATCAAAACAGTCAATGTGCAAATGTGCAAATCATTAAAGGACTTCATATATGAACGCACCAAAACTGGTAACACTGCCTCACACTCAAAAAAATTTTTTTTCATTTAACCAGTTTTTGAACAATAATTTGGGGATATTTAAATAAGGAATGAAAAAAATTTTACTGTGAAAAATTTTCAAGTTACAGTACCTGGAAGGACAATGAGGTGATTTAAAAGTTTGTGCTCTCAAAACTACAACCAAATCAACTTTACAGCCACTTAAGTTACAGAAACCAAAACCGTTTTTAATTCTGCAACCAATTTTCAGCTTTAATTTTATAGGCTATATCATAGTGTCAATAAAAATATAATATAATATTAAAAATGCTAAATTAATTATGGAATATAAGTATTTAATAAAATAAAGAAAACAATGAAACAACGAGGCCTGTAAATTCATTCACACCCAGCAGAGGTCACCCGATGCCAAAGTGTAGCTCAACGGAACTTGAGAAACTGTTAACTATTAGACGCCATGTTGGCTCTGTAATAACTGCCAGCGTTGCAAGACAGGAAGCGAGTTGAGCCGCAATGGAGATGTTTTCGTCCCGTGACAGTGTACTGGTTGGCAGGTGATTAGCACAGCGAAGCTCCTCCTCAGTCTTCTACAGTAGACACAAATCTGGACAGCTGACCATTGTAATAAGGTATAGTATTTATACAGGCTTTGTAGGGTTTTACATTCCCACCAGCTTGCCTTTCAGTTATGGGGCAAATTTCGAGTGTAAAATTCTTTGTTTAGCTTAAACTGTGAACGATGATGATGAAGATAGCTAGTGTGTGCTAACTAGTCACCTGACTTCTACGTGCACACGCTCAAATCAGCTTTACTCTCAGCCTTCCGTATGGAGGAACAAACAAGCTACCATCTGGCCAGGAATGGCAGCGCTGACTCATTTTACCTCATCTTTAGTATCTGATGGAAGGAAAATGAAGCTTTAGCAGAGTTAGCTCACGACCTAACACTGTTAGATGTGGTCATTCATTCATGAGAGAAACCACCAAGTCACGGTGCTCGCATAATTCTCCCTGTCACACTAGCATCTAAAGTAAGTCTGGAAAAATAATAGTAATACAATAACTCTACCCTGGCTAATGATTAAGTATTGCACGATGTCTTAACTTGTGTGTGAGTGTTATAAAATGACTTGAAAGCATATTTTGTCCTCTGTGTGCCCCTCAAGGAATTTAGTAAGATATAAACTATCAAGATGGATACCTCAAAACTTCCCAAGATCCAGGATGAGGACCGAGAAAGCCAGTTTGGATATGTACACGGTGTTTCTGGACCAGGTCTGGTCTTCTTGCCTTTTAAATGGCTAGAATCTATCAGGTTGAATGTAGTTAAAAGTAGTATGGTTGCAATGTTTAGCTAAGTAGCTGACAAATTAAGGAAGTTGATCACATGATGACAAAATCATGACATTTCCTGTTATTACCCGTCTAATCTCACTAAAGAATGCCTCTCTAGCATAGCTGTAGATTATATAGTTATCCTGAACTGCATGACTTCTGCTTAAGGATATCTTTGGTCTGTTACATATGTTCAAGCTATAACATTTGTCATTTTTGTCTTAATAATCTCTTTGAAATTGTCCCAGTTGAAAATATAAACAAGTAAAACTTTTCATTGTTTCTTAATCGTTTCAGTATCTGTAATTTTCTTTCTTGCTATTGCCATCAGTGGTGACAGCTACCGCCATGGCAGGAGCAGCCATGTATGAGCTGGTTCGAGTCGGTCACAGTGAGCTGGTGGGAGAAATCATCCGTTTAGAAGGGGACATGGCAACTATCCAGGTCTACGAGGAGACATGTATCCTTTCTGCTGCCGTGTTTCGTTCATCTTTTGTCAAACATCAAAAGTAAAAAAACAAAAAAACAAATCAGACTGAATTGCATTAAGAAAAGCTGCTTGGCAGATATCACGTTTCAGACATTTCGTGGTTTGTTTGGTGACCCTAACTTGATCATACAGCTGGCGTGTCTGTCGGGGACCCTGTCCTGCGAACTGGAAAGCCCCTGTCAGTAGAGCTGGGACCGGGTATCATGGGCTCCATCTTTGACGGTATCCAGCGCCCACTAAAAGACATCAATGACCTCACTAACAGTATTTACATCCCAAGAGGAGTAAACATTGGTGCTCTCAACAGAGACAACAAATGGGAATTTACGCCCGGGCAGAACCTTCGGGTAAGGAAGGCGCATTGTTGCAGTGATGAGTCCTTCAAAGGCTTTTCTTCTTAAGTGTGCTGACCAAAAATGTGATCCCCTCGCCAGGTCGGCAGTCACGTAACTGGTGGAGATATCTATGGTATGGTATTTGAAAACTCCTTAATCAAACACAAGCTAATGCTTCCACCTCGTAGCAGAGGCACCATAACCTACCTGGCTCCACCTGGAAACTACGACATTTCAGTGAGTGTTGCATTTGAAACAAAGTGCTTTTTATTTTGGATAAAAACAAAACTGATTTGGGGGGGTTTCTTGCATTCAGGATGTGGTTCTGGAGCTTGAGTTTGAAGGCATTAAAGAGAAACTCAGCATGGTGCAAGTGTGGCCAGTACGACAAATCCGCCCCGTCACAGAAAAACTACCAGCTAATCATCCACTGCTGACCGGCCAGAGAGTTCTGGATGCACTTTTCCCGTGAGTATTCATTTGCTGTGCATTATGACATCTTTATTTAATATATGCCGCTTAACAGATTTATTAAACCGCCTGTCATAAAAACAAGAAAACACTAATATTTTTGAAATCTTTCAAAAACATGTTTAAAACAAACTTTTTTTTATAAATCAGTAAATTTGAAATTATTTTCAGCATTAAAAATATAATTTTGTTTAAAAATCGTGCACATACTGGTGGATTAACCATTACTTAACCATAAAAAAAGGATTATAGTGATTATCAATAGAGTTAATTTAGGGCAGCCCATAAGCGTTACAGTGGGTGGTGGTACTGCAAGTACTGCATATCACATATTATGAAAAGTGGGTTTTTCACTGGTGGATTGTTTAGTTATTTATTACATAGTAAGACCGTGTGGCTGTTGTGCTTTACAGCTGTGTGCAGGGTGGCACTACTGCTATACCAGGAGCTTTTGGATGTGGAAAGACTGTGATCTCGCAGTCATTGTCCAAGTACTCCAACAGTGATGTCATCATCTATGTCGGCTGTGGAGAGCGTGGAAACGAAATGTCTGAAGTGCTGCGAGATTTCCCCGAGGTTTGAAGATTACGAAGCTTTCGATTTGTTATTTAAGTTTTTTTCTATCTACTGTAACAAACGCACTACAGCATCACTTTTGACTCGCTTAAGCTAAGGCTGTTGTTCACACTGCTCTTGCCACTAGCTCACTATGGAAGTTGACGGCAAAGTTGAGAGCATCATGAAGAGAACAGCGCTGGTTGCTAACACCTCCAACATGCCTGTGGCTGCTAGAGAGGCTTCCATTTACACAGGTATAAGCTGCCTACATTATAGAGAACTGAGTCATTGTTAACCTTAACTTTTACTACATACTTAAAAAAAAAAAAGTAATTGAAAAGTAATTGAAAAACTTAAAACACTCTAAAATCCTATTCAGAACTTTATGAAAGTAGCTAGTAGTGAGCTAGTGTGTATTTTGTTGTTGTTTTTTCCTCTTCCTGCACAGTATTTTGAAAGTGTCATCAAATGTCAAACTTTTGCCTGTGCAGGGATCACACTGTCTGAATACTTCAGAGATATGGGCTACAATGTGAGCATGATGGCTGATTCAACGTCTCGATGGGCCGAAGCTCTGAGAGAAATCTCTGGAAGACTGGCTGAAATGCCTGCTGGTGAGTTCAGTGGTCACAATCAAAATCTCAAAACATGTTTGTTTTGTACCTGCTGATCTAGATTAGAGATCAGCAGGTACAAAAGTCACCTCATACTGTAGTTCAGTAACATTTATTTCAGGGCTTTTTTTTGTAATATATTTGGTTTATTTTACTAATTCCATTTTGATTCATGTTCTAAAGCACTTTCTTTTTCATTTAACTAGTGAGGATGTACTATTAATCAGGACTTCATTAGGTAACTTCAGGGGTAGCTCTGGGGTTTCTGTACTATGAAGGTGGTTTATTTCTTACCAGGGTATACTGCCAAGGTAACTTATGTTGTGAATTTAACCTGCTCTGGTTCTAGATTAGAGATCAGCAGGTAATAATAATAATAATAATAATAATAATGGATACTTTATTGATCCCCATGGGGAAATTACTTGTTTTTCTCTGCATTTGACCCATTCACTCAGTGAAGCAGTGGGCAGCCCACTAAGCAGGCGCCCGGGGAGCAGTGTGTAGGGACGGTACCTTGCTCAGGGGTACCTCAGGGTAGCCGTTAAGTGGATTCGAACCGCCGACCTTCCGATCATGGGGCGACCACTTTACCTACTGAGCTATCCCTGCCCCTACAAAAGTCACCTCCTACTGACCATTCAGTTCTCCAGAAAATAGTGTCACTATTCCTGAAGGATCATTTGGACATCTGTGTGGAGATAGGAGGGTTTAAAGTCTTTCAATAGTGTCTAATGTTTACCAGTTTACCTGATGAGCGTTGGTAATAAATATATATTCTTAGACAAAAAATTTTCCCCTTTTATGTAGGGCTGCAATTGTACAGTAATTTTATTGTTCTAGAAGTTTTAATATACAATCCTAAAACAGGACGCCTACACTGTACTTGAAGACCTTCTATCAAATTCGTGTGTAGTCTAAGCCCATGTTTGTTATTTAATCTTTACTCTCAGATGTTAAACAACACTGGAGCTGCAGCTGAAAGAAAGGCAAGCGTAAGAACATAATATCGCATAATATCGGGATGTCGAAATTAAAATGGTATATATGAAAATGAGAAGAATTGCAATGAATGAATCGTTTTAAAAACATAGATGTTAATAATCGCATTGTGTGTGGCAATGTTCGTGTTTCCTTCAGATTGGTCCACCTATTAAGAAAGAGATGGGGGTGCATATATACATACATACACTGCGATTGTTATAGTAAGAAGAAAATTGTGATTGGTTGCCGACACCACCCTTTTCCTGTGAACGTGCAGAGGAAACACTGGGTTAACATAGCAAGATGATAATTAGCTTTGTTTGACTGCTTATCCTGAGTACCAGTGCTAGTGTAAGTGAGTCCAGATAACAGAAGGATACCCTGGGTATGTTGAACTCACTTCATAGTACAGTTCATTCAGATTTTGTTAAGACCCTCTCACACAGTAGGTAAACTCATGTGAAGCATTTACCTTTGTGTTGCTGGCTGCAGACAGCGGGTATCCGGCTTACCTGGGCGCCAGACTGGCTTCCTTCTATGAGCGTGCTGGACGTGTGAAGTGCCTGGGAAATCCAGAGAGAGAAGGCAGCGTCAGCATCGTAGGAGCGTGAGTTCACATTTATATAAGCAAGTTTGTGCTTTTTGTTTGTTTGTGCACGTTCTGTAGATGGTCATTGACTGCTGCACGTCGTTATATTGAGTTTGCTTCGGTGGGAAAATTAGTTAGAAAATGTAAAGTTTTTCATGTGAAACCTTTAAATAGAATCCAGCAGGTGATTATTTTATTAGTAAACTTTACCTTTAATACTGTGAACTCCTTAGTGTGTCACCTCCTGGTGGAGACTTCTCCGATCCTGTCACTTCAGCCACACTGGGAATCGTTCAGGTAAGTAAAATGTAGAAACTTAATGTAAACATTTGACCGAATTCACCTTAAAGTGAAAGTGTCTCTCTTTTACACTGTCCTGTGTTTTTGTTGTTGTTTGCAGGTGTTCTGGGGGCTGGACAAGAAGCTGGCTCAGAGAAAACACTTCCCGTCTGTAAACTGGCTCATCAGCTACAGCAAGTACACACGAGCTCTGGATGAATATTATGACAAACATTTCCCGGAGTTTGTTCCTCTTCGCACAAAAGCAAAAGAGATTCTACAGGAAGAAGAGGACCTGGCTGAGATTGTGCAGCTTGTTGGCAAAGTGAGTCAGTTTATATTAAATGGTCTAAAACTGTCCCCAGCAGCGCGATGGATCGAACCCAGAATTTCATTACCATGAAGCAACAGTGCTAACCACTGTGTCACTGTGCAGTCTGTGCTCCTTTATGTGTGGAGTTTGTATGCTCAGAGTCTCTCTGGACACACCATCTCTTTCCTACTGTCCAAACACAAGCATGTTAGGTTACAGTATTGAGCCCTACTCTAAAAGACATTGTCACAGATTGAACTCTGCCTCTGTGGCTGAATTTAAAAAATAAGTGTTTAAAGTTGAAGTTTTTAACGTAATTATAGCGTTTTCTTGTGAGATACAGAACATGACGTCACAAGGTTGATTATTTTGTGTTTGCTAACTAGTCACATACTGGATAAAACTCAGAGACTAAAACTAAAACAGTTTAAGGGCGTCACTTTTCTGTTGCCCCTGGCTGCTGCGATCACTTTTCTTTTTTTAAGCTACATGCACTCAAATGGGAGAATCCACCTTTTGGTAATGCACTGGTTTGTCCATTGTTGGGTTGTGTATACAGACTGAGTGACATAATCAGCTGGCAGAGCATGTCTCCTCTCTTGAATACTGCCAGGGCGGTGCAAAAGTGACCCTGCTTTTCATTTTAGTTTCCATGATTTCCACAAAAACTAATAGACTAATGTAAGTCTATTGGCAGCAACCAACAAATTGACTTAGTGAAGTAATATTCTGTACTGCCACATGATGGCGCCACAAATGCTCTACTGCAAACACTCATTTTTTAAAATCCAGCTTCACGGATAGCGTTTAATCTGTGACAGTTTTTTAAGTAGTGTTCAAAGGTGTAAATTAGCGTTAATGCATGTAGTGTTTTATGTCCATTTTGATGACCAATGAACAGTAAATGGTCTGAATTCATGTTAATCATTACAATTTTTATTCAGTTTGAATGCTTTGGAAGTTCTACGAGCTCTGTTACTATGGACTCTAAATGGGTTTAGATCTGTTGATCAGTTTTACCAGATGAAGGTGGGAGATTGAAGAGAGTGAAGTCTGTACATGAGACTGAAGGAACATGTGTTGGTACAAAAGGCCCAGTGTATCAAATGCAATCTAATGCTTAATCTCTTGTATATTTTTTCTAAGCCAAGTTAGTGGATACATTATATGTAAAAAAATATATATGTGGCAATGACTAGAAAAATATAACAAGAACTCATCTGGTTTTGTTCCCAGGCTTCACTCGCTGAGACTGATAAAATTACTCTAGAAGTTGCTAAGCTCATTAAGGACGACTACCTGCAGCAGAATGGTTATACTCCCTATGACAGGTGAATACAAAGCACTTACATTTAGACAGATTACATTGAAAGTCTTAAAAGAACATGCTGACTCTTGTAATTGTGCATTTTGGATGTTGTATTTTATGATATTACTGTAATTCCCATGAAAACAGGAAAAAGTATTAAACAATATGTGTGTAAATATTCTTTTAGGTTTTGCCCCTTCTACAAAACTGTTGGCATCCTCTCAAACATGATAGCGTTTTATGACATGGCCCGACATGCGGTGGAGTCCACAGCTCAGAGTGACAACAAAATCACCTGGGCCATCATCAGGGAAAACATGGGGGAGATCCTGTACAAGATCAGCTCCATGAAGTTCAAGGTACACATTTGTTTCTCATGTGGCAGGAGATGTTTGGTTTTGTTTTGTTTTTTCTTTGCCATATTGATCATCAACCCCCTTAAAAGATTTTGTGCCTTTCATGTATCGTTCAGGATCCTGTCAAGGATGGTGAAGCAAAGATCAAAGGAGACTACGCCCAACTGTTGGAGGACATGCAGAATGCTTTCCGAACCTTGGAGGAGTGAGTTTCCTACCTCTCAGCTTGTCTCTCAGATATCCAGACCCCAGTGCAGTGCAACATAGTAAAGACTGATTGGCCCATGTTCTGAATGTCTGCCACAGTCACATAGTCTTTTTTTTTTCTCCTTGATGTTTACGCCCAAACATTCCATGACCTACACAAATTGTATTTCATTTTGCTGATTTTCGACAAGTTTACTCATAAAAAAAAAACAGTACTGAAATCCCCTTAGGCTGTCTCAGAATATTACTTAAATAAATTCGCCCCAATCAAGTGCTGCACTCGCACTCCACTAGTAGCTGCGAAAAAAGAGTTGATGTCTCTTTCCCCCAGATGTAACAGTGATCAATGCAGATATTTAATCAAATGGGAACATGAATGTGGATAAAGGGACAGAGGCAGTGTATTCAGGGGATGTGAGGAGTTCTTCCACGTCTTACCTCTAAAGTGTGATTGTGATGCTGTGGAATATATACTTGATATTATGTGTTAAATGTGAATGAATGAGATTGTTGGTTTGTGTTGTAAAAGAAGTCTTGCTGTTTTGTCCATGGTACATTATTGTCTCCCTAAATAAATGGGAAATAAATAAAGTAGATGGTTTCAGTAAGATTTTATTTCTCATATTTCTTTCAAAACATAAACCAGCAGTTTGAAATCTTTCAAACTTTCATACACAAATTTTGATAATTGATGTAAGAATCGGTCATTGGTGCAACCTTATAAGCACACCTCAATTCAATAAAGGACTCGTTACTGTAGATGGCGCGCAGATAGATTTAGACATATGTACAGATGAGCGGTGAATTATTAGCCCTCGTATGAAATGTAAAGTTTTGTCAACATTTTCTCCAGTGTTTTTCTTTTTTTTTTTTTTAAATAAAGCAAATTAATTTTCAACATAGCATTTGCAAACATACTAGTTTTCTTTAAAAAGCATTAATTGGGGTCAGTATTGTAGCTGAACATTTTGTCACCACAGCACAAACCAGTGTTGTGTAATGATGTGCTGAGTTTCAAACGGGTTGTCTTCCAGTTTACACAAAGTATAAAAACTTCAGTGAGGGTTTGAGCTGTCACTGAAGAAAACGTAATCGTAACAGTAACCAAAGAAATCAGTTTAGACTTGAGAAAAAGAATTGTTGATGCTCACAAACTAGGAGTTGTATATGTAAAGTTATCAAGTGTCAAGAACTGGAATTAGAAGCATAATCAAGGAATTCAAAGAGAGCCACACAGTATTGAACAAGTGTGACTCTGGAAAGAAAACTAGTGAGAAACGTGTCTAAAGACCCCAGAACAACTTCAAAAACATGTGAATGACTTAGCCAAGTTGGAAATTGTAGTCTTAAAGAAGACAATCACCAGAGCTGTGTGCAGGAATGGATTTCAAGACTACAGACCAAGAAAAACTCAACTTTTGCACATGAGACACCTTCAAGCCAGACTGAAGTTTGCTAAGAACCTGGAGAACAACTATCTATACTGGAAGCAAGTTCTTTGGTCAGATGAGAAGAAACTAGAGCTCTTTGGCCACAGAGATGCTGCTTATATTTTTAGAAAGACGGGAGAAGCATACAACACAAAGAAGGCCACCCCCACAGTGAAAAGCAGTTGTGGGAGTATTATGCTGTGGGAATGCTTCAGTGCATCTGGAAATGGAGGATATGCCAGTTTCAGATGCCACAAATCTGAGTCACTTAGTCTTCCTATACAACAACAACCCAAAACATACGTCGCTCCTGGTGAGGAACTACCTTCGAAAGACCAAAATGAGCATTACTGACTGGCCTGCACAAAGCCCTGACTTGAATCCTGTTGAAAATCTGTGGGGTAAACTGAAGACCATGACAGAAGATCACCAAATCTAGAGGAACTTGAGAGATTTACCAAAGAAGAATTGGCCGGGATCGCTGTTATCCTCTAAAAAGGATCGAGAATTGACTATAAGCATCAGTGGTTTTCCATGATGTTTGCAGCAAACTACCTGCAAAGTAAAACGAAAAACTGGTTCTTCTTTTCTCTTTGTCAGTTGACAAATAAAGAGAATTCATGTTATTCTCTTTGAAAGCATCTTAACTCGATATGTGATGCTTTAGTACATTAGAGCACAAATATACAAAATATACAACAAGGAGATGGACTGATTATTACATTTATTTGTCATACTGCATTATCAGCATCTTAGCAGTTTGCTGATGCACAATCTTCAGCATTCACTGTTGGTTCAGTGTATTTCTCTAGCATTAAACCCTCTAAAATAGATTAGAGTCGCTATCTCAGGTTCCGGGCTCCATTAGGACTAATGGAAGCGTAACCCGCTGGAGAAAGAGCAGCAGCTTTTCTCTGCATTGATTCTGTCCATCCAGTGCAGACACTACCAGCCTATAGCTCATAATGCACCTGCCCCTCTTTCTCTTATTCTTGAATTAGTAATGATTCATGGGGCAGTGTGTGTAAAGAGGACATTAACAAAACTGTAAATGGATTTGCTTATGTGCAAGCGAAAGTGGCATGGACTTCCAAGGCATGTCTAACCTTTTGTTTTGCCACGTTGAAAACAGGATAACCATTATTTCATTATTTAAACTGTTCTTAGTAAAGGTCATACTGGCTATTTTGTCTCTGATAAGATACCTTATGGGTCCTAACGGCTGTCTTTCAGGTTCCAGTGTTTCCCCTTTCACTGAGCTGCAACAGCATTTCATTTTAAAGTTGGTTTATGCTGCAGAGTGACCCAGATCAAGCTCAAGTTGGATAAACTGTCCGCAAAAGTGTTCATAAGCATGAAAATGTGTTGTAACAGATGTGAATAAGGACCTTGGCTCCAGGTGAGAAAAGAGAACTTCCCTGCATGGGTCACTGAGCGCACCGTTAGTGTCGGTATCCAGTGTTGTCGCACGAAGAGTGCAATGTGTACAGCGCAGGGCTTAATGAGCGTAAACACAGAGGCCTCCCGTGCGCCTTTGATCCCGCACAAATGCACTCTTCGAGAGTTTTCGGTGGGTGAGCCTCAAGGTCAGGTTGCTTGTGGGAGGAAATATGATGCCAGAGGGTGGGGCTGCCCCGTGGATCATCGCTCAGTCTCTCATCTTTGAGTGCCTGTCATGTTTCTCATACGCACCCTCGTTCGGCTCAGCGTGGATTATCAGGGCTGCTGTTGCAGCTTTTGAATACCTCAACACAGCCTCTCAGCTGTGGGCAGAGGTATGAAAAACTCCTGGCTCTCTCTGGCTCCCTCAACCAAATGAGGGAGGGCCTATATTTGCCAAGCACGCCAGTATTAAAATCTAAAATGATAGCTGATGGAAGCTGTAAGGCAGAAGCAGGCTGAGTATCCCCGAGAACGACTTGTGAACTATTTAATGACATGTGAGAAAGATAGTCTTTGGAAATGTGAGCTGGCAGATGCAACACAATATCAAGCTACTTGTCAGGACTTCAAGTTGCCTTCTGTTGGGACGCTTCCACCATGGGAATGCAAGAAATGAAAACCATCTCACTGCACTGATTCGGTGTCGCCACAGCACCATCGGGGCAGGGACATGCCAATTTCCTTTTTCATCACAAATGACTGATGAGAAACTAGGCTGCGCTTTTCATTTTTTCCCCTTCAGTCACTTGCAGAAGGAGCCTGGTGACAAGGGGTCATCTTCTTAAGCATTTCTCTCCTCATTGTTTGCTGAGGATGGCGTAGCTCTCGTGTAGAAACTGTGAATTTTTTTTGAGCCAACGTAGCTTGCTGTTTTTGTGTTTTTGCATTGGAGACAAAAGGTAAGTCAACACAATAAATATTTTCTTTGTGAGTGTCCCTTATTAACAGTTAACACCTAGAAGTGTTAGATAGTGCTAATTAAGTAATTTCTGAATAATAATGATCTTTAGCAGACAAACTCAGATTGCAATAACTATTTTTGTCTTTAAAATTATTTTTTTCTGGAAATCCCTGTATAGCTATGTGTCAGATGCCACATAATAAGGTTATAACCACAGATACAAATCAGACTAATGTAATAACTCACACAGACAATAACTCAAAGACATCTCAGAGAGTTTAAGTCTTCGGTTTGCTGGCCCAGATAGTTTGTCCCTGCGGACACCGTGGCCTTGTTTCAACAAATTACATTAGAAGCTCTTGGGGACATAATAAGACTGAGAATACTCTGATTATGAAAATTATATATTTTTTTAAACAGGGATCTTTTAGAGTTACAAGTACAGGTCATGTACGCATTGCTATAATCCGTTTAATACTGTATTTGTTACTCTAATATATAATCTAAATATAAATGTGCTGTTACAGTATTAATAGCATCAACAAGTATGAACACAAATATGCTCTACGTGCTGTTCTACATTGCCAGGTGTCTTTTCTGGTATGTATATTGAGAGTAAAGAAATAGCCAGAGTACTTGGTCAATAAAGCTGATTCTGATTATATTTTTTGTTTTTACTTATCTTTCGCACTTGTTTATGCATATTTTTTGTAATAGGCGTTTAAAACTTTTTGTAATTTCTTGTATTAAAAATATAATCTTGAAAACGGATCCTAGATTTGTCAGCACTGTTGCTAATTCTCAAAAGCAACCTACTTAGAGCCCAGTAAGCTGGGGTGAGAGCTGTGTGTGTGTGAGCATGTTTGCTTTTCTCTGTGCACTGCAAGTTAATTGTGAGGTCTTTCAAGGCCACGTAAGGAAACAAGGAATCAATAAAGGGTCTTTGTTTGGATAGTTTTTATTGATCATGACACGATTACTTGCTTGTGTTTTTTAAGTCATGTATCATGCAAACGCAGCACGCTGTAACTGTGACATCTGTGGCATGCAATGACCTTTTTTTGTTAAATCTCCATCTTTAGCAGGCCATTATGCAATGGCAGAAGTTAAAGCCACCGGAGCCAGATGATCCTATTTGTTGCTGTGAATGCGATCTCTACCAGTACGGATGTTGCTGTGACTGCGAGGATCTGGATGAAGCCTTTAACAGGTATGAAGGTGTGAAGAAATGGGTGAATAAACTAATAATCAAGGAGTGTGTGCTGTATGTGTAGTACTGTTGTTAGAAAGCTACACAAGTAGCCGTTGTTTGTGGGCACTAAGAAAGGTTGGACACAAACCAGATACAAAGGAATCAGAAAATAGTGTGAGATTTTATGCTATTAGTTTATTGGCTTTCTAAAGAAAGCGAGAGGAGGTGATACCATTCTCATGTCTGTCAGTGAAACATGAAACGAATGCCAACAGCTGGATAACAAGCTTAGCTTTAAGACTGGAAATAGTCCACGCACCCACACTGGTTTACTGGCAATGTCTCGCGGCCGAGAAACAGATGAAGTTTCTTTCTTTCTTTTTCTTCTTCTTTGTTTTGCACAGATAAATAAGATCGAGATGAGCCTTAGCTGTGTTGGTAGGGAGTCTACTGACTTCTAATAAAATGAATCAAACTTTCAAAGAGAAAACCAAAGATGCAAATTTACCATATATTTATTGTGATACCTGAATTATTATATTATCATATTAAGTCTTGTAGCAGGATGCTGTTATTTTTTTATTTAGATTTTTGAATTATGTAAATTCTTAATAATTTGCCACTGTAACACACCCCAAGCAAGAGGGCGGCTGACAGATTATGTCTGGTTCTGAAAAAAACAGATAAATTATGAGATGGACGACAGGTAGTGTGTTTCCTCTCTCGCTTCTGCCAGATCTTTATTTAAACACATTCATGTGTTCACAACAGGTTGCAAAAACTTCTTAACATCTCTGTCTCACATTCCCAAAACCCAAAATCAGAATAAACTAAAATAGTATAATAATAGTATAAACAAAAATCTAAACAGTCATCTCTGTTGTTTGTTACTAAGAGCTATAAATCACACTTTTTTTCACACATCGTTTGATAAAGCAAACATTCCAGTATTGTACCATATACTAATGGCGTATCTGTGTAGTGGAAATCTCCACATCAACATTGCAGAGCGATCAGAATTATTATAGGTTATTACACTAACTTTAGACAATAACAGTGACAACATATCAAACTGTCTCTGCGAACACATTAACTCAAATATACAGGAGCCGTGGTGTACTTTTGTTACAAGAGGGTGCCTTAAGTTTAGAAAACAACAAAGCTAACAGCTACTCTAGGATGTGGCGAGCTAAGCTAGCTCCTACTCTCGATCGTAACACATTTCAATGAGCAAAACAGACGAATACAGATCCCAGCAAAACAAACTGCTGGTCAGGTTTTACCCTTATTTGGCATGTAAATTATGTGGACCACATGTGTGGCCTTATTACTTACTAACCTGAAAAAAACAGATAAATTATGAGATGGACGACAGGTAGTGTGTTTCCTCTCTCGCTTCTGCCAGATCTGAAGACGAGCAGTAGCGTCACACTAAACCATCTCACTGGGGCGGAAGTGCCCCCTTGTGGCGTAACTAGGGACCACACCACATGTTGGATCTCCAACAAAAATCACAAGATTAAGGCCCTTCCTTAACAAAACTACACCTAAAAGCTTATACAATGTACAAAAATTAAATCACATAATGTGACCACACATTACAGTGTGTCACACGCTCCCTGACAAAATAAGAATGGCTCCTGGCATTCAAACCTCAATTTTTCTCAAAAACATTGACACATACACTTATTCAATATAACAAAGGTGTGTATATGTAAGGTGTGTAAGCATATGAAAGGTGAGGTGTAAAGCATGTGGGTGTTGGAATATGATAAGGAACTGTCCATGGTGGCATGTAGGGTGAGGAGAGCGTTGCAACTGTAGGATGAGGCTGGTACGATGGTTCACCCAGTGTTTGGTATGTCAGCATCTGCCTTGGTTTCCTCTCCCTAGTCGACCTTCTCATGTCGCTAGTAGAACATCGTGGAGGGGTGCGTGCAGACAGTTCGTCCTCATTTGGAATTGACAGTTCATCATCTGCACTTTCTGATGGAACTGGGTCATGTAGTGAAAGCGCCTCTGGAAAGTTGTCTCCTAGACTGACTTGATCTTGGCTGACTGGCCGGCCAATACAGCTTTCTTCCCTGATGGGTACCTTCGCATGACTGTTTTCTTCACCGGAGGCTGGGTGGGGCTGTTCTGCAGTAGATATCCTATGGTAAGTCTTTCCTTTGATGGGCTCTCTTTCTTTTACAGGAAGCCTCAACCAGAATTTTCCAGTACTCTCTTCAGAGTCTGAGTCACTTGTTTCAGTCTGTTGCCTCCTCCTGCCTCTGTCCCCTGGCAGGTTGTTTGATTTTGTTTGTCTCTTTGGTGTAGGTTCAGGAATGTGCTGTGGGGCCTCAACTGGTAAGTCATTCACAAGTAGTAACAAGTTACGGTGAAGCACTCTAGTCTTATCCTTATCTCCTGCTTCTCGGTAGACGACATACACGGGGTTGTCAGCTACTTGTGCTTTGACTACGTAGATACTCTTTTCCCAGTATGACTTGAGTTTTCCAGGCCCACCTCTTTCACCAAGATTTCTAACGAGGACCCTGTCCCCAGGATGCAAGACGACACCCCTGAGTTTTTTGTCATAGTAGGATTTGCCTCGTGCGCTGGACAGTTTACTATTGTCACTGGCTATCTTGTACGCCTCAGTCATCTTTTCTGCCCACTTTTCAGCATAATGTTTGTGAGACACAGTTTTTTTCTCCCCAACCAGGCCAAACAACAAGTCTATTGGGAGACGGGGGTGATGCCCATACAACAGAAAGTAAGGGGAATACCCTGTTGACTCATGCCGCGTACAATTGTAAGCGTGCACTGTTTGCTGAAGGTGATCTTTCCAGCATTGCTTTTCTTTGTCGCCGAGTGTCCTAAGCATCTGCAAGAGAGTCCGATTAAATCTCTCGGCGGGATTACATTGGGGGTGATACGGTGTGGTCCTTGAGTGTCCAATTCCAGCTTTCTCTCTTAAAGTCCGAAAGAGCTCGTTTTCAAACTCACGACCCTGATCGTGATGCAGCCTGCCGGGATATCCAAAACGCTGGATGAAATCACCAAAGATGCGCTCAGCTGCTGTCTTGCCTGACTTATTTTTGGTCGGGTATGCTTGAGCAAACCTTGTAAAATGATCTACTACGACCAGGATATATTCATATCCACCTCGGCTGGGCTCTAGGTGCAGGTAATCTATGCATACAAGATCCAAAGGTGAGTTTGAAGTGATTGTGCCCATTGGGGCACGGACATGTCCAACCGGTTTTTTTTGTTTTATGCAGGGACACTTCCTTGTGACATAGTTTTCAACTTCCTGTTTCATAAATGGCCAGTAGAACCTCTCTCTAGCTAGGGCCAGTACTCGGTCAGTACCAATGTGTCCCATGTCGTCATGGAGGTATTTTAGTACCTTGGCCTTGTAAACTGCTGGGAGAACAAGTTGCTGTCTTTCAGTAGTACGTCGATACAAAAGTCCATTGTCAAGGCACAGTTTGCTCCATTCATGAAGCAATCTCCTTGCAGCTTTACCTACTGTTTGTCGTATCTCGTTTGTCATTACAGCATTTGTCTCTTTTAGCCGAATGATTTCTCCCACTGCTGGGTCTTCCCTTTGAGCCTTCACCAACTCCTCACTGCTTATGGTTGGAAGTGAAGTTGGGGGGTCTTGGTTCGTGTTAGCAGTAAGAGCCAGGATGGCGACCCAAGCTACATCCTGTTCCTGGGCTGCTTTGGCCCCACCCCATGTGGTTTGCACAACTTCATGAGAGAGCCCCTCAGTACATGCTGTCACGTACTTCTCAATGTCAAGGGGCATGCGGGACAACGTGTCAGCATCTATATTTACCTTTCCTGGTCTGTATTTTATCTCAAACCGGAAATCTGACAACTCCCCAACCCAGCGATGCCCAACAGCATTAAGCTTAGCAGTGCTCATTATGTAAGTCAGAGGGTTGTTGTCAGTATAGATGGTGAAGTGTGGGGCATAATAGAGGTAGTCTCTAAACTTTTCACACACCGCCCATTTAAGCGCCAGAAATTCTAATTTCCCACTGTGCAGGCAATAGTTTTTCTCGGCTGGAGACAGCGTTCTGGAGCCATACCCAATAACCCTTAGCTTACCATCTTGCTGCTGATAGAGTACAGCACCAAGGCCTTGCTCTGAGGCATCTGTGTGTAGCAAGAAAGGTAAGTGGAAGTCTGGGTAGGCCAGGACTGGAGGGTGGGTGAGCATGTCAATGAGTTGCTCCAGTGCCCCCTGGTGTTCACCAGTCCACACCACAGGAGTATTGGAAGACAGCTGACTGCCTTTGGTTTTCCTCTGGTGAGGTGGTGCTCGTGACATGTCAGACTTGGCTTGGAGAAGCTCATACACAGGCTTTGCGATACGTGAGAAGTCCTGAATATAGCTACGGTAGTAGCTGAGGAAGCCCAGGAGCCGCCTCACATCGCCAACAGTCTGCGGTGTTTTGGCCCTGAGTGACTGCACAGCCTCTAGATCCTTTGGGTCAATTTGCACACCCTCTGCTGATACAAGGCGACCCAAATATCTTACTTGTCTGCAAAAGAGTTCACACTTTTCAGGCCTTAGCTTCACACCGTGATGCTGAAGTGCTTTCAAAACTTTGCGGACGCCCTCAACATGCTCCTCAAAGGTTTTGGCATAGCAGAGGATGTCATCTAGGTAGGGAATGCAACATTCATCCCTAAATGCATCCAGCATCTCCTCCATACTCCTCTGAAAGGCTGCAGGCGCATTGGAGAGGCCGAAGGGTATTCTGACCCACTCATACAACCCCCAGGGAGTTACAAAGGCTGTGAGATGCCTTGAGCCCTCTGCCATAAATCCCTGGTGGTACGCCTTTCCTTGGTCAAGAATACTGAACCAGCAGTGGCCCCCCAGCGTATCGATCAGATCTTGGATACGGGGCAGTGGGTGCCTATCAGGTATGGTTTTCTGGTTTAGTAACCGGTAGTCGATGCACAGGCGTAATGTGCCATCCTTTTTGCGGACACATACAACAGGGGCAGCATAAGGAGATTTTGATTTGATTATCCAGCCCTTTGCTAGAAGGTCCTGGATATACTCCTTTACTTCGTTGAATAATGGCTTTGGAACTGAGCTGTAGGCTTTTTGCACAGGGATGTCATCTTTAAGATTTAGTGACAGCTCTAGGCTTGTAATACAGCCTATATCATTAGCATCCTTTGCAAAAGCAGCTGACTCCTCAAACAGCATTTTCTTTACAACTCCCTGCTGCTCCTCTGTGAGGTGATGTACATCAACGGGTGGATGCCACAATAGAGTGGAACAACTTGCAGTAGGTGGTGCAGTGGTAGGACTCTGAATCTCCAGGTCTCTGTTTGGGAGTGAGTCAGTCTCAACAATTTTCTTGATAGGCTGGATACTGCCAATCAAAGCTTTTCGAGGTAGAATAATGTCGTGTTTTGTCTGGTTTCCTAAAGGCAAATTTACATGTGGAGTTCTGCCCATCTGAACTTCTAAGAGGCCCTCACCCACATCTAGCTGTTGTAACTGTGGGCAATTTTCCTCAGGTTCGAACAGCACTAGTGGGTCGCCAGAGTCAAACTGTGGTGGTACTTTACATTTTACCCAGGTTACGCTACCAGCTGGGATGACTTTGTCTTTCGGACCTGTTCTCAGGCGCCCCTGAGCAGAAACAGGTTTTTTTGTCTGCACAAAATGGACAATAGTCTTTGCTGTGTCATCTGGGATGGACATTGCCCCACCTAGGAGGCGACTTAAAGTGGAAGCTAGCCTTTCTGGTTTTCCCTGAATCACTACTTCAACCACATTGAATCCCAAAAGTGGCATTTCTAAGGGCAACGAGCTCACCAGGAAGGGTACACTGACTGATAAATCTGGGTCCTCATTTCCTGGTAAGTTCAGGGTTATGATCACCCAGCCATCAAAGGGGATTAGCCCTCCATTGACCGCATACACTTCCAGTGTCTTTTTATCCTCCATGAGCTCAATTAGCTCAGTCAGGGGGCGAACGTCAAGATCAGGTAAGTACTTGTCTCTCCAATGGCGGTCTATTATGCTGACTTGGGCCCCAGTGTCCAAGAGAGCACTGACTGCGAGGCCATTGAGAATACACTTAGTCAAAGCTTTCCTACCTATTAATTTGGCAACAGGTTCATTGGTAGGCATCGTGTCTTTTAGGGGGTCAGCAGCAGTTCTCTCACGGCTATGCTTTTTGTTAACAGCAGCTGTTTCAATAGTTGTTTTGAAACTACTGTTCCCCGTCACCTTGTGGGTGGTGTCTGTTTCAGCTCCCCTGTCTGTGAATTGGGACTTGGGAAGGACTCCGGTTACTGTTTGTCCCCCCACAGCAACCGGTTCACGTTTCCCTGCTGCTTAGGGTTTTTTAGGCAACCCACAGCTCTGTGTCCCTGTTCGCCACAAGAGAAGCAGTGTTTACAATCTTGTAACCCCTCCTGCACACATTTTGGACAACCATAACGGCTTCCTCTTCTGGTTGCTTGTGGCTTGGGGGGTAGACAGCTGTATGACTGGCTCCTCTCCACTTTCTCTGCTAGGGTGTCTACTAATTTGGTGAGCACATCTATTTTCTCTGCAAGCTTCTGTACTTCATCTGATTTAGCTCTATGCTCTGTCATGTCTTTCTTTATATTTGCCTGCTTAACCTGTTCTCCCTCAACCTGTAGACTATGTGCAGCAGCTTGTCTTGAGCGTTGTGTTGACCCCAAACGCCTTTGTCGTTCACTTTCATCACTTGTTACCCTCATGACATGCTTTAGGATTGTCTCATCTGTAACTGTGTTGTCTGAAAGTAAAGGTTTAAGCTCCCTGCGAATATCGTTGTACTTGTGTCCTATTCCCTGATACACTGTGTGTAGGAAGACATCTTGTACTGTATCTGGGCTATACCTGATATCAGTCCCTGGCTGTTTTGACCCAAACAATATTCTTTGCTTCAGTCCAATAACACGGTAGAGGAACTGCTGAGGGGTTTCATGCTCATTTTGTTTGGCACACATTAGTTCTTGGAATAGTTCTGTGCTATTCCTCTCACCTAAGTGCGACTGGAGGAACCCCTTGAGCTCAGCCACAGTCATGTCTTCTTTATTGACCAGCATGTCCTTGAAATCTCCTGGCTTTATTATCCTTAGCACACCTCTCACGATCTCAGACTCAGTGAGATTGTCCTTTATCCCCTCCTCTATCTGTCTGCAAACACTGTTAAAGCTTATATCGGATGAGTGGTCTCCAATTTGGCCTCCTTGAACTTTGAATTCACGGCGATGGATGTAGGACAGATCCTTCAATGATACTACTTGTTCGGGTCCTCTGTGTCTGGAAACGTCCATCTGTGTCTCAGAGTGATGTGGGACTGAGAGTGTAGGTTGTGCTGTAGCTTGAGGTGTGGGAATGTGCATCAGCCTACCAAGCTTTCGGCTCAAATCCTCATAGTCTAACAGCATCTTTTGGACATTCTCTGGTGAAACGTCACAACTGAGTTCATTAGTTGTCTCAGTGATTAGCTTGGCGTTTGCTGTTACAGGAGTGGTTACATTTGTTACATCAGAAAATAGTACATCAGTGTTAGCTGGTTGGGCTGATGCAGTAGGTGGGACAGTGATAAGTGGGGACATTGGCTTTGTATTTACACTTGACCCAGCAGGTAAAATTACACTACTTTGAGACTGAACAACCTCATCGACAACATCTTTTAGGGCTAGTAGTTCTCCCATGCCCCTATCCTCAGCATCTAATAAGTTCTTACTGTACATAAAGGCGTGGATGTACTCGAAACATCCCTCTGCGTCTCCGCTGGAAAGCTCTGCAGCATCTTTGCCTGGAGCAGGGCTGACTGTAGAAGCAATCTGGAAAAGTTCGTTTGATGACAGCGACAGTAGGCTTTTCCTGATGTCCCATACCAGGCTTTTCCTCTCCTGGTCTGCCATGACGACGTCTTCCCCAGTCTCTCGCAGTAGGTTGCTTTTGGGTCCAGCCCTCTTCCTCACTTGGTCTCAGCTTGTCTCACACAGACAGCTCACTTTGGGGCAGCCGGCATCACGCTGTCAGCTTTACCAGCACGAGGTGTTGTAGGTTGTGGGATTAGCTCATGGCAATGTGGAGAGCCAATCCCGGACGAGCCCCCAAGAATCTGTAACACACCCCAAGCAAGAGGGCGGCTGACAGATTATGTCTGGTTCTGAAAAAAACAGATAAATTATGAGATGGACGACAGGTAGTGTGTTTCCTCTCTCGCTTCTGCCAGATCTTTATTTAAACACATTCATGTGTTCACAACAGGTTGCAAAAACTTCTTAACATCTCTGTCTCACATTCCCAAAACCCAAAATCAGAATAAACTAAAATAGTATAATAATAGTATAAACAAAAATCTAAACAGTCATCTCTGTTGTTTGTTACTAAGAGCTATAAATCACACTTTTTTTCACACATCGTTTGATAAAGCAAACATTCCAGTATTGTACCATATACTAATGGCGTATCTGTGTAGTGGAAATCTCCACATCAACATTGCAGAGCGATCAGAATTATTATAGGTTATTACACTAACTTTAGACAATAACAGTGACAACATATCAAACTGTCTCTGCGAACACATTAACTCAAATATACAGGAGCCGTGGTGTACTTTTGTTACAAGAGGGTGCCTTAAGTTTAGAAAACAACAAAGCTAACAGCTACTCTAGGATGTGGCGAGCTAAGCTAGCTCCTACTCTCGATCGTAACACATTTCAATGAGCAAAACAGACGAATACAGATCCCAGCAAAACAAACTGCTGGTCAGGTTTTACCCTTATTTGGCATGTAAATTATGTGGACCACATGTGTGGCCTTATTACTTACTAACCTGAAAAAAACAGATAAATTATGAGATGGACGACAGGTAGTGTGTTTCCTCTCTCGCTTCTGCCAGATCTGAAGACGAGCAGTAGCGTCACACTAAACCATCTCACTGGGGCGGAAGTGCCCCCTTGTGGCGTAACTAGGGACCACACCACATGTTGGATCTCCAACAAAAATCACAAGATTAAGGCCCTTCCTTAACAAAACTACACCTAAAAGCTTATACAATGTACAAAAATTAAATCACATAATGTGACCACACATTACAGTGTGTCACACCACAAACAATTAACTTTACTTCCTAAAATGTGCCAAAATTCACAATGAGAGAGAAAAGGAGGGCACATATAATTCTTTCTTTCTTTTTTTATTCCTTTTTTATTTGGCAGGCCCCTCTTATCGGTTAGAGCGGCTCTAAAAGTTTTCTCTGAGATTACCTGAGAATGCAAAAGTCATATCTTATCTTTCCTATTATTCTAGAGTCAAAGCAAACTATCGTGTATGTCTCAAACCTGAAAAAGCCAACTATGAAATCATTTTACCTTGCATGCAGCTCAAGAACTTGAAAATAAATTCCATCAGTGAAAAGGGAAATGATTAGACACATGAATAAACATTTGTCTAATTATAACTCTATGACCACTGTTCTCTGTAGGTGGCTGAAAGTACCATCTAAAAGTACATTTCAGTCTCCTGTATTTGGTGCCATGGCTGAAAATCTGGAAATTTCCCTGATCCCAGCCCTGCTGATGCTGCCTCTCCTGCTGAAGGTTGCAGCGTTGCACTACCTGCTGGGTATAACCGTCCTGACAGCTCTGCCTGGCCTGGTGCTGTGGTACTACTATGCAACGCACCGAAAGAAGAGACGCACCCTCTTCTTCCTCACCCTCGCATTGTACTCTCTGGCCTACATGTATTACCTCTTCATCACAGAGATTTTACCGCGTGGGGACGTCAGCCAGCTGCAGATGTGCACCGTGACCTCTGGGATGATCTTCACTATAGTCTCTCTTATTCACACCAAGAAAGGCCCAGGATTTGTGACTGCTGCCATTCACAACTCTCACAGTCAGGAGGATAAAAAGGAGTCCACACAAGTAAATAATGGATCTCTCCAATCAGCAGCCTCTCCCTCAGGGACACCAGCAGAGCTGCAAACCCCAAAGGAGGGCCTCGGAGCAAAGTGGAGCAGGTGTCCTTTGTGCAAAATAATGCGACCACCGCGGGCTGGTCATTGTCGAACCTGTGGCTCATGTGTCCAGCGTTTGGACCACCATTGTATCTGGTGGGTCTGACTTCACGTCATGTTTATATATTTCCTTTGTAAGCAAAGCATTGTGTGTTTAATATTCAGTTCAGTTTGGGTTTATTCAGTTGCCTCAAGGTGTTTTATACTGTAAGGTAGAGATTCTCTCGAAAAACCCTCATAATCAAATGGTCCCTGCTGAGTAAGCACTATGCAATGGTGGGAAAGAAAAACTCCCATCTAAGAGAAGGAAACCCCTGGCAAATCGGGCCCGGGGGCACAGACATCTGTCATGACTGGCTGTGGGGGTATTGGAAAACAAGAGAAAAGGGAAAAAAGAGGGTACATGGAGCCCGGAAAAGCCACAGACTAAGGGAAAGATAAAGCAAAAATGACTTTTTCATCCCTGTCGGTACTGTCACTGCACTGTTTTTTGGAATAATGGAGGCAGGTAAGGAATTTATAGAATAACATGATGATAATTAATTACAATAGCCCAGCCAAGAAGTAATGAATGTATGAACTAGTTTTGTGGCATCATTCTGAGACTGTATGGTTCTAATTGTATATATTAATGTGCACATGAAAAAAAGTGTTACTATACATTTGTTTCATATGCGCATTGAAGGACACATCCTGGTCAAAAACAACTTCCAGGCTTCTCATAGTGTTGCTGAAGGCCCTGATAATGCCATCCAGAGTAAGTGTCTGGTTAACATCATGTTTCTAAGATTTATTAGGGCCAAGTGCATAACCTCAGTTTTATCTGAATTTAGTTTTAGAAAATTACAGGACATCCACGTCTTTATGTCTTAAACTATTAGTTTCATTTTTAGGCTGTCTGGCAGCATAATTGGTGGTCATGGTGGCCATTCTGCTGAAATAAACAACGAAATTAAAATGAGCTGTTGAATTTGTGGGTCCACACCTCTTGTGTTGTAATTAGATTAGGGGAACAAACCTGAGCAGAAGCTTGGACCAGGGGGACGTCACATTCACAGCTGATCAGCAGATGAGAACTGAACTCTCTTTTACATTTCCCCACACTAGAAAAAAATAGTTTAATTTTACTGTTAGATCATAATTTAGTAAGCACATGATGGGCCTCATCAGGCCATAAACACATCACATGTCATCAAGTTTTCCATAATCAGTTCCTTTTGACAGATTTTGATAAACGTACTCCAAAACTCATGCAGATGGATTTAGATTTTCCTATTAATATTATTATTTTGGGGACATCTACAAATTAGATTTTTTTTCTGCCACACTGAAAGTCCTCTTGCAGAGTGCTCTGCCAAGAGGAAAAACGAATGGGCACTCCAAAATGCTCACGCTCACTCACACACATCCACAGAAATCCAGACGGCAGGGAAGACCGGCAGGGAATCTAGAAGGCCTGTACACAGAGAAAAATAACGTTAGGAGGAAACTCTAGGTGATCACAAGGAATACTTTCAAAGGCTAGGCTACACTGACGCTAGGTAATGTGACGATCCAGCGAGGAAGCAGCCTCTCTTGCCATCTTAAGTAGTCTGCCAGGATCAGTGTGAATGAGCCACAGGTGTGTGTTCAGGGCGGGTTCAGAGGCGGGGAATCAAGGTCCAGTTCCGCCCTGGTGGGAGAGGCGAAGACAAAAAACACACACACCACGACCTCTGCAGATCTTGAGAACCATGACACTTCTAAACTAAATAAAATCTGTAAATGTAGCAGTTCTGTCATTTTATATACAGCATGATAGTGAGATACACATGTAACCTGGTCTCTCTGGTGTTGTGTGTCCCTGTTGAGATGTTGTAGGATAAACAGCTGTGTAGGACAGGCAAACCATCGCAGTTTCCTGCTGACCCTCTCTGTGTTTGTGTTGACCTCTCTGTACGGGATCAGTTTGGTGCTTTGCAGCCTCTGTCCTCATCAGTATCTAATGACAGCGCTCTTCTACTGCCCAGGCGTCTACACTCAGTCTAGGTACAGCACTCTATATGTTTTTTTTTTCTGCTGCAGCCTTGAAATTGAATCACTTTAATCATTAAATAATTATTTCAATTCATCAATGACAATTTTAATTACTGTTTTTGGTGTGTTTTTCTTGAATTTGTCCTGCCAGTATGAGAAGAAAAGGTGGGTTATGTTGCAGTAATGATTTGTTCTCTTTACTTTTACAGCACAGCACTTTGCTTTACCTGTGCGTGGTACAGCAGCATTGTCGCAGGTGGACTGCTTTACCTCTTGGTGGCACAAGTTCTCAATATCAGCTTTAACGTGACAGAGCGAGAGGCTCAGCTGGCTCTGAGGAACAAAACGGGCCAGAGCCGCCTGTGGGGACTCGTTGTTGACACAGGAGAGTATTCTCGTGGCTTCTATCAGAACTGGGTTGAGTTCCTCACCATGACAGATGCTTCAGCTTCTCCTCGGTCCAGCCTTACTGACTTGGTCTAGTTGTACTTAATGCACTCGGTGACATCGTGGTAATACACTGTTCGTGCTGCATGCATGAAGAATTCGATTTCTTTTTTTTTTTCAATACATTCCAGGACTGCGGTACTAATAGGAACATGTTTTTAATGACTGTTTAAAGATGCATAGATGTGTTTGGGGTTTGGATTTTTAGCATCATTTTCTGTTGAAGCTTTTGACCTGGACACATGCAAGACAGTCTGTGGATTTTGTGCCTTTTATAAAATTTAATCGAAGACTGCAGACATTATAGCCTGCCTTTTTATACACGTGCAGAAAGTAAGAAGGAAATATGTTGTCTTTATAAAAAAAAAATAATCTCACTGCATGCAAGTCAAAAAAATCTAATAAACTTCAAAATGATACAAAAAAAACATTAAATGATTCTGGAGTTCAAATCAAAGAAGATAAACCAGAAACAAAACTGCCGGATTCAAGACTAGATAGCTGTCCTTTACTAATTTAATATCCAGTAGCAACGTGGTTTGGCCCTAAGATGGCATCAGAGGGAAAGCCAAAGAAAAGCAAATGGTCACTTTTGACCCGTTCTGCAGACATGCACTCAGTAAATACTGACACCACTGTACTGGTCAAGTTGGAAATTTAAAAAGAAACAAAGATATATTAAAACAATTAATAAGAAGGCAAGAAAAACGAGTTATAGAAGGATCTGCATCTGTGAGAAGAGGCCTAACTAATACAGAACAAAGAGGCTAGCTTAGCTCAGTGTAAGATGTTAAAATAATGTCTAAAATATGTTGCATGTGATGGTTAGAGCAAGAACAAAGTTCATCACCTTGGACACAATAAAATGTGCGTTTTGTGCCTTTCTTCTCTGCAGTGTGCTGCATTATTGTGTGTGTTTTTTAACGAATGTTTTTTGGTCATAACTGTCTCACGGTGCCTTCAACACTGATCTACAAATCTAAACACACATGCCAATCCTTTCTCTAATTATTCTGTTATAGATAATAATTTATGTAAACAGTTAAATCACTGTTCTCAGTCATATAGTGTGAATTGAAAATGAAACCCCATCTATTCTACTGTAATTTCTAGTCTCAATTTTCATTTCACACTGTTCACTAATTAGCATTATTTCTCATAATCCACATTTTGGGTGGAGCACATCAATAAATATTCTTATACCGATACATTTCTTCCATTTGAAGGCATATTTCATCCCTGTAACTTCAGTGCCAGCACTTTTAGCTTTTCCTCTGCTGCCACCCTCAGGCCACTCTGTGCTTAACATTAACAAAAACACCCAATAACATTAATATTAAGTCTGTTGCTCAGTCAGTTTGTGATGTGTATCGATGTCTTGATTCTAGGTTTAAGCAACCAGTCTCAGCAAGGGGTTAAAGTAAGTTTAAAAATACAGTTTCCTTAAAACAAATAGAAATCAAAGAGGGGGGGGGGATCTAATCACAAAGAAAAATATCTGTGTCCCTTCACAAAAGAGATGAGTTGGTGGGCTGGGGACAGTTGTGGTTGCTTCCTTAATGGCAGTCCTCCCACAGCTACCACTATGGGTTGAGTTGGTATCACACTTCATCCTCAGTCAGCACTGCCTTGAGATTTGGGCCACAGGAAACATGTCTGCACCCAGAAACACAAAGGAATGAAATGTGTTTGCTCCTTTCAGTCGGTTCACAGCATGTTTAAGACATTTGAGGGAAGTCATTATATCACTGGAAGACTTACCAATATTAAACCTATTCAGCCTTAAATGAGGGAACAAAAACACATAAAAGAAGATTGTGTTGGTGTGTCCATCACTAGTGCCAAGTGCACATAAAGAGATGAAAAAGGGGGATAAACAACATAATTTATGCATCATTTATAGCACTGTACAAAGTGTTAAAGTGAGGCGGAGCAGATGTCGATCAGTTGTCCATCAAAGTCTGGCATTTTAAAAATAGGATAATTTAAAATACAATTTTAAAAAATGTCAGCAAACAAACACAAACTAACGCTTACTCAAGACGACTAAATTAGGACAACTTCTTCATTGTGAGCATTTCCCAGGGAGAGAAAACAATGTGAGACACCTTCACTCAAAGTAGGCAACATCACCCACTGCCTACAATGCAGGCAACAGCAAATGGAGCTTTTGTATAGCACAGGAGTTACATTAACACCTCCTGCATCTTCCATGTGAAGTATGGGAAACTGCTGCAGCCTTCTCACAACCAAAGCATTCACAAAGTGATTTGTAATCCTTTGTAATCTTTGGGAATGATTTCATCCGGCAGCCAGCACGCTAACTTGCTGGGCTAGTGTTTCCCTAGCAGTCAGAGGTTACCAGGGGGTCACTGACTGGCATCTGGCCTAAATGCAACAGTAATTAGGTCACAAGAAGGTAACCCTTATGTTTTAACCAAATTACCAGAAGGCCACAATCTGTGGGTAGTGATCAAACAAGCAAGTTCACTCTGGACCCAGATAGATGGTGGATGGATGGTGTGACACTTTCATTCTTGTCACATAAAAGGTTGTTAGAAGAACCATTGATTACCTTTTGTAGTGAACAAGAACAGATCAAACTTTGAGATTCTTCATCACTCAACAGCAGTGGAAAAAAGATTCCACAAATGTATTTACTTATTATTGTTAGCTTATCCAGGGAATCATTTCAGGTTACTACACAGGGAAGCGTGATTAGGAATCCAGTTTGCGAGCCATGTGTTTTGTCTGTGCGCGTTACTGTCACATCTGCTGACAGCTACATTTGATTCTGTGGTCTCAGTCGCAGAAAGCGCTGGAGTTTAGCCTTGTTTACCACTGTGGATTCAGTGTACTTTGTTTCAAAACAGATTTTTTTTTGTCTCCACTCAAGCTGAAATTTAATTACTACTTTATTTGCTTTCCAATTCTCTGACATCCCAGCTGATTTGTTATTCAAATTTTTGATTTGTTTTTGTGTGTTTCTCCTGCCAGCTGTTTGCTATATACCTCTCATATGGTTCACTGAATTCTGCCTTTGCATGGTTGTGAAACCATGCATGCAGGTTCATGTGGTGAACCCATCCCCGAACCCGGGTTTTGTCTAGGTGTGTGTGTGTGTGCGCTGGCCTCGAGGGAAGAGGTAATCTCCCTCGGCTATATAAAGGAAGTCAGGCAGAACCTCAACAGCACACTTCCAGATCTTCATCCACACTCTCCCACATCATCATTTCTTCACTCATCATCAGCAGCCATGCATTTACTTCTCACTCTGCTGGGAGCTGTGCTCTCCTCTCTGATGGTTTCTTCTGAAGTCCAACCTCAGGCAGACTTCAATGTACAGGCGGTAAGACAAATGGCTACATTAGTATGTTTTATTTTACAATATTTATTTCTATGATCATTGTATTTATTTAATTCCCTATATCGTTTGTAAGTCCAGCAGCAATGCATGTTCAACTTGCTTATATGGTTTTGGCTTTTCACTTTTTGACTTTTGTGTTTCATGCTGTGATAAATCTTTTGTTCACTGCCTTCATAAACAAAAGCAATGTAGCTGTCTTCAAAAACAAAGAAAAAGAAGAAGGCGCACATGAAGTGTTTTTTTCCCCTCTGTCTTCCAAAGCTTACGCGAGTTATTAAAACACACTTTTTTGTAAAGGTGATCACAGAAAGTGTTTCAAAAACGCTTCAGTAAAGTTTTCAACTCCCGATGCTTTCCTCTTGTGTGCCCACAGATGGCAGGTAAGTGGTACCTGATTGGAATTGCCACTGATGCCCAGTGGTTTGTCAGTCACAGAGCCAGCATGAAGATGGGCACGGCCATGATTACCCCAACTGCTGACGGGGATCTGGAGATGTCATATTCCAGTCTTAGGTAAGTGTGAGGGCATGAGGACAATGGACATTTAAATAAATAGGAATATATATCTATATATCTGTATATAAATATATATGAAAGACAACATGTGAAAGAATTAATGTTTTAGTGATCTCTTTGCAGCCCTAATGGCTCGTGTTGGAGAATGAACAATCTGGCCAAAAAAACTGAGATACCGGGAAAGTTCACATACACAAGTCGGCGTGAGTGCACCCACACACAGAAGCACGATTTAACGATCTAGTACATTTGCCTTTTCTGCTTTCATAATTTCATGACCCCTTTTCTGCTGCATTCCCTTTGTCAGGCTGGGGGTATCTCAGTGACTTGCGCATGGTCGACGTGAAGTATGACGAGTATGCCCTGATTCATTCCATCAAAACAAAGGGGAAAGAAAGCTATGTTGTTAACAAACTATATGGTAATATGGCATTTATCTCTGATTCTACACTCTGCTCAATCCATTTTAACCTGTTCTGCTGGTCGGTAAAGCTATACCTGCTGCAGCAGATTTACATCATCTGTTTTCACAGGGCGTGGTGTGGACCTCAGCGCTGAGGTGCAAGAGAAGTTCATTCAGTTCTCCCTGCAAAGCAGCATCCAGCCTGAAAATATTGTCATCCTTCCCAAAAACGGTACTTTTACCTCTGAGATGTTTTATTTAAAATAACTGCAATCAAGAGTGATGTTATGCACTGATCACTTTTCCATTTTCTTTCCCTTTTCCTCTCTATAGAGCAGTGCCCAGCTGCCTAACCTTGTGTCCAGGTGATCATCTCACCGAGGAGCTTTCACTGTTCTGAAAATCTCACGTCGATGACCTGAGACAGTTTGCTTTTTACTTTACTATCTCTGCTCTTTCGTTATTAAGAGAGCTCATAATATCACAAAATTATATTCATCACTTTGCATTTATCCACCTGCTGTTATAACCACAGAATTAAAAAGTATGAAATGGCTAAAATCTTTTGATTTACTCAATTTTTAAACTAATACTTTGAATTACATCCATAACAGCACAGCTAAAACCTTCTTTTTATCAAGTCTTTGTATCTACACACTTTGCAAAGATTTAGATACAAAAAATAATAGAAGAACCTGTGAATTAAAAAAATATAAAATATACATAATCACAGAAGATGACCAAAACAATGCACCAGTGTTCTGAATTTGTATCTACAAACATGCAAGTTTCCCTTTCTACAGGCAAAAGTACGTAAGTAAGTCGAGAAAACAAGGAGTTCAGCCCTTAATTTTAAAACAGCAGCAGCAGATATACTGTTCATCTTTCATTTAGACGAGACAAAGCAACAGGGGTGACAGACTTTGACCATTTTGTCACAGCACACAGAGTTTATTTGAATCCAAACAAAACACCCACCAAGTCCGAAGTAGATCAGATGAACTGTCGACCAGACAGACTGACAGACAAACATACAGATTGCTTGAGCCATTAGTGCGACAAAACTTCATATATTTGTTTTCCAGGATTAAAGATCTATTATAACTGGCACGGAATGCAGGCAGGAGAAATCATTAACAGCAAAACACGTTACTAGTACATCTCCTCAGCCTAGTGGTGTCATGGTCTCAAAGCTGTGCAGTAGATAAAAGAATCTGAGGGATGATACAAAGGTGACCAAAGTTACTGTAACAGTTGGTGAAATGTTAGTATTTGACCACTAGGCGGAGCTCTTGTAATGATAATGTAACTAACTCTTTTTATTTTGTATGTTTTATTTTTGTGTTGAGCATGTTAACATTTTCCTTTTTTGCCTACCGGATTGGTGTACAGTTAATTTGATACATGGAAAATAGCCGGTTAATTTTGTAAATATAAGGTAAGGGCAGAGGTCACTTCCTGTTTTGGAAAAAAGTCAGAGAAGCTGCGCATGGTGACGGTCTAGCCGTGTAAAAGTCAAGCTAAGAAAGAAGAAATAAGCCCTAAGTTCCAGTTACACCGGTTTGTCTACTTGCAGGCCAAAGTGGTATGTTTGTTTATATTTTGTGAATTTTATATTGTAATATGTTTTAATGCTGAAATATAATTTTCTTGTACATTTGTATTCACCAGTTCTACGGTGTACCTGTACGTTAAGAGAAGCACAGTAAACATCAGTAAAGAAGAACTCTCGTGTCTCTCGTGTATGTGTACAAGCCGGCATAGTAGAACACTCCACTGCTCCGGAGAAGGCAACGAGATGGTTGGACCGACGCTACTAGCAAGAGACGCTACTAGCAAGAGAAGTTACTAGCAAGAGAAGTATCACATGCTCCAGCAAATGCATTGAATACGTAAAGAAGCAAGCTAACAAGTGAAAGATAGTCAAGCAAGCACAAAAGTCCGTGTCTTGGAAGTAACAAAGCACTTGTAAATTGTTATCAAGCCTCAGTTCCATTTGAAATTCAAAGTGACCTTTCATATTAAGGAGCAGCTAAAATCAAGATTTATCAAGTAAATGTTAAAGTCAAGTGAAAATACTATTAAGACAACATGGCAGATGAAAATGAAGATGCAATACAGCCCACTGAAGAAGTAAGTGCTGAGGATAATTTTCAAAATGATGAAAGTAAAGAGCAGACAAATGGAGAAGAAACTCCACAGTGCTCAGTATTTACTGAAGGCACACAGTCAGAAAGCTTACGCAGAAGCCAGCGCACACGCACTCTCACTGAAAAGGGACAATCCTTACAAGAAGCCAAGTTAAATGACTTGACAAACAATTTTGAGCGAGTTTACAAGAAGTGGAAATACCACATAAACTTATTTAAAAGAATGGTGAAGAGTAAAGACATTGAGTTAATACCTGAAGCTGTAAGTGTTATAGACACTAGTATGACTGACATCTGTAACATTCATGATGAGATCAGAAAAATACAAAGTCCTGATATTGAAATGCGCAGAAGATGTGATGTGTGCATGGCTATCAGTGAAACTGCCAGAGCAAAGGCTCGGTGCCTTTTAGAAGAAGATGGTGATCCAAATAGTATACCCTGGCCTGATTCAGAGTCCGTGTATGACAGCAGTTCATCCAGTGCTTCTTCAAGGATCACATATAAGTCAAGGTCTATCTCTGGGATGTCAAAGCAATCATATCTGGTCACACTACAACAAAGACAAGAAGCTGCAGCTGATGTAGCAGCTACAGAAGAAGTCATTAAAATAATGAAAACACAGCATCAGTGTGAGGAAGAAATCAGAGAACTTTAAGTTGAGGATGCAAGGAAAAGAGCTCAATTTCTAACTGAGAGCACCTCAATAAAGACAAGGTTAGATGAAAAGAGAAAGGAAGTGGAACTTTTGAGAGAATTGCAAAAGTGTAATGCAGCACAAGCAAGATTGAAAGTGTATGCTGAAAGTGTGAATAGTGAGGATGAAGACAAATCTCCTGTTCATTCCCAAGTAAGACAAGATAGTTCCGTCCCGCAACCAAGCTTTCCATATGTGAACTCGAAACCATTCATCCCATCTCAAGTTAGAGCTCCGCAACAAATTGCACCTCTCCGAGCCTCTGTCCCTCAAACAGCAATTCGTAGTGCAAATGAAACGCCCTCCACTGATCTTGTAAGGATGCTCGCTGAAGCTATCACTGCAAACAGAATCCCAATCCCAGAGCCTCCAGTCTTCACAGGTGATCCACTGCAGTATAATGACTGGAAGTTGTCTTTTCAAACATTAGTTGACCGCAAGAATCTGCCAATTCAAGAAAAGCTATTCTTCCTGAGAAAGTATGTTGGAGGTTCAGCGAAGAAGGCTATTGAAGGACATTTTCTGGTTGGAACAGACACCGCTTATCATGCTGCCTGGGAGATACTCAACGACAGGTTTGGAGATCCCTTTGTGATAGGCAAATCATATCGTGACAAGATTCAGTCATGGCCAAAAATTAACAACAAAGACACTAAAGATCTATGTGAGTTTGCAGATTTTCTAAGCAGTGTTGAGTCAGCCATACCTTATGTTCAAGGTTTACAAGTTTTGCATGACTGCGTGGAAAATCAGAGGATAGCTGCAAAGCTGCCTGATTGGCTAAGTGCACGGTGGAACAGAACGGTGACAGAGTTTCAAGATGAACACAGAATGTTCCCAGATTTTAGTCATTTTGTCAAATTCCTGAATAAAGAAGCAAGAATTGCATGTAATCCTATCACTTCTCTGCCTGCAATAAAGCCGACTGAACAAGACAAGCATGCATTCAAAGACAAGCCCAAAAGAAACTACATGCTGAATGCTAAGTCACTTAGTACAAGCTCTAGTGAAAGGACAAATGTCACATGTCTCTTTTGTAAGAAACCTGGTCACACGCTTCAGAAATGTCGCAAGATAATGGACAAGTCAGTTGAAGAGAGAGTAAAGTTTGTGCAGTCTGAAAAACTGTGCTTTGGTTGCCTCAAGACTGGTCATAACTCTAAGAACTGCACTTCCAGAAGTGTGTGTGACAAATGCCAAAAGCCTCACCCAACTTGTCTACATCAAGACAGAGAGAAAAGAGACAAGGAACAAAGAAAGAATAGCCAACAACAATTTAAGGCTAACCAGGAAACAGAGGTTTCTGAAGTACAAGAGCAAGTATCTAACCAAGTTACATCCAACAGAGTTGTGCAACAAAAGTCAAAAGGTTGTACTTCCTCAGTTGTCCCAGTTTATGTATCCACTGTGGATGAACCAGAGAATGAAAAGTTGGTGTATGTTTTGCTCGATACTCAAAGTGACACCACTTTCATCTTGAAAGACACAGCTCAGTCGCTCAACGCCATGTTAGAGCCAGTTAAACTCAAGATTTCCACTATAACGTCCAAAACAAAAGTTGTTTCAAGCAGCAAGTTAAAGGACTTACAAGTAAGAGGCATTTACTCTGAAACGAGAATCAAACTACCAACAAGCTATACCAGAGACTACATTCCTGCTAACAGATCACATATTCCCACAAACAAAACAGCAGAGAACTGGTCACATTTGAAACATTTATCAAAGGAGATGGCTCCCAAGCTTGATTGTGAAGTTGGACTACTGATCGGATATAACTGTCCTCAAGCATTGCTCCCTCTAGCGGTGGTCAGTGGTGATCGAGACCAGCCATTTGCACAGAAATCTCTGCTTGGCTGGAGCATCATTGGCTACAGTGACTCTGAAGGTGATTGTGAAGATGAAATAGGAGTAAGCCATCGTGTTATTGTTAGACAAGTCTTGCCAGCTGTAGGACCAGCTCACAAGCTCAAAACGGAAGTTCACTTTGTAAGCAGAAACAAAGTCAAAGAAATACTTACTCCAGCCGAGATACTTAATGTGCTAGAGATGGACTTTGTTGAAAAAAGTGTTGAAGAAGAGTCAATGTCACAAGAAGATCTACTGTTTCTAGCCAAAGTAAAAGAAGGCATAAAACAAAGGCAAGATGGCCACTTTGAAATGCCACTACCCTTCAGACAAGAAAGACCTGACTTGCCAAACAACAAACTTTGTGCAGAACACAGACTGAAGTGTTTAGAAAGGCGTCTCAGAAAAGACGAGCGCTACTACAAGGACTACGTGACTTTCATGCAAGACATCATAAAGAGAGGTGACGCAGAGAAAGTGCCAGAGGCTGAGCTAAATAATCAACCAGCATGGTACATTCCTCACCATGGCGTCTACCATCCGCAGAAGCCAAATAAGATCCGCGTCGTCTTTGATTGCTCTGCAAGGTTCCAGAATACATCGCTCAACGAGCATCTCCTGTCAGGACCTGACCTCACAAATACTCTTGTTGGAGTTCTGTGTCGTTTCAGGAAAGGACGTGTAGCTGTCATGTGTGACGTGGAGCGCATGTTTCACCAGTTTCATGTTGCCCCAAAAGATCAAGATTACCTCCGATTCCTATGGTGGGAGGATGGTAACATGGAAAAGTCCACATCAGTGTTTCGCATGAGAGTCCACTTGTTTGGTGCAGCATCTTCACCAGGATGCGCAAACTTTGGATTCAAGCATGTCGCTGCGCAAGGTGAAAATAAGTTCAGTGAAGCCACGGTGAAGTTCATGCAACGCAACTTCTACGTGGACGACGGTTTGGTGAGTGTGGATTCAGTGCAAGAAGCTATTCAACTTGTAAAGGAAGCTAGAGAACTGTGTGCCACCGGTAAGCTGCACCTGCACAAGTTCATTAGCAACAGCAAGGAAGTGATTGCTGCTATCCCAAAGGAAGAATGTGTAGCAGGAGCAACTGATCTGGATCTGGCACTAGGAGAGCCAAAGATAGAAAGAGCCTTAGGGGTCCAATGGTGTGTAAGCTCAGACACCTTTCAATTCAGGGTGATTGTAAAGAATAACCCCTTCACTAGAAGAGGAGTGCTCTCGACAGTGGCCTCAATATTCGACCCACTTGGATTCGTCGCTCCGTTCATTTTAGTTGGTAAGAAACTCCTCCAAAGAATGTGTCAGGAAAAGCTGGACTGGGACGAGCCGCTTCCAGAAGATCTCAAGCCTCAATGGGAAGCTTGGCTCAGAGACCTCCAGAACCTGTCCTCCATAAAGATATCACGTTGTTATGTCCCATCAACATCTGACCAAGTGAAGCAGTATGAGTTACACAGCTTTTCTGATGCCAGTGTAACCGGTTATGGTGTGTGCTCATACTTGAGAACAGTGACCAAGTTTGGAGAAGTACAGTGCACTCTTGTGATGGGTAAAGCAAGAGTCGCTCCTACTAAAGTGACAACCATCCCAAGATTGGAGCTTTCTGCGGCTGTAGTAGCTACGAGAGCAGCTGACTTTCTAAAGAGAGAATTGGAGATCCAAAATATTCAGGTGTACTACTGGACTGATTCCAAAGTTGTCCTTGGTTATATTAACAACGACGCAAGGCGCTTTCATGTATTCGTTGCTAACAGAATACAGAGAATCAGATCAAGTACAGAACCAAGTCAATGGCGATATGTTGCCTCTGAACAAAATCCTGCAGATCACGCATCACGTGGAGTCATGACAAAAGAACTAGTACAGTCCAACTGGTTCACAGGACCAAGTTTTTTATGGCAAAAGGAACTACCACAAGAAGATGCTAAAGTGAAAGAGATCAGTATCGAAGATCCAGAACTCAAAGTCACAACAGTATTCGCAGTTAAGGCAAAAGAAGAGAAATCCATTTTAGAACGACTGGAAAAATTCTCAGATTGGACGAGAGTTGTGAAAGCAATAGCAAGATTAAGACGACGTGTAAAGTATGCAAAGAACTCAAAGTAAATGTCCAATGAAAGTACTACGTTGGAAGAAAGGAAAGAAGCCGAGGAGTTCATCATACAGACAGTTCAACAAGAAGCATTTGGAAAGGAAATTAAGATCATAAAGGATAAGGAGGAAGTCAGACCATCTCACTCAAAGCTACTTCAGTTAAGTCCATTCCTTGATCAACACAATATCTTGAGGGTAGGAGGAAGACTTACAAAAGCATCAATCCATCCCAACATCAAACACCCAGCCATTCTGCCAAAGAAACAAATCCAGCTGTACTGGAAATGTTTTCAGAGGTCCAAACTCTTTGGCTTTGTCATGATTCGAGTTTTGAGGAGAAGACAAACGACTGCATGGTCTCAGTAGATGTCAGAATAGTGATCTTTATTACACACTTCTGAACCAGAAGTATGGGAAGACTGACGTACAGCAACAATCTCCAAAGAGTGGACCGTTCCCCATCCTTATATAACCCATGATGACATCACACAGTTAGACCTTACTGGAAATGATAACAGTCTCCCCATAGTCCAAAGTTCTCCTTATACAAACATCAGATGATACTTTAGAGAAAAACAAGTGTGTGACATGTCATGTTGTGCAGTTCTGTGAGCCTGTATGTCCAACTAGAGAATGTCCTGACATGACCTCCCTGTGTAAATAAGGGTGAACGTGCGTGTTTACATAACTCTCTATGTGCATGTTCTGATGTAGGCCTGCAAATGAATTAGAACAAGGTCCTGCTGGACCCTCCAGTTATGGACGGTGAATACAATGCTGTGGGTACCATTTGAGACTTGATTACAATGATGATAACATGCATACATTAATCTTTACTCAGATTACCATAGATATAAAACAAAGATTATACTGTCATCAGATTCCACAATGGTAAATGATTAATGATTGATACTTCTAATTATAACTGTGATCATAAGAATACAAAATAAAATATCTCCTGGTCACATTCCTCCTCTTTGGGCTGGCTTGCCAGCCCAACTCACACCAGGATTTGTCTCCAAACCAAACAAACACGTTATGACACTTATCAACCCCAACACCTCCGTTGTTTTCCAATTTTCCCACAACCCAGCTGTTCTTTTAGCTTCAGACTCGAGTTTCAGCCTGTCACGCTTCAGGCCCCTTTACCACCTCCTCTTGGAGTGAAGAAACGCCCTCGGATTCTTCTTTCTTCAGCTCCCCAGGTAGACTACTGAGTGAGCTAGCCACGTTGCAGAGGATTATTCTGCCTCTGTTTTACCACCCGTGTTGTGACTTGGAATGAGCTTTTCCCTGAGCTCCCCTCTGCTCATTCACCTTGAGACCACTAGAAGCAGAACTATTACTTCCGGAGCTTGGCACGCTCCCTCCATCCTTCCGGTTTTCATGTTCCAATGCTGCTGAAGGTTTGAGGCAGAGGAGGTTACACCTCTCCATCCCCTGGAAGCTCAGTAGCACAGCTCTCGGTGCCAGTTCCGCTCAGATCTCCTCCACGCACTCCTCGAGACCTCATTGTTCTGGTGTCTACTCCTTTCTCTGCAAGAGACAGAAGCCAACCCCTCTCCCGCGCTGGCTCTCATAACCTAATGTTGTTAACTGTATGTATTCCAATCCTATGCTATGCCTATGTGTGTAAGCGTGCATACATTTAACCCTCTGCACGTGAAGTCAATAGCTCCAATATATCAATCCGATCCGTTGTCGGATGAAGCTTTTGACCTTCACAGACTAAGTGCCAGCTCCTTATAAGCACATTTGCAATGTGTGTATAAAAGTGAACAACAGACCGCAAACAAATTGGGCATTCTTAATTCCAACTTAAGTGTAGTACTCAGTTTCTGATCATCTAATTATGCTTCTGACTGGTCCCCTAAATTGTCTAAAAACCTTTAATTTTGCCATACCTAAATTATTAAAACACAAAGCAAATCATAGACCCCCTATATAGCTTTTGCCTTTATGAGCACACTTCAATAATGAGCAACAACCTGCAATCTGTACCAAAAATCTTCATGGTCACACCTGCAATTAAAGATCAGATGCATTTTATACCTGTTTTAATTCTTCCTTATATAGAACCTCCTCAGTTTCAGGTTAGTTGCAATTAGTCTCAATTAATCGTTCTAGTTGTATTTTGCAATTCAGCTAAAAAGCAAACCTGTTAAAGCAAACAGCTTATTTACAACCACCTGCAAATCATGAGAGTAATAAAAGATTCAGGACAACAGACAAGTATCATGTTCAGGATTTCTCTGATCATTAAATCACTATTATTGCCACAATTTATTTTATTCACCCTTTGGGCAATGTTACTCCACTTGTGTATCCCTACCAAGAGCTCCCTAGTGGCCAGTTAGTGAGCTCTGTCAAACAGTCCCCAAATTAGTTATTTGTTATTATTACTTGTTTTATTATTATTCTTTTGTTTTCATGTCACTTGTCTGTTTTCTACTGCACCCTCCTCACACATTCTTAACAAAGCAAAGCAAACATTAGCAGCACATCCACATTCCAGAGGTGCTATAAAAAGATTTCCTGTAAAAAGAATCACACATAAATTCATCCACCCTCTTGTTCTATCTCGGTGGAGGTTAACCTTAAGTCGTAGTCAAGTCTTGTCAGCTTTTACCAGTCAGTCCGTTTGTTTTATTTCCAGTCTTTCATCCATTCTTTCATTCATCCATTCTTTCTTTCTTTGCTGATAGTGGAAACCATCGCCGCATTTAGATTTCCGCCCTCAGCAAAATGAGCTCATTTCAAAAAGAAAAAGAAGAACTTGAGATCGGATTACCTCGCTGAATCCTTTTTTGGGCAGGGACTCTCTGTCATGAATCGCTGTGTGGCAGGCAAGCAGGAGTGGTGGACCCAAAATGCAGAACTCAGACACGGAAGTGAAACTTAAGGCGCAGCTTTATTGCTGGAAAAAACCTCGTACAAACTAAACTCACCAAAAGAAAACCAAAAGTCAGAACAGAGGAACCAAGGACTGAAACACTGGAAAGAAACACTAAACTGGAGCAGGAGACCAAACACTGGGAACATAGAAGCAGAACACACAGCTAGTTGAGGGTACGACGCGACAGAGAGCACAGGAAAACACAGGGCTTAAGTACACGGGGAGTAATCAGGGAATGGGCCACAGGAGGGAGACACAGCTGGGAGCAATAAGGCTAACGAGACAGGGGAGAGGTAAAACTGAACACACTGACATGAGACATGAACTTTCAGAATAAAACAGGAAACTGACACAGAGAATCAGACAGGACACTGAACATGACAGGCAGACTCATGAGCAGACACAATAACACCATGGACAGACAGAGGGAACACAGAGAAGTGGGAGCAGGCAGGCAAAGAACAGAAACCTAACAAATGGCAAAATCACAACAGAATACACACTCGGAATGAACAAAAGCATAAGGAAACACAAAACACTGAGTCCTCAGACTCAGGACCATGACAGTACCCCCCCCCAAGGGCTGGCACCAGACAGCCCAACAGAAACACAAAAACGGACCAAAACCAAAAAACCCCCCCACGAACCAAAAAACAGAAAACGACCCGACCAGGGCGGGCGGTGGGGGTCCAGGACGGAGGGACACAGTCCGAAAAGGCCCAGACGGACAAGGTCAGGGGGCCGACCCGGAGGCCAAAACAGTTCAGTTCCGGGGGCCGACCGTGTGAAAGGCAGCGGCAGTGGGGCAGGTCCGGAGGCCGGCCACGCAGTAGGCAGTGGTGTGGAAACAGTTCTGGGGGCCGACCGTGCAGACGGCAACAACGGCGTGGAAACAAGTCCGGGGGCCGACCGTGCGGACGGCAACGGCGGCGTGGAAACAAGTCCGGAGGCCGGCCACGCGGAAGGCAGTGGCGGCGTTCAGGAGGGCGTCCACGGTGGCGGAGATGCCCAACAAGCGGCCTGGCAGATGACCGACGATGTGGAGGTGGTAGTAGGGGACCTGAAGGCTGCGTGGCCCCTGCAGCCCCAGGCGAGGCGCAAGCTGAGGCCGGACCAGACGAGGCGCAAGCTGAGGCCGGACCAGACGAGGCGGATGAGGATGCGGAGGCCGGGCCAGACGAGGCGGATGAGGATGCGGAGGCCGGGCCAGACGAGGCGGATGAGGATGCAGAGGCCGGGCCAGACGAGGCGGATGAGGATGCAGAGGCCGGGCCAGACGAGGCTGATGAGGATGCGGAGGCCGGACCAGGCAAAGCAGCTGACGAGGATGCTGAAGCCGGACCAGGCAAAGCAGCTGACGAGGATGCTGAAGAGGAGGCCACTGCAGGTGATGCGGAGGCTGGACCAGGCGAGGATGAAGGCACGGGGGCTGGACCAGGCGAGGATGAAGACACGGGGGCTGGACCAGGCGAGGATGAAGACACGGGGGCTGGACCAGGTGAAGCGGATGAAGCCGAAGCATGCGCTGGACCAGGCGACGCTGAGGATGCTGAATCCGGACCAGGCGACGGCGTGGAGGATGCAGCAGAGGCCGGGCCAGGCAACGGCGTGGAGGATGCAGACGGAGGCGCTGCAGCAGGTGGCGGCATGGATGAAACTGCTGCTGCAAGCGTGGATGAGGCTGCTGCTGCAAGCGTGGATGAGGCTGCTGGTGGAGCAGCTGGAGGCTGGATGGGCTCCTCGGGCCCCCCAGCTGACGAGAAAGGAGGCTGGACGGGCTCCTCGGGCCCCCCAGCAAAAACAGTCTCAGAACCAGTGGGCACTGGAGCCCCTGGCACACACAGAACAGAACCAGCAGGTGCGGAGACTTCTGGCAGGAACGCAACAGAACCAACAGGTGCGGGGGCCTCTGGCAGGAACGCAACAGGACCAGCAGGCGCGGGGGCCTCTGGCAGGAACGCAACAGGACCAGCAGGCGCGGGGGCCTCTGGCAGGAACGCAACAGGACCAGCAGGCGCGGGGGCCTCTGGCAGGAACGCAACAGGACCAGCAGGCGCGGGGGCCTCTGGCAGGGACAGAACAGGACCAGCAGGCACACGGGCCTCTGGCAGGGACAGAACAGGACCAGCAGGCACACGGGCCTCTGGCAAACACATGGCAGACTGCAGCTGCACAGAGCATTGAGTCTGCTCAGGCAGCAACGGCCGGGTGCGGTCCTCAGCTGGCTTCCTAACCGCCAGGGGTCCAGAGTCTGCTGGGGGCTGAAACCCAGCCTCTGGGGAGGCCCTGGAGTGAATCTCAGTCTCAGAGCTGGCCAGCTTTTGAGGACTGATAACAATATTGTTTGGTTTGTCTCTCTGATTAGAATTCAAGGTTGTGGAACAGTTCTGTAAGGGTTGGATAGACATAGCTTGCTGTACCGGAGGTGTAGGTGAAGATGATGGCTGTATAGGTGGCTGAGCTGAGGGCAACTGAGGAAAAGGTCGGGAAAATGATGGTTGTGAAGTTTGAAACCGAGCTGACGATAAGGCTGATGATTCCTCTACCAACTGAGCTATTGACTGGGCTAAGGATTGAAATAAGGTTTGTAGTAAGTCAGGCTGTGGATGTGACTGTGCTATGGGAAGCGAGGCTGAATGTGGTGGAGGTGGCGACTGAGCTTCGGGCCGGGCGGCTAACAGAGCTTCGGGCCGGGCGGCTAACAGAGCTTCGGGCCGGGCGGCTAACAGAGCTTCGGGCCGGGCGGCTAACAGAGCTTCGGGCCGGGCGGCTAACAGAGCTTGGGGCGAAAATGGTGGTGGTGGAGTTGGTGTCTGGGCTACAGGCGGCTTCTGAGCAGGAAACACAGGACACTGAGCTACAGGTGGCTGCTGAGCAGGTGACACTGGAGACTGAGCTGAAAGCGGACGGGCAGCTGACTGAATAAACATAGCTCCAGAATAAACAGTTCCAGATGAAACAGTCTTAACTCCTGGGTCCGAAGGAGCATCAGAAGCACAGTCTTTTGAACCAAAGTGGAAACGATCGCTCTCAAAATGAATACTGTCATTTTCTGGAACAGGAGGAACAGAAGATCTAGAGTTCATGAAGCCGACGTTAGCGGCCTTGGGGGAAACGGTACGTTTATCCCTCGACACAGAAGGCGAATGTAGGGGGACTTTGTCACTCACCCTAGGCGGTTGGTCGAGAAGAGTCCCAGGCTCCTGCTGTGAAGTGGAAACGCTGGGTGAGTCGGGCGGCACGATAATAATCCCTAACATCTTGTAGAAGGCTTGTGCAGGCGTGAGCTGATTGCTTGCAGGCTCGTAGTAATCCTCCCGGGACCGGCTGGAGCGTTTTCTGCGAGACCTGGGCGTCCGCGGAGAGGAAGCAGGTGAGTGGACCGAAGGGTAAGCAGCTAGTGAGGAGCGGCAGCACGGAGGCCCTCCAAGCGCTAGCCGAGTCCCGTCAAAACGGGAGCTGCGCTTCCACGGTGAGTCCGCTGGATCCATTACTGGTCGCGTCGTTCTGTCATGAATCGCTGTGTGGCAGGCAAGCAGGAGTGGTGGACCCAAAATGCAGAACTCAGACACGGAAGTGAAACTTAAGGCGCAGCTTTATTGCTGGAAAAAACCTCGTACAAACTAAACTCACCAAAAGAAAACCAAAAGTCAGAACAGAGGAACCAAGGACTGAAACACTGGAAAGAAACACTAAACTGGAGCAGGAGACCAAACACTGGGAACATAGAAGCAGAACACACAGCTAGTTGAGGGTACGACGCGACAGAGAGCACAGGAAAACACAGGGCTTAAGTACACGGGGAGTAATCAGGGAATGGGCCACAGGAGGGAGACACAGCTGGGAGCAATAAGGCTAACGAGACAGGGGAGAGGTAAAACTGAACACACTGACATGAGACATGAACTTTCAGAATAAAACAGGAAACTGACACAGAGAATCAGACAGGACACTGAACATGACAGGCAGACTCATGAGCAGACACAATAACACCATGGACAGACAGAGGGAACACAGAGAAGTGGGAGCAGGCAGGCAAAGAACAGAAACCTAACAAATGGCAAAATCACAACAGAATACACACTCGGAATGAACAAAAGCATAAGGAAACACAAAACACTGAGTCCTCAGACTCAGGACCATGACACTCTCATTTTCTAATTGTCCCCATAAGTGGTTTCCTCCAGAGCCAATTCTAATGCGGAGAAACTCACTTACAACAATTTTCTCGCCGACGTGTAATGCTTGTAATTTCCGATGTGCAGATCTGCTTAAAGAAAAGATTCACAAACAAAAATCAGTGCACTGTTCAAAATATAAAACAAAATAAAATGAAAGATAACAAAAACAAAAATGCAGACGCCCGGGTCTTAGGACTTGTCACTGAATATTCCTCCTATCAGTAAAAATGCCAAACCTAAACCTAAACAGAGTCAAATCAACACCACCTCAACCTTTTCATATTCATAAACCTATATATTTTTGTGTTCGTGAAACAAAATTGAACCGTTTCCATATTAAGTAATTTGAGCTCTTGAAATGTTTTAGTTCTCTTAATTCTGCCAGTTTACCTCAACACTCATTCCATAACTTTTATTCAACTGCTACTTGGTCACTCAAATCTTACCTGTTCAAATTGCCTAGGGTTCAACAAAGTCTAGATCCTAGTTATCATGAAACTTGAACGGGTCTACACTGATTTACTTACAATAATTTAGAATCATCACTCAACCTAACTCTAATACTGGCACTGCGTGACTTTTCTCACACTGGAAAGCAGAATTTCGTACAGATCTTTAATACCTCAGGCAATCGGGGTCAAGGGCTGCCCCCCCCCTTTCTCTTCTTCTTTGTCCGTGTGTTCCTCCTTTTATTAAATCTCCATCACAATGATGTGGCGCTCTGAAATAAGACTCACACTGTTAATTCATCGTTTTCACTCTGCACCACTGCTCAGGCTGTTTTCTTTTCTTTTTAGTGTACAGTAAACAATTGAGTCGAGGCCTTAAGCCCCAGATATCTCGCACGGGCATCGTTTTCATAACCAAACCGCTCTGGACTCTGCTCCCCAGACCACACAGATGCCCTCTGGGCTTATTATTGTAACAGATTCTGTATTTGAATTTGTTGTGTGCAGCATTGAGCCTTTGTCAGTAAAGCATTCTTCATTGCAGCAGCTTGGAGCATTGTGTGTCACTTCTTAGTGAATTGAATCAACATTTTGATTTTGGTGCATGGGTGTGTATCAGTTTTCACTCACTCAACGAGTGCATAAGTGTTCATGTGTGTGTTTCTCTTCATTCTAAGTCGGCGGATGCAGAAGTGTGTGTTTGTGTGTTTGTGTTCATCACCTTCCTGTTCTGTTGTTTGGGTAAACCAGCGGCCTGAAGCATGCCCTGAGGTCCTGCCCTCCTCTTTGGGTCTGTTTGCATCCGTTGTTGCAGCTGCCTGCATCTTCTCCTTGTAACTTGACCCTTTTGCTTCTGTAGCTCCTTCAGGGCTTGCTCCTGCTGTTGGAGCTTTGCATCAGGTCTGGCGACCTCCTGCTCCAGCAAGCTTCCGCCTGATTTCAAGTCCTGTATGTGGGACTCCAAGTCTGAGTGATGGGTTCAATTAGCAGCCAGCTCCTCCGGAGCCATGCTCAGTTTCTGCTCTGATGCCTTAAGCTCTTACTGAGGGCAAAAACCTCAGAGTCTTTTCCTTCCACGTCAGATCGGAGTCTATTTATGTTGTCCTTATTTTGCTTTTTGCTTTCTGCAGAGCAAGAATGTAAGAAGTATCCAAGCTAACTTAACTTTAGACAACATGAGGAAAAATGCCTCTTCCCAAAGTTTCCTACAAGTATTTGGTTTATATTTAGAGAAGCAAAGGCTCTTCATCCTGACAGATGTTCCCTGGTGGATCTCTGTCCTGTGACAGTGGCACAGTATAGTGTATTACAATCAAAGCCACTTCCCTAACCAATTTTTAAAGCTATTTAGCAGATGGACAAAGTGGATGTAGACTCTGTCTGCTGTGTACAAAAGGTTATATGATTAACCACATAGCAGATACTGCACAACAATAGTAGCAGCAGTTCACACAAAGTAACACAGTGCTCAGTGTACTGTAATATTAAAACAGTTGACAGTCTCGACCTTAAGATTTCTATTTGCTGTAGACTAAGCCGGGACAATTAACTTGCCAAAGGACCACTGATTAAAGTTTACTCTTAATAACAGTAGCAGTTTATATGAATATATTGTTTATGGGTGTTTTGCCTACTGGTGCAGCAACAGTCCAGTGCTCCTTAGAAAAATGAACTACTCGTGCCTAAGCTAACAATTTCAGTCACACCGATGTCTTTTATTTACAGAGTTAGCTTAGCGACTTAGCTTAGCAAGACTTTATTTGAAAGTTCAGGATTTTTTGTTCACACTGGCAGCACATTCGGCCAGTGAGGTTGGTTCAACACCCTTTTTGACCCATGAAACAGCAGAAAATGAAACATTCTCATTTCAACACCCATTTGTTAGCGTTAGCTATTCTGCTGTTTTTCATCATGTCACAGCTGAATAGGGTTGCCAACCGTCCCTTAAAAAACGGAATCGTCCCGTATTTAGAAACAAAAGTACACGTCCCGTATTGAGCTAATAAGGGACGCACTTTGTCCCGTAATACAGTGAGAATCAAAAGTAGTCTATAAATGTTTATGGAATTAACGCTTTGTTTGAAAACATAATTCCCAGCCCCTCTCCTGCTTTGTGACCAATGAGCTGACAGCACACTTATGACAATTCGAGTATGACAATTCAGATTACCGCTCATCTCATTGGTCGAGGAAAGGTCGCTTACGGAGAAAATACCGGAAGACAACAGATGACCACAACAAGAAGCATGGCCAACAGGGAAACAAACGCCGACACTGCAGTGCAAGTCTCGGACGACAGTACACCTAAAGCTGGGCAGACACTGTGCGATTTTTTTCAGTCACGTTATTCAGCTCCTGCTCAAACTGCACGATTGACTCGCAGGGGTTAGAAGTTGGTAGGTCACGATGCAGAGTCTCACACTATACCGCCCGATGCTCTGATGCGACCTGAGTGCTCACACTGTGCCTCCATAAAATGAAGGTTATAACAGATAATCTGTCGCTCGCTCTCTCTCTCTCTCTCTCTTTCACTCACACAGACACACCACCACCACCAACTTTGCTAAATTGCTAATGAAAAACATTGATCAGGCAGCTGTGATTGAGCAGCAGTGTAGATCCAACTATTTTCACGGTTGTTGTGGTCGTGATAATTTTGTGATGCCACATCGAAAAGGCTTGGATGAGCTTTCCAAAGTTCTACAAGTTGTGCCTCCATCGCTGGTGTCCAGATCACACGCTGCACAGCCGTGCTGCTCCGTCTTTTTCACAGACGTTTACGTGTTTGCGCGTGAGCAGTGTGAGCGGCTGTGTCACCACAGCCGCTTCTCGTTACCCCACGTATACTAAACGATGCACGATGAAGGCCAAAATCGGGCCGATCACCAAATCGGTTACACGACTCAAAAATCGTCTCAAAATGGGCCAAAAATCGCACAGTGTAAGCCCAGCATTAGAGCAGCAATGTTTGTTCGCTCAGAGAAAGAAAAAAAGGCTGCAAAAGTACAGGGAGGAATGGGAAAAGGAAAACACCTGGCTGGGAAAATGCACGATAACACCTTTAAAGCGCACTGCACTGTGTGCCGGCGCACTTTTTCCATAGGCATGCTTCTATTGGTGGGCACATGAAGAACATGAGGGGCATGAAAGCTCGGGGAACCCTTTACCAATTTTTTGTCCGCCAGGCCAAGGCAGAAGCAGATATGGTATGTGTTGTGATATTTTGATACCACGGTAGCATTTACAGGATATTGCTTTGTAGTGAAAACTGTTACTCAATAAGGCCCATTTACTAGTTGTTTTTCTCTTTCTCTCTGACCCAAGAATTGATGTGTAAGACTCACAGGCTGGTACCCCAAGGTCGAAAATACCACAGAGACGAGACCACTTCCTTACTCCCATCCTCCCTTCTTTATCTCTTAGAAAAAGGCTCGTTAAAGGCCAGGTGGTTTGTTTCAGAATTCACTAATGAAAGAACTCTGTATTCTATGTCTAGGAGTGTATTTTGCTGGGATGATCATAAATTGTAGCTGAACTGATAAACTACACACAGGATACTTCTTTGCTCACAAGGCAGGAAGACGTTTCCTTATTTGGTCTGTACCGGTTTGAACTGAGAACTTGCTGACACACGAATCTTTTTTTCCTCTATATAAGCTGTTATGTACTAAATAAACCTTTGAGTCGATTGGGAAGGCAACCTAAAGCAGTCTCTGTTTTCTTGTTCTCCCAAGCTGCTCCCGAGCTCGTACTAACACGCTGAATGGCATACCTGAGTGTTACTTTAAATAATTAGGAATCTTAGAAGGAAAGGACAGAACTCTGCTTATCGCTCGTGCCTTGGAGGGAAAACCGGGATGGACATTTTTTCCTTCAGTATGTAAACATTGGTTTGTTTTTTTTAAACCCTCTGGTTAAGGATATGGGCATGTGCAGTGAATATCAGCGCTATGTGGCCAGAAGTGTGATAATATAATTTATTTTGTGTAATAAACAACTGCAAGGATAGATGATTACAACAAATAGATGACTAATACATAAAAGTAATACATATTTTAATAATGATGATGAGTTATGATGCGTAATCATGGGAACAAGTGGGTTTACAAACAGGAGCAGCTGATTAGCTTTAGAAAAGCTGAAATAATACCTCAACTGAAGCCATTTGTACTAAATGCATATGTGCACTGTTACAAGAATATTTTTCGTTCTATTGTTTTCTATTAATTTATATAATTTTAAGTTAAGCAGGACAGTTCTTTTAAAGAAAGATTTACTTATATTCTCAAAAGTTAAGCATGACAGGCTTCTGTTTAAGAAAGAGACCTGTTTTACTGTGTTAATGTTTTCATTTTGAGCTAAAAATAAATGGCTAAATGATCATTTGTTTCACATATGGTCATATCACAAAGAATATGCATCTGCTTAAATCAAATTCAAGTCAAATGGTTAAAAAATAATTTCACACACAAAAAAAAGAGCTACAAAATTCACCACACTGGGAAGGGTGAACTGGGTTGCCCGGCCCTGGCCACGAGGTGTCCCTTATTTATTTTTCAGGGAGTTGGCAACCCTACAGGTGAAATGAAATGATAGTACATTTACTTTGCTTCCTGTAGGAGTGATCATGTCATGTGAGACCGTGTATTACTTATGAGGAAAGCCAACTTTGGGATTCCTAATCAGTCAGCTTTGGAAAAAAAATGTTTGAACTGTGTGTGAACAAAGCTCTTCTTTTTACTCTGGGGATGGTACACACTGCACAGTAGTTTTTAGACAAATGAGGGTAAAATGAGACATTAAAGCCTTAAAAGACAAACCACATTTTCGAAGAAAGCATCTCAGGTTAATATCTCTGTCAGGGCGTGTGTTTTGTCTCTGCGACTGTCGCAAATGCTGATAGGTGCATTTGATTTTGTGATCTCCGCCACAGAGAGTACTGGAAGGCAACTACTACGTTGTTAAAAGTAGAAACGTAGTTTATAAATGAATCATGTAACTATAACTTTACTACTTTGCAGCTCCTTAGTTTGTGATTTCTATGATATGAACTTAGATGTCCTGTTATTTGAGTTTTTTTGTTTAGTTTGTGTGTTTTTTACTGTTTTTCTTGGTAACTGTCTGACATTCACCTCTCACACAGTGGATACAATTCTGCCCCTGCAGGAATAAACTTTGTGGTTATGAAACTGACCAAGTGTTTGCATAAAATGTCACGTGTTCAAAGCCGTCACAGAACCTGGGGTTTGTATAAGTGCAGCTGTTGGTGGGGAGATAATCTCACTCTTCTATATAAAGAGTCACCGGACAGCAACTTCCAGATCTTCATTTGCAATCTCCTCCATCATCATTTCACCACTTATCAGCAGCTATGGCTTCACTTCACACCCTTCTGGGAGTGGTACTGTGCTCCCTCATGGTTTCTTCCTCTGAAATCCTACCTCAGGCAGACTTTGATTTACAGGCGGTAAGAATCATTGATAATCATTTTTATTTTACCACCCATCTATTTTCATAACCATGTCTCTATCTTAGGGCCATGGAAAGGGGGTACTGGAGGTTATCTAACAGGGATAAGCAGGGACCCCCCCCCAAGACAGTTTAGCAGTCTACACGGGAGGCTAACCTTTGCACAATTTACTTTTATAATGACTTCACCGTTTATGTTATGTGGTTATGTTTCACGCTGGATTTATATTCTGTGTTACAATAAACAGCTCTTGTGCTTCTGTCTAATTCTCAATGCTTTCCATTTGTGTGTCCACAGATGGCAGGTAAGTGGTACCGGACTGGAATTTGCTCTAATGGCCAGTGGTTTGTCAGTCGCAAAGCCAATATGAAGACCGGCACGGCCATCATTACGCCAACTGAAGATGGAGGTCTTGAGTTGTCGTTCTTCAGTCTTATGTGAGTGCGAGAGGACAGACAGAGCAAATATCATTTGAATAGCATTAAAATATTTACACTGGAGATTAATGCGATGTCTTTGCGACAGTAATGATACATGTCAGAAAATGGAGAATTTAGCCAACAAGACCGAGGTGCCTGGAAAATTCACATACAAGAGTTGGCGTGAGTACGCCCACAAAGAGAGGAAACGAATAATTTTCCATCATCATCATCCAGTATTATTTTTTCACATATTCTCTTCTGCTTTTTTCCTTTTTGACAGACAGGGGGTATGTGAGTGACATGCTTATGGTTGATGTGAAGTATGATGAGTACGCCCTGACCTATTCCTTCAACACCAATGGGAATGAAACCTTTGTCATTAACAGACTATTTGGTAAAGTTGCATTTAGCTGTGTTCAGTAAACCGTTTAGCAAAGTTACACCCACTGCAGCAGATTTACATCACGTGGTTTCACAGGACGTAGTTTGGACCTCAGCGATGAGGTGGATGAGAAGTTCAGGCAGTTCTGCTTGCAGACCGGCATCCTTCCTGAATATACTGTCCTTCTTCCTAAAAGCGGTACTTTTACATTGGTGGTGAAGTTCTATATAAAAACAGCTTGGAATACAGTGATGTTGTGCACTGATCACCTTACACTTTCCATTTTTCCTTCCACAGAGGAGTGTCCACTTGCCTAACCTTCTGTCCCACCGATCGTCTCACCAGTACTGCATGAAGATCTTACACCATCTGTTATGGAAATGTGCCTGAGCACCATCTTGAGATGTTTTTAACAATAAAAATGCAAACATCGAGAATATTTTTCTTCATTATTCATCCTTTGTATGAAATAAACTGAAGAACACCCATAACAACACAACCAAAATGTATTTCCCCCCCCATTCACACACTTTATAGTATTCAATCAATCAATCAATCAATCAGTTTATTTATAAGCACATTTAAAAACAACAGAGGTTGACCAAAGTGCTATAAAAGCAAAAAGTAAAACAAACACACCTAAAGAGAACAAAACAAAAACTCAGTCACAATTAAAAGCTAGGGAGTAGAAATGTGCTTTCAGACGGGATTTAAAGTGGTGGAGACGTCCTAATTTGAAGAGGCAGACTGCTCCAAAGGGTCAGGCAAACGCTTGGTCTCCTCTGTGCTTTAGTTTGCTTTTAGGAACAATCAGAAGCAATGTAACAGCTGACTGAAAAGTTCTATTTGCAGTGTTTTTAGTTAAAAGATCAGAGAGCTACGAGGAAGCTAATCCACTTACAAACAAGCAATAAAATCTTAAAATCAATTCTAGAACATACTGGAAACCAGTGTAAACGAGCCAAGACTGGGGAAATATGGTCACGTTTACGAGTGCCTGTCAAGAGTCGGGCTGCAGCATTCTGAACAAGCTGAAGACGAGAGAGCAGAGAGCATTCGATTGTTAAAAACAAACAGTGGTCACATTATAAGTTAAATGCATATTCAAGCTTTTATTTACATCCGTTTACAATTCACTGAGTTTTATTTTATGTGATTAAATGATCTTAGATCATCCACCTGTAGATGAAGGTCAGAATGACTCCTTGTTTTATCTGCCCATATTGTGGTTTTAGTCAACATACTAAAGGAAATATGCTACCGAGTGGTGAGGTCAGAGTACCTCATAGCACACCAGTTGCTTATACAAACACACACACACACACACACACACACACACACACACACACACACACACACAGTGGGGCAAAAAAGTATTTAGTCAGCCACCGATTGTGCAAGTTCCCCCACTTAAAATGATGACAGAGGTCAGTAATTTGCACCAGAGGTACACTTCAACTGTGAGAGACAGAATGTGAAAAAAAAAATCCATGAATCCACATGGTAGGATTTGTAAAGAATTTATTCGTAAATCAGGGTGGAAAATAAGTATTTGGTCAATAACAAAAATACAACTCAATACTTTGTAACATAACCTTTGTTGGCAATAACAGAGGTCAAACGTTTACTATAGGTCTTTACCAGGTTTGCACACACAGTAGCTGGTATTTTGGCCCATTCCTCCATGCAGATCTTCTCGAGAGCAGTGATGTTTTGGGGCTGTCGCCGAGCAACACGGACTTTCAACTCCCGCCACAGATTTTCTATGGGGTTGAGGTCTGGAGACTGGCTAGGCCACTCCAGGACTTTCAAATGCTTCTTATGCCACTCCTTTGTTGCCCGGGCGGTGTGTTTTGGATCATTGTCATGTTGGAAGACCCAGCCTCGTTTCATCTTCAAAGTTCTCACTGATGGAAGGAGGTTTTGGCTCAAAATCTCACGATACATGGCCCCATTCATTCTGTCCTTAACACGGATCAGTCGTCCTGTCCCCTTGGCAGAAAAACAGCCCCGTAGCATGATGTTTCCACCCCCATGCTTCACAGTAGGTATGGTGTTCTTGGGATGCAACTCAGTATTCTTCGTCCCCCACACACGACGAGTTGAGTTTATACCAAAAAGTTCTACTTTGGTTTCATCTGACCACATGACATTCTCCCAATCCTCTGCTGTATCATCCATGTGCTCTCTGGCAAACTTCAGACGGGCCTGGACATGCACTGGCTTCAGCAGCGGAACACGTCTGGCACTGCGGGATTTGATTCCCTGCCGTTGTAGTGTGTTACTGATGGTGACCTTTGTTACTTTGGTCCCAGCTCTCTGCAGGTCATTCACCAGGTCCCCTCGTGTGGTTCTGGGATCTTTGCTCACCGTTCTCATGATCATTTTGACCCCACGGGATGAGATCTTGCGTGGAGCCCCAGCTCGAGGGAGATTATCAGTGGTCTTGTATGTCTTCCATTTTCTGATGATTGCTCCCACAGTTGATTTTTTCACACCAAGCTGCTTGCCTATTGTAGATTCACTCTTCCCAGTCTGGTGCAGGTCTACAATACTTTTCCTGGTGTCCTTCGAAAGCTCTTTGGTCTTGGCCATGGCGGAGTTTGGAGTCTGACTGTTTGAGGCTGTGGACAGGTGTCTTTTATACAGATGATGAGTTCAAACAGGTGCCATTCATACAGGTAACGAGTGGGGGACAGAAAAGCTTCTTACAGAAGACGTTACAGGTCTGTGAGAGCCAGAGATTTTCCTTGTTTGAGGTGACCAAATACTTATTTTCCACCCTAATTTACGAATAAATTCTTTACAAATCCTACCATGTGGATTCATGGATTTTTTTTTCACATTCTGTCTCTCACAGTTGAAGTGTACCTCTGGTGCAAATTACTGACCTCTGTCATCATTTTAAGTGGGGGAACTTGCACAATCGGTGGCTGACTAAATACTTTTTTGCCCCACTGTACACACACACAATTTTAACAAGTTGTTTCTGTGCTTAAATTTCTTACATTTTTTTCTTCCATTGATTAACCCACTATTTGAAATCAGATATTTTTCACTATTCTTCTTGGTTTATACATGAACTCTCCTTTGAGTACATTTCCTTACAACCAGAATATTATGATTGTTGGACAATCATGTAGTCAGACTCGGGTTTCTTTGTTTTCTGGTCTTCATGAAAGCCAAATCAGAACGTTTTTCCTCAGAAGTAGCTATTCCACTTCTGGGGTGAGCAACCTGTGCTCCCAAAATATCATTTTTGAGCATTTTAGTGGCCAAAAAGAATCTATATAGAGCTGCAAAACAAATCTGAATTTTATTAGAAAAAAAAAGAAAAAAAGGTGATACAGCCTGTTCCTGTTAAATATACATGTGTCTTTCAACATTACTAATACTAATACATGAAAAATAATTAATATCTTTTACCACATTTGGCTACTCTACAGTGGGCTATATGATTATTTGGTACTTGGCATGGTGGTAAAGGGCACAAAGATCCATAGCCCATCTGTTCCCTTTTAATTCTGTAGGTTTTCTCTCAGTGCTCTGGTTTCCTTCCACACCCACAGACATATGTGTTAGGTTAACTGGTTATTCTAAACTTGCTCTCTGAGTCAGCCTTGCAGCAGAGCGATCATCCTATCGGGGCGACGTCTCTGCTTTGAAAGGCAGTGCCTCCAACATTCAGCAATAAAAAGAAATTCTGCTGACCATAATGAATCTCAGTTACATCATATTATCAGAAGGCTCAATTTTAGGTGGTCAGGTAGAGAGCATTGAGAGAGTTATACAATTTAACAACTGTCCCAAATGTCTTTATTAACGATTCCAGACATTTTCGCAGTTATTTACTGTCAGAAGATTAGACATGTGACCCTCCAGACAGCTGACAACGACCTGGCTTAATAACAACAACACCAGCTGGTTATAAGCTAACATTTTGCCAGCTAATATTATCACTGAGTCTCCTAAGAAAATCACACTTTCCCTCTGGTAAACAGTGTGATACCCACACATCATTTGAGGATTTATTCTCTAAGCGTCCAACAATGAAAGTTTTACTAACACCAACTAACAGAGGCTTACAGTGACAAAAACAGCAGCACTTACCAACAAAAGAAGTTCAGGAAAAACTCAGCAACTCAGCTCAGTATCACTGTCATTCGACAGAAATGGCCTTCAGTAACTAACAAAGCTCTATTCAGAGCTCAGGTAAAGAGCAGACTGACAGCCTGCACTCCATATGGATCAACCAGTCACAGTTTTTCGTCCTCCTGCAGCCACCATTGCTAGGATTATGCACTTTAGAGGGGGTAAGACAACAGAACTCAGCTGACTGCAGTCTGTACTCTACTGACATCTAGTGGTGAGATATCACACCAGTGAAAGTTACAACTTTAAACAAAGTTCCAAAAACAAACAAGTGAAACTCTCTCTTGATTGTATACTTTAACAGTAATACACATGCAACCTTCTAAACTATGGAACGCCAGGACTGCCATAATGAATTAATTAAATACACCATTAAATAATTAATTAAATGTGTCAATAATTAATTAAAATTGGAATTAATTAATTAAATAAATAGTTATGACACATGTAATTAATTAATTATTGACACATTTAATTAATTATTGACATCAGATTTCCACAAGCTAACGCGGTTTTTGCCTCTGTCAGTGCACCCCAGGGTGGCTGTGGCTACAATGTAGCCTGCCATCACCAGTGTGTGAATGTGTGTGTGAATGGGTGGATGACAGGTTGTGTAAAGCGCTTTGGGGTCCTTAGGGACTAGAAAAGCGCTATACAAATACAGGCCATTTACCATTTTTTTTGTTGTTGTTTTTGGACAAATTATTTCAGAGCTGGGTTACATCAGGGGGAACAGACATCTCATTTAAATTTAATGTCTCATTTTTCCAAGTGTGTAAGGAACGTCATCCATCTACAATATAATCAGCAAGCACATGGAGCTATTTGAAGCTTTGTGAAATCATTAGAATTAGAAGTTTGTATTTCTTGTATTAATATTATTTTAATATCACATTTATATAGCGGATGGAGGTTCAGTTAGTTCTGTACTTTGTACTGCTTCAGAGGAGTGCTCAGCTGCCCAGTCTTCTGTCCCAGTGGTCATGTCACAGAGGACCACTTCCACTCGCATCCATAACCTGCAACATGTATTCCTAAATTCACCAAACACAGATATTCTTGTTGAATAATCATACAATTCTTACTCCAGTGAGTTGAAAATTTACCAATATTAATAAAGAAAAATGTATGCTGTTATCGTACTTGAAAAAACACTCAAACAGATATAGAATAAAACAAAGCACAACTGAATGTTATGTAAAAACGTATTTATTTTTTTCAACAGTGCTTTCAGTATATTTCAGAAGGTCATGGGCAGTGGGGTGAATTTCTGTAAAAAAGCAAACAAACAGAAAAAAACGTGTTGCCAGTTTCTTTAGGGTGCTTTGAGCACCCCAGCAGAGACATTAAAATTCCAGAGTCCAGAAAAAAAGAAAAGTGTCCAGCAGCTTAGTCATTCACGTTCACACCCTGACTGTCCTGTAAAAGCTTAACTTAACTATTGCACACTAAATAGGGTAGTGCAACAAACAATTGCCTTTGTACCCAGACATTGACATTTTACATGGGCTCACTATGATGAACTACAGAAGTCAAAAGTTATTAGAAATGTTACCATCAATGAACAGTGAACTATCAGGTAAAATGAACGATTATATAGAGGGAAATGGGTTGAACTACTGGGTTTTGTTTTGTTTTTTTACATGACTCTACAATGCACTTGAACATGTTTAAGAACAAGTTAAACTCATGTCTGGCTTCCCCGTTAACAGTCACAGCAAAAGCTTTGTTTTTAGAGACCTTATGCGCTGTGAGCATCGAGAGCCACCGAGTTCAAAAAAGATGCCCTGAATTGCTTCAAAGGTAAACTCATCTGCTTTGGATAATCAATGTTGAGGGCATACAGAAGGCCAAAGAGGTATGCCAAGGCAGTAGAGAGGTCTGGAATGTTATGTAGCACGATGTCCCCTTCCAACACAACAGCATGTTCTCGCACAGACGTATCGGCATCGTCATCTTGCAGGATGGTGAGGATGGCAACTGATGCACCGTTCAACACTGGTTCCAAAATGTCAGTGTCCTGAAGAGAAGAAAAGTAAAATATGAATTATTGAAAGCTAAGAAAAATTAAAGACAAAATACATTTCTAAAGATCTTAACTTTAACCTCTATACCATGATGCTCATTTGACTCATGGAGGTTTTAAAAAGAAAAAGCTTATTTTCCTTTAATTAACGGCACAATATCTTTCACCAACCAACCTTGTGATGAGTTTTGTACAAAAATATTTTCTGCTGTTGAACACCCGCTAACAATGCCCAGGTGCTCCTCAGCAGAAAAAAAAAGCAGCGAGAGTTATGACAACTGCAATCCTCACCATAAAATTATCTGGACTGCACTGAGGAAGTGTACATTTCCATTTTGGATTAAATCATCTTTTAAAAACATCTCATAGCAACTAGTTTTTCTTGCATTACTTTTTTGTACTTACTAAGCACTTCAGGAAAACCTGTGTTGCATCCTCTCCGAGGAAAATGGGCAGGCCTCTCAGTGCTGCTGTCTTTTGGTGGGACACAATGTCAGATGTCTAAAGAGTATTCAGTGGAAAACAGACATTTAAATTAGTATAGTAACGTGGTGTACCTACACACAATGCAAAATCAGAACTCTTATAGTAATGAAAATAAAATACAGATCAGGCCCAGCAACATGTAAAACTTAAAAAAACAAAACACCATTTTAACAATTTTACTTTCTTTTTACAAATTAAATAAAATACCGCCAAATAAAAACAAAGTAATGACTGATGACATTCATTTCCATTGATGTGTTTTGGCTGAAGCCAACATTTTTTTCTGTTATGACAAAGGTATACTCTCTTCTAAAAATGTCAGGTAAAGGAGCACTTACCTGTTCATCAAGTTTATCCAAGATGTCTTCCATCTCCTCACCAAGAGCTCCCTTCTTAGACCGGTATAGTTTCAGCAGGCCAGGCACAAATTTGTCCAGGGATGCATTGAACGTCCCCAGGAGGTCTTTGCTTGTGATCCGATGAAATTCTTCAGATATCTAAACAAGACAATAACCAAAATATTGCCATTTATTCAGCACAGAAAATTTCTGGGTAGCTGCCTTGTACAGTCTGCACCATGTTATATGCCTGACTGTGTTATCAACCGCAAAACCTACTTCAAAAATCTCTCATGAATACACATTTTGCACAGGAATAGAAACACCCTCCACAAAAAACAGTATCAATATGCAAATATATATTATGTTCACACTGAAATGTGGAATTTTACTATTGAGTGTGACCTTGAGAGGTGTGATCGTAATGCTCCAGGTGTTTTAAATACACATACAAAGTCTGTGTGAATGCATGGCCAATGTGCACCTTGTCCGTGATGAAGGCGGAAATGTTTCAAAAGAGTCTCTTGACTGGAGCTTGTGAATTTGCAAAATCGGCACTGCATGAAATCCACCCCTGAAACACAAGAGACATAGTCAATTTTGCCAAAAGCACTTTTGCAATGGGATAAAACATCCATATCTAACACACAGAAGGAATCCATAGATGCAGGAGCTGAATACATCAACAAGCCAAAACCAGAGACATCATGAAAAAAATATGTAAGGAATCATATTAACTTACATATGACCACTTGTCTACTATATCAAGTATATGATTGATAACATACATGACATGTAACATAAATGCAAGCTTGAATTCAAACATTTTTTTGTTACTATGATAAAAAAAATGCAATAACTATAGAAAAATTAATACTATCTGTAACACAGTATACATCAACAACACACAATCATTCCTTTAATATTGTCTCCTTCCCCATTATGTAAAAAGCTCTGAAAATGTAGCAATCTTATAATACAGAGCATGAAGTACAACTTTAATTTGCGTGTGACATTAACTTACAGTACATTAGGCAATCTTACAACAGCTGACAAACTGTCAAGTCAGCTTTAAACATTAAAGTAACAGTGCTGCACCGGATAAACGGTGACTATTGAAAAAGTGAAAAAACAATATTAGACAAATATTAGACAATATGCAAGTTACTTATATCACTGTCATATAATTGGCGCACATATCCTACACCGACCCATGAAAGAGTCTCCATGACAACGCGTGCTTGGCCCAGTTTGTTGTCAAGGTTAACATAACGTTTTCATGCAAAGATAACATTGAAACTGGTTACAAAACGGGTAATAAGCTAATAAGTTTTACCATGGCAGAAGTGCTGTAAAAAGCCAGTGTGAGATACCGTCATTTAGTGATGTCTGTCTGAATTTCAGAGTGTTTAACATTAAACATTACTTTTTGCGCTGGCCACTACTCTGAGCTAAAACCTTTTTTTTTTTTTTAATATTAAACTTTATTAAGAAACAGTATACAGAACATGTATACAATCAGAACAAAATTAACATATGCCAGGGGGTGTAATACAAAGAATTACATACATTCAAATAATTTGTAATTACTACAAATGGTAATAGTTTTCATAGCCTTTTTGTTAAGTGATCCACTAATCAATTTTATGTAACATAAAACATCATTATAGTAATGTTTAAAATTAGGTTTTTTGTTACTGTATTTGCATTTGTGAAAATAAAATTTAGCTAAGATAACTAATAAGTTTATTATAAAGTAAACATCTTCTTTTTTTTGCCTTCGAAAGAAACAAAATACAACATTTTCCCATTTCACAGTAAAGTCATTATAGAGATGTCCAGCAATGAATCTACTGAAGTCTTTCTCTGAGCTAAAACCTTCAGAGGCTGCTTGTAGCCCGATTACGACACAGCGGCGCGACGAAGGCTGCCCAAATTCATAGTGGACTCCTCTAAATGCGTCCGAGAAATACGTCCTCCTTATAATAAGCATCTCTTAAAATGTTTGCAATATTGAAACATTTCAATATAATGTAGAAAAAAAACGAGAGAAAAAAGTTACGGATCGGACTCCCCGATCCTTATTGCGCATGTGCAAATTCTATCTGTGGAATTAGTTTTAATATTACTCTTTCTGGGTCACAAAATAAACTTTTAAGATATTTTCAGGCGTTAATGTAGCTGTGTAAATTGCTAATATCTGTTCAGTTTATTAAGACAACATATACTTGCAAAAGTGCTCCGACGCTTTCGGAGACGTCTGTTACCCACCAGCTCGATAGCTAGCCAAGGGGGGGGGTCAATTAAGTCACTTAGATAACTTAAAAATGCTATAGTTGGCCTTTTTCAGTGTTTTACTAGTTCCATCCTCCCGGGTCCTCAGGAGGATGCAGCCTAGGCGCTTGTAGAAAATCTTAATAACACATGTAGTTAGCTTACCTGCTAGGGTAAATGGTCGGCAGCTCCAGCACCTGTCCAAAACTGCAGAAGTGAAAATCCTCAATGGTCGAAAAATTGCATTTTACATCCAAATCTAGCCACGATGGTTCAAATTTTCTTAGGAGGTTTTTAGTCTAGAACACATGGTAAACCACTATCACACAGCTCAGGTCTGCTCAGGCTCAGTTGAAAGTCCGTTTGGTTTAGTTCAAACTTGTTCAGACCACATGTGCCAGTCATCTACGGGGTTTCCCACTGGTTCCCAACTTGACTCAGAAACTCTGCTCAAAAGTTGATAATCTTTGTTATGCTGTCTAGAAAATCTTAGTTAGGACAACAATGAAAGAAATTTGTTGGGTAGACAAGCTTTTTTAGGTTGTAAATGGAAAGTTTTATTTCTAAGTCAGTTTAATTTAAAAACTAGTGAAATCAACAATTGCTAGTTATCGTTTTTATAGTGTATAAACGTTAATCAGTGTCGTTGACGGGTTGTGACGGCGTCCTTATGTGCCGACACCGGCGTTTTAGTTAGTAAAGCGGTGTGGCCAATGTGGAGTGGCTGAGTGAAGACATGCTAATGACAACGTGTACAAGCATTGGAGATGTGAGCAGGACAGACAGAAAAATGAAGGTGAAGTTTAAGTTCTCAGTCAGATTTGTGCTTATCCAGTGCCATTTATTTCCAATTCTTATTTGTGGATATTGATCATTAAATACTGACACTAGTTTATAAGTAGTGGAAATGCAAATAATCGTGTCATTATCAGTGATGAGAATAACGGCCGTTACTTTTTTCAGTAACTAGTAATCTGATTAATTACTGTTTCTATATTTCTATTGTTACATGGCTATTACTAAGAAGAAAATGCGGTGTGGACTCATTAATATTTTTCAACACACAGATGGTTGAATCTGTCTTCAGTTTACTGGGAGTTGGAGCCGGGGGGCAATCGTACAAGTGCTGCTTAGGTGGATTCACCTCTGTTTGCACCATTTAGTTATGAGCTGTTGCATCTGTGGATGCCAAAGAGAAAACTTCCCACTGGATACTGAGCTGACTATACCTGTCTTCCGTGTGTAGCACAAGCGTTTACTAGTGTAAGGCTGTAGAATTTCAATTTACAAAGTCAGTTACCAAAACTGTTAATACTTCCATGAACCATTGAGCAAGGCATATTACTTGATAGATGCTATTAGGAATGCTTTCAAAAGGCATCAACAGCACAGATACAGTAGATATCATTCACAGAACAATGTTTTCAAGCAGCATGTAAACATTTTTATTTCTGCTGTTAGATTGTTCTAATTTGACATTTTTACATGTTTTAAATGAGACAAAATTACAGGTTCAGACAACAGATTTTTTGGTTAATGCAATTTTTTATTTTTATGGGTAAGATGTTATAATACCCTGGTTCACTCTGTGACTTACTTTGTCTCCTATAAATCTTCTTTAATTCAGTTCAATTCTACGGTGGCCCCTAGAGACAAAGCATGTATAAACTCCAAAACACTTACAAATTCCAAATAGCACGCACAAACTCCTCAACACATACAAAATCCAAAACACATGCAAACTCCAAAACACATGCAAAATCCAAAACACGTACAAAATCCAAGACACGTACAAGCTCCAAAACACATACAAAATCCAAAACACGTACAAAATTCAAAACACGTACAAAATTCAAAACACGTACAAAATCCAAAACACATGCAAAATCCAAAACACGTACAAAATCCAAAACACGTGCAAACTCCAAAACACATACAAAATCCAAAACACGTACAAAATTCAAAACACATGCAAACTCCAAAACACATACAAAATCCAAAACACGTGCAAAATTCAAAACACGTACAAAATCCAAAACACGTGCAAACTCCAAAACACGTGCAAACTCCAAAACACATACAAAATCCAAAACACGTACAAAATTCAAAACACGTACAAAATTCAAAACACATACAAAATCCAAAACACGTACAAAATCCAAAACACATGCAAAATCCAAAACACGTACAAAATCCAAAACACGTGCAAACTCCAAAACACATACAAAATCCAAAACACGTACAAAATTCAAAACACATGCAAACTCCAAAACACATACAAAATCCAAAACACGTGCAAAATCCAAAACACGTACAAAATTCAAAACACATACAAAATCCAAAACACGTACAAAATCCAAAACACATGCAAAATCCAAAACACATGCAAAATCCAAAACACGTGCAAACTCCAAAACACATACAAAATCCAAAACACGTACAAAATTCAAAACACATGCAAACTCCAAAACACATACAAACTCCAAAACACATACAAAATCCAAAACACGTACAAAATTCAAAACACGTGCAAACTCCAAAACACATACAAAATCCAAAACACGTACAAAATTCAAAACACATGCAAACTCCAAAACACATACAAAATCCAAAACACATGCAAAAACAAAACACGTGCAAAATCCAAAACACGTACAAAATTCAAAACACATGCAAAATACAAAACAGTACAAAATCCAAAACACGTACAAAATCCAAAACACGTGCAAAATCCAAAACACGTACAAAATTCAAAACACATGCAAACTCCAAATCACAACGGAAGTGCTCCAGGACGCTAGGGGCAGTGTTGAGCTCGATTTGTAAAATAAACGGCAAGTTTGTTGCAAACACATGGGCTCTAGTCTCCGTTGCGCTTCCCAGGTTGCCTAGCAACTATGATACTAACAGCTGGAAACGTGTCATACAACTTTTTTTGACAGAAATGAAGGAGAACATTTTTTTTTTCATTTGTTTGTTTGTTTCTACAAGAGCTTTGTGTGATTTGATAAGTATCTGAGGCTGAGACCACAGGACAGTAAAACATGATTTTTGGGCTTCATTTCTGTACTGAACAGTCATTTAAGATTAGCTAGTAAATAACAATTAGCTAATGTTGTTCATGAGACTAAAGTCATATCACTTTGGTAATGTAAATATAATATGGCCAATATTATGGTTATTATATTAGTCATTATTAGGTATTACAGCAGTGAACATGAACTCTTTGTCAAATACTGAGCTTCAGTACAGATTCAAGTTGCAGTTATTTACATGTCTTACCACCTTAAATCTTCACTCAAAGACAAGTATATAGGAATGACTGCCAAATTTATTTGCCACTGAAGCCGAAGGATGGCATCTGAATAAAACCTCTCTTGACATGCCTAGATGACATTAAAGCTTGGTTGGCTCTAAACTTTTTAAATTTGAATGAAAAGAAAACAGATTTGTTGGTGTTTGGACCCAGTGGCCCCTGTGAGTCCTCTTCTTTTCATTTGGAACCCCTGGAGGTTTATTTTAAACCTGTTGTTACTGCCCTTGGTTTTAAGTTGGACCAGTCCATTTTTATCATTTAAGGCGACTGGCAAGAGTGAAATCGTTTCTTTCTAGGCAGCACTTTGAAACCGTGATCCATGCTTTTATTTCTTCCCCTGTGGACTACTGTAACGCACTTTATGTGGGGGTCAGTCAGTTGTTACTCTGACATCTGCAGCTGGTTCAAAATGTATATTGACAGTGCATAGGTGTATCATATATAAGAGACAAATGTTGTTCCTTCAGTATGTTGGCATTACTAAATTTGGCTCAAATGCTTACATACATGTGTAAAAAGAAAATGTACAAGCTGTGAGCTGTTTCAAATCAAATCACTTTTATTGTCACATCACATGTGCAGGTACATTGGTACAGCACATGTGAGTGAAATTCTTGTGTGCGAGCTTCACAAGCAACAGAGTTGTGCAAAATACAATAATGTAAACAAGCAAAATACAAGAATGGCTACATCTGAAACTAATAAATATATGTACAATATATAATAGTATATATATGTTTCTGATAAAATGAAGAGTAGACTGATGTATTAAATATTCCTTTATTGGGTGAGAAAATCAGACCATGTCATAACTGCTTTAAGTCATACAGAATAGATATCAGAGCTTTAAACAGGCTGACGTCTGCTAAATGGGTCAAACTGGGCAGAAAGTATACAAACACATAACATCCTTATAGAATATGATGTAACACTATAGATCAACTTAGCTCAGAATATATAAAGCATATAAACAATTACAGCAATATGATGCAACAAACACAGCAGTGCTACTGATCCAAAATCCTCAAAGCTTCATAGAACTGAAACAAACATTTATTTTTAGCTCCATTCTGCTGCTGATACATACTTTAGGTTTCTGAACATTGAACTTGTTGCTGCCTTTCATAGTGTGTAACTTGAAGGCCCTGAGTACTTTCTCTCACACTGAAAACACTGGGATGATAACATTATTTGAACATTACCTAATAAGACTGATTCAGGACAGACAATTAGTTATTTTAAACTTTTCTAGCAGTCCTTCACAAACAGGGAACAGTCTGTCTATTCTCTCCATCTGTCAGCTGCTGCTGGCTCTTCCTCCTCCTCTTCCTCACATACTGCTGAGATTGTCCTGGTGGATCATCAGGGGTGCAAAGCCTCACAGATGATGTAATGCACATGAAAGACCAAAACAAAGTGATGTACACGTGAGAAGTGGAATTAAAATCATACATGATTCCAAACATTTTTTACAAATAAATAACTGCAAAGTGGGGTGAGGATTCTCTTTGGCATCCACAGATGCAACAGCTCATAACTAAATGGTGCAAACAGACGTGAATCCACATAAATATACTTTTCATATCTGAAAGTCCTGAAGAGAACAGTGTTATGTAAAAAAGTAGAAAATTAGCTTTTGGTTGAAACTTTCTTTTTTGTAACAATGCTCTGTGGCAATAAACCTTACACCACTGGAAAGCCTTTTTATTTCCATTGAAATTGTGGCACATTTGCAAGTAATAAGCAGCACTTGTGCAATTGTTCCAACTCCTGGTAAACTGAAGACAGATTCAACCATCTGTGTGTTGAAAAATATTAATGAAATGCAGCCAAGAGGCCCATGGTGACTCTGGACGAACTGCAGAGATCTACAGCTCAGGTGGGGGAATCTGTCCATAGGACAACTATTAGTCGTGCAGTGCACAAAGTTGGCCTTTATGGAAGAGTGGCAAGAAGAAAGCCATTGTTAACAGAAAACCATAAGAAGTCCCGTTTGCAGTTTGCCACAAGCCATGTGGGGGACCCAGCAAACATGTGGAAGAAGCTGCTCTGGTCAGATGAGACCAAAATGGAACTTTTTGGCCAAAATGCAAAACGCTATGTGTGGTGGAAAACTAACACTGCACATCACTCTGAACACACCATCCCCACTGTGGTGGTGGCAGCATCATGCTCTGGGGGTGCTTATCTTCAGCAGGGACAGGGAAGCTGGTCAGAGTTGATGGGAAGATGGATGGAGCCAAATACAGGGCAATCTTAGAAGAAAACCTCTTGGAGTCTGCAAAAGACTTGAGACTGGGGCGGAGGTTCACCTTCCAGCAGGACAACGACCCTAAACATAAAGCCAGGGCAACAATGGAATGGCTTAAAACAAAACATATCCATGTGTTAGAATGGCCCAGTCAAAATCCAGATCTAAATCCAATCTGTGGCAAGATCTGAAAACTGCTGTTCACAAACACTGTCCATCTAATCTGACTGAGCTGGAGCTGTTTTGCAAAGAAGAATGGGCAAAGATTTCAGTCTCTAGATGTGCAAAGCTGGTAGAGACAGACCCTAAAAGACTGGCAGCTGTAATTACAGCAAAAGGTGGTTCTACAAAGTATTGACTCAGGGGGCTGAATAATTACGCACACCCCACATTGCAGTTATTTGTAAAAAATGTTTGGAATCATGTATGATTTTCGCTCCACTTCTCACGTGTACACCACTTTGTGTTGGTCTTTCACGTGGAACTCCAATAAAATTGATTCATGTTTGTGGCTGTAATGTGACAAAATCTGGAAAAGTTCAAGGGGGCCGAATACTTTTGCAAGCCACTGTAAATATTTAAAAGGAGATGCGTAATAACTAATAAGACGACTACTGTTTAAACGATGTCTTTGAAGCCCTTATGGTACATGTTACACAACTTTCCTTCATCCCAACAAGACTGAGGTGCCCACATAGTTGACACATACAACTGATTATGAATGCACTATTTAACCATTCCTATTTTTACATCATCTACTTGGCTTTATTATTGAAAGTCTGTGGACACTCTGACTTGTGCATAGCTGATGTGAAGTATGATGACCACTACCTGACTTACACCATCAACAACAGGGCAGCCAAAGCTTTGTTGTTAACAGATTGCATGAAAAGGCAAAATGTCTCATTCTACACTTGTGTTCGGTAAAGTTGTATTCACTGCAAGTTCAGGCAGTTCTACTTGGAGACTGGGTGAAAATATTATCATGCTTCCAAAACATTCAGATTTTATAAAAATAAATAAATAAATGATCCCCTTATTACTCCTTCCATTTGAGCATCACCTGGCCAAACCTGGGGCTATTCTAGGGCCTTTCACCTTGAGACAACTGTTGTTATCATTTGACTCCATATAAATAAAACTGAATTGAATCCAACTATTTGCTGGCAAACAAAAACTCCCAAACAGCTAAAATACTTTGCTTTATTATCTTTTTTAACAAATACGCTGAAGTACATCCACAACAACACAGTTGAGATCTCCTTTTTAATCAAGTGTTTACATCTACACGCTTTGTACAGATCTGTATACAAAACAATAATTTACGTCCCATAGAAGTCTAGTTACACTTAACTATACAACAACTTGTAAATGAAATAAATATAAAACAGATAATCACAGGTGATAACAAAAAAATGAAAAAAAAAAAAAAAAAATGTAAAAAGCCAAAAGTACATGTACACCACCAGCACCTGTCTTCTGAAGTTGCATCTAAAAAGATATACATGTTTCCCTTTCTACAGGCAAAAGTACATCTGTGTAGGAGAAATCAGAGTTCAGTCCTTAGTTTTATAACAGCAGCACCAGATATACTATTCAACTCTCATTTAGACCAGACACTTATATTAGGACACTGATCTGGCATATTTTTTATAACCCAGTCTAACATTGGTAGCATACTGATACTTGCAGATTACCCTTTTTTAGTGATTTAAAAGATATGTCAATCGTTACAAAAAAAAATTTTTTATGAACAGTTCATCAGTTTTCAAAAGAAATTGAGGAGGAAACATTTTCCTCTCTTCACATATTTAAAAAAAAAAAAAAAAAAAAAAGAAAGAAAAGAAAAAGTCATGTCAAATTAAAAGGATTTCACTTCCGAGAAAGCATTAATGCGTTAATTTAAAAAAAATAAAAAAATAAAAAATAAAAATAATACTGTTAGTGAGGGTGTCATCTCTACAGCTTTGGGCACTTGTTCTGAACAACGTACAGTACGCTTTTGGACTTGTAACAGAAATATTGGACATTTGATAACCAAGCATTGAGGGCAAGTGACAGCGTTCGGATTTGTGTGCACGTGTGAAACCTTATTCACCAACATGATGCATCCAGTTTCTCACTGTGTTTTTGTAGCAAATCAATGAGCATAAACCCCCTGCCGACGAAGCTTAGAGTGACTCCCCCTCTGCCTGTATTTGTGAGTTTAGTCAACGCACCAGGAAGCATTATGTTACAAAGTGGTCGGGTCAGAGCAAAGGAAGCACAACGGCTGCGCTGCTTTTTTTGTCCCTCAAGCTCCCTCTGTTTCTTTCTCTCTCTCCCACTCACACACGCGCGCACACACACACACACACACACACACACACACACACACACACACACACACACACACACACACACACACACACACACACGCGCGCTTTTTTACCAAGTGCTACTGGAAACAGGTTGTTAATCCAAACTGCTGTTAAATACATTTTAAGAAAATTATGCAAACATTTTTAAAATTACACATCTGTTTTTAAGACAAATAATTAGGACCATTCTGATTGAGAACTGATTGCTATTTGCAAAAGTTAAAAAAAAAAAAAAAAAAAAAAGTGTATCTACAAAGAGACATCTGCACAATCTGCCATGCACACTGTCACCACCAAGGGACATGCAGTTAAAAGTGCGAGTCTACAGAGGGGCTTGGTTTGCTAACTCTGACAGAGCATTAATGTTATCTACACGTGTATACATATCTGAACAAACAGTAGGCCGAGGATTTAAAAAGAGCAAAACAACAGAATGGACCGAGTGCAGCACACACACTCCGCACTACTTCAATGTGAATGGCGACGTGCCGAGGGCGCGGTGGTCGGGGTCTGACGGATGCTTCAACATTGTTCTTTGCTGTGGCACAGTATTTGGCTCAGTCAGAGTCACTCTGCCTGCACCACATCTTTGTGGTGACGCATGATATGCTGGTTCTTCTCCGAGGGTCGTCGGAAGCCCTTCGAACAGATCTCGCAGCGGTGCGGGTAGTCCTTTGTGTGAATGGAAATCACGTGGCGCTTGAAACCCGACGCGTCGCCGGTACTGTAGTCGCAGTACTGGCACTGGTAAATCCGCCTTTCTTTTTGTCCTTTGCCAATAACTACAGTCACGCTGCTGGCTAAGCTGGCCGCGCTAACTCTTGCCGGCGGACCAGAGCTGCTCGACCCGCTGGGCCCGGACTTTTTCGGCGTCACAGCAGGAGTGTGCGTTTCTGTCCTCTTGGTCTCACTCTTTTCAGGTGAGGCCTGTTGCTCCTTTGTGTGGACTGACAAGATGTGGCGACTGAGAACAAAGGGGTCTGCGATTTTAAAGTTGCAGTGCCGGCACTGATGGACTTTCTTAGTACGGTGGGATACCGAGTGCTTCTTCAGTTCAGACGGCCGGTGGAAGCCTTTCCCACAAACGGCGCATTTGTGGGGATAGTCCTTGGTATGAACAGATATGATGTGACGCTTCAGGTCACTGGAGTTGGAACTTTTGTGATCACAGTGGGCACAATGGTGGGTCTTATTCTCCTCGTGCGTTAATCCATGCTGCATTAACTCCTCCTCCTCTGCAAACGTCTGGAAACAGCGCTCACATTTGTATGGCATCTCTTTGCTATGCTTAGTCTTGATGTGCGTTTTGAGATTAGAGGAATCGGCTGACTTATAGTCGCAGTACAGGCAGGAGTAAGGCTTCTCGCCGGTGTGAGTGCGCATGTGTTTCTTTAACTCCGAAGGATGTCGAAAGCCTTTGCCACATTCCACACAGATGTGGGGGAAGCTTTTGCTGTGAACTGCCAATAAGTGTCGATTGAGCAGCCCTTGCTCGGCAGTTTCATAGTCACAAAACTTGCATTTATGCATCTTGGTGGGAGGTGGAGGTGGCTGGCTCTTGGGCTCCCGGTGGTGGTGCTGCAGTCTGTGAGAAAATAGTGCCGCCTGCTGGTGGAACTCCTTGCCACACATTTCACACTCGAAAGGGGCCTTGCTGCTCAGAGCATGCACCTCCATGTGATTGTGGAGGCTGGCTTTCTTGTTGGTGGTAAAATCACAGTCTGTGCATTGGTACTTTTTCCTGGTCAAAACATCCTGGTGGTGATTCTTGGTGTGGCGTTTCAAGAAGCCTCGTGATTTGAACTTCTTACCACAGAGCATGCAGGGGTAAACGGTGAGGGGCTGACCATATGGACCGATGATAATGGCTGGAGAGAAAGAGAAAAAATTAAAATTCAATTTGAGAAAAAATAAATAAATAAAAGGGAGAAGGAAATGACCACATCGCTGGTCATTTCCTTCATAAACAGAAGCTTTTTTTTTGTTTTTTTTTGAAGAACAGTGTTTATCTTCAGTATTTCAATACTGGTGAAATTATATATATAAATTAAATGTTTCGCTGTACAATATTGAATATGAACTGAACTGAAAATTAAAGCAACAAAAGTAGAACATGTACTGTGCAGCAGCACACAGTAATTGTGTGCTTTTAATCAAGCTTAGTGTACAAATAAAATCTGAATTCAATGTCAACCAGCTTTTACTGCTCAGAGACAATCGTATTTAAATAAAGAGGTGTCATCAAAACAGCCCATCGGTACAATAAACCGGATAAACTAGTTAACTGCCGCTAGCAGGAAAGTCATAAACAATGAGCCCTTTTAAACTGTGCTAACCACTATAAAAAATAAAAATCATATTATGTATTATATTGAGTGCTAATGCCAAATACAAACAGGCATGATTTTAGAATAAATAAATAATGCAGTTATTTTTTTATACAAATTGCATATTTTCTCAGTTTTTCTCATAATTGCCTTTTAGGATGTAATGTGTTACAACTGCCAGGAGTGGGCGGTAATGCACAATGAAGCTGCTCGTCAACAACTATTAAACAAGATCAGAAGAAGTTGTTGCTTCTAACACAGCGGTCTCCAACCTTTTTTGCGCCACGGACCGGCCTTTAAGGTGTCGCGGATAAATACAACAAAATAAAACTAGTACCAGTACCGAAAAAAAGAAGATTTATTCATAACACACGTGAAAAGACCCAGGAAAACCGAGTAAACGATAACAAAATGACGCTGAAAACCGATAAAAACCCTGAAAACTATACATTTCACACCTGAGCCTCAACTCTCGCGGCCCAGTACCAAACGACTCACGGACCGTTACCGGTCCGAGGCCCGGGGGTTGGGGACCGCTGTTCTAACACACTGAACTGGTTTGGATGGTGCTGTACAAACTGTAGAAATATGCACAGCCAACAATGTGAAAATGACAACTACGCTTAGTTATACCACACTCTTAATTTACTTAAGAAAAAAAAAAAAAAAGAAAAAAAAAAAAAGGGCACTGGTGTAAAAAAAAACCTCACTATTATAATATATCTCAAAATTAATTGTTACTGATAGAGCCGCTGCTTTCATCATCTCTTCTGCTATTCAGTCCTAAAAAGACTAGACAAATCCTCATTTTTATCCAAACAAGCCTGAGAAGTCTGTGTCTGATTTGTGCCGTTCTCACCTGTCTGGACTTGTCGAGGCTCTGACCGCCTCTTGGTCTTGTTGCGCTGTCTGTTGATTTCGTCCACCCCGTCCGATTCGTCGATATGCAGCAGCGCGCTGGCTGCACCGTTCCGGTTCTCACAACTCTCACTATCTTCTGCACCTGTGAGAAAAACGGCACGTCTTTGGCATATAAACAAACAAAACCGGTGCGTGTAAAGCTTAACCAGGACACCAAGAGACGTGGTTGATGCACAGGCTTCCAGTGTGGTTTTTAAAGCAATTTAATAGACAAGGGTGCTGACCATAAGCAGCTGCCCAGGCCACAGGCATGAAGTCCTTGCTTAGAGACACGCTGTCATACGAGCGGTCGTGAGTTACTGGCTCTTCGCCTCCTACCACCACCTCCATATAAACCTCATCAGTCACCTTGGACCCACCTGTAGATGAGCCCAACAGGTACAAAACCAAAAAAACTGGTGACGTTCAGTTTCATGACAGCTGTCCCCGCTCCTTGCATCCAGATGACTCACCGTGGTTTCCTTGATTGTGATGAGAATCCCCGACAGACATGTAAACCATCTTCTCTCTGAGCGTATGGCCCGAAGACTCTGTTAACGCTACGTTCTCTGTGTCCCCGTCACTGATGTCAACAGATTCTCCTGCACAATGAAACTTAAGTTCAGTTCTCTACTTTCTGAAAAATAGACCCAAATAGAAAGGCTTTCTGCAGGATTCAGCCAGTATTATTTATTATCATGATTCTTTTATTAACAGAAAGCTAACTGCCACTCACCCATGTCATCTTCCCCAGAATCAGCCTTGAAGATGTAGACCTTTATCACCTCTTGTCCATCCTCATCTTTCTCCACTTCCTGGTCCTCCACAGCTCCTTCCACTGTCACCTCTGTTCCATCCTCAGACACCATTTTACCAGCTTCATCCACTAGCAAAGGGACACACATCAGACTTGATTAAACAGAGTCACCAGCAGAGACTTTGTAGCAGTTTAATTATGACATACTGGAAATATTTACATGAAATGAGTGCAAATAAGGTACTCAATCGTTTAAGAAGCTTATCTAAATATTAAATCTAAAGATCAAAACTTATCATGATTTAGTATGATCGCTTATAAAAAACAAAAAAAACAACAGCAACAAAAAACCCTTCAATTCCACCTTTTCAAACTAACATCTTCATAGCATTTATGAAGAAAATCTCCGGGTACTCAGGGAAATTAGAGTAAATGAGTCCACCCCCCCCCCCCCAAAAAAAAAACCAAAAAACAAAAAAAACTGATCTTTTGTTTTGTTTCAAAGCAAACTACTACTATGCAAGAGAAAGAAGTTGTACAGTGTGTCTGTCCACAATTTTGTAATTTTAAATAAGCCTGGGAAAAACAAAAACACAAACTGACCACCTCAGCTCATTATGTGGCTATAAGTGTGATATTTTTTCCCCAGCAGGGGTGTGCACATGCAGTAGTTATGTAGCTGGATGTGCAAAGTAACTAAGGCAAACTAAGCCAAACACATAAGTGCTTCAACTTGTACAATATATAATAACAAGGAAAACTTGACACATTCAAAAACACATTGAAAATGAGAAAGATTTGCTTATTTACATTCAATTCAGTTTTATTTATAAGAAAAGCTGAACAATCATACGATCCCCTATGAGCAACCACTGAGTGACAGTGGGAGGGAAAAACTCCCTTTCAACAGGTAGAAACCTTTAACAGAACCAGGCTGAGGGAGGGGCAGCCATCTGCCACCACCATGGCAGTTGGGCTGCCACAGCACAATGAGCAAGCTACATATGGTTAAAACCATTGATTTAATTTCACAGGGGTACTATCACTGTGCTAATCTATAAACTGTGTTTACATTAGTTGTTGAGGTCTACGTTTCTGCAGGTGGGAAGGTGCATGTTAGCCTACACTGTAGATTTAAACCTTTCGTCCTGTCATTTACATGGATGTTTCCTTTTAAATACACCGCAAATGCATATAAATTTTCCATCTCTCCAAGCGACAGATATTATACAGATAATAATAATAATAATAATAATACAACAAACCAAAGACATGTATGCTAAGTGTAAATGCAGCACAGTCTAGTAAACTTACAGGATATCATTAGATAATCTCCACAGCCATCTTGGTCATCGTCCTCCTGCTGCTCTGGGTCCAGCCCATCTTCAGGGATGTCTCCCATGGCAACACCTTCCTCCTCACCGTCCAGAGCCATCACACAGGTTTCTACAGCAACATCTTCATCTTCATCGCAGTGCACGTACTCAGAAACCACATCCTCAACAGCATCCTGGATCACAAGCTCGTCTGGGGCGAACCTGTGAACTGCCATGCCTTCCCCTTCGCCTTCTGACACCAACACAGTCTCTTGAAGCTCCACAACAAACTCCTGCCCGCCGGCACCACCTTCATCTAGAAGAAGCAGGATTGCATGGTTAACCAGATAACAGTGAAGAGCAAGGGTTTATTGTGTGATAATGATTTAAATGGTCATACAGTCATAATATGACTTTGCTCTGGATGGTCATGTCATCTCCTTCCAAACAACACTTTCACTCAAATATTTAAAGTTATCTGGCTATCCACAAAAAAGAAAGAAATCCTGCTAGTACTATTGTACTTCTCATACCAGCAAGACGTACTCTGTAAGTATAAGCATTGCTAATTACCCGATCCGTGCAATATTATTTTAGGCTCTTCAGAATGTATTGCAAGCCTGGTGACATCCTCATCCATTGTCCTCGCACTGCATTTGTTACTGGACAGCTGAAACCAAATGATAGACAGCTTAGTATCAAGTAAGCACAGGCAGAAAATAGGTTACTTATATATTGTAATGCTGTTACACACCATTGCCCTTCTTATACAATATTTTACAGGTGTACGGTTATGCTTTTCTGTATGACACTCAGAGCAGCCACTCCAGGTTACTCAGGACACACACACACACACACACACACACACACACACACACACACACACACACACACACACACACACACACACACACACACACACACGATATGTGATGAAAGCACTGCTGCTTTGACAGCCTCAAGCCACTGGAACTAAAAAAAAAAAAAGATTTAAAAAAAAAAAAAAAATCATATGTTTATGTCCCAAATCTGCTTTAAATCCATTTCAATTTGTCAGAGTTACCACACGAGCTGCTAATGCAAACGTGGCCAACATCGCCAAATGTTAGCCCAACAATGCTGGTGTCATTTCTTTTCCACACTACCCCATGAAGCCCCTAATGTGCCTGGCATCCAGCGTGTTTTCAAAAAAAAAGACTTAGTATAACTTGTTGAATCACTGTAACGTGAATCACATGATACAGACCAGTGGCCTGGCATTGTACAAGTACTGTAGCTTGAGCAGTTCCTTAACAAAGTGGTTCTCAAACTTTTTATGATATGCTCCACTTCAGAAGCCCTCAACAGAGAAGCATAAAGTATATTAAATCAACTTTTAAAAGTCATCTTTTTTCCCCCCACTTTGGTTGAGTCCATGCTTTTCTACAGTCACCCACACTCCTCCATCACTGGCCTTTGCTGCACAATTCCCTGCTACCACCATAACAGTTAATGCCTATCCTTTCAAGATTCACTTTACAGCAAACGGGGCATGTATGGACATCTGTGGGCTTGATACTGTAAACATGGTGTACACTCACTAACCTCAGTTCTCGTTTTGTCCCATAGAAAGTGTGCTCTTCTCTGCCCTGGAGCATTAAAAGCCGTCAAGCATCCAAATCAGGCTTCAAAGACTTGATTGTTACCTCACAGTACTCTATAAACCAACTTTTGAATCGAACTTTATCAAGAACAACCCTGGTTAAAATCGCGCTGTAGCCTTGCCTTGGCTCACGCAGTGTTTCTTTATGAAGATCCAAATTATTTGACCTTTAATTCTCACACACACACACACACATAAACCCCACGACTTCAGCTTTGTGGTTTTAACCTATTTTTAAAAGGGACACCACAAAATTAAAAAATAATAATAAATAAAATGTGCTTTACACTGTTAGCTCGTGTATGCGATAACGGACAGAAACTAAAATGACCAGTGCCATTATTGTCATGCCCGCATCACTACAGTTAACAGAATCAAAGACACGTTTCGCCTCCCCACCCAAAAAATGGAGGTAAAGTTGAGCTAATGTAGGACAAGAAAAACAACACAGATATCTCTCTGAAACTAACACAAGGGAACACTGAGGTGTAAACAGAAAACGATGCAACCGGGTTGCCATTTAATTTCCACTGAATGTACCATCCCCCCACCTCCAGGTGGAAAAATATGACAACGGTGTGAGGAAGATGTGCGGCACAACCCCGCATCACTTGTGCTCAAAAGACACCGACATCACATAAAAAAATAATTAATTTTAAAAACTCGGGCGATCGGACACACTACGAGAAATCTATAGCACAACACAAATCCCGATGAGGTGATTCACGGCAATGTCTTCAATTGACCACTGGAGGAAGATTAGCACTGATTACACATGCAAAGCCCGACTGTCACGGTGCAAACAGACGTTTAGAAAAGGCTGATTGCACGCACACATACAGATGCGAAAAGATAAAGATGCAAAGAAACGAGGCTTTCGTTAAGTGCACACTTATGTCGCTCTGTACCGGCCAGCTAGCGAGAGGAGGGCTGAACCCACACACACACATACCTTTTCTACAACCAATTTCCATCACACAAGCGTCCGCCATTTTGTTAGCTTAACTGCTGGACGAATGCTAATTTTAACGTTTATTAAACTACTCCTCGGCGACGACAAGGTGTCAGACGAAACTGAGGCTGAATGGTGCGTTGCATATCAGCCGTCAGCTATCGATAACAAATGCCGATGGTCAACTACGACAGACGAATATACAATCCCTTTTTTCCGGGTGGCTCGCTAGCTAACGGGATAGGCCTGATTTGCCAATTACGGCCTCTATTGAGGCCCCGGCCCAGAAAAGAAAAGGCCCAACCCTTTGCGGCCTCTCAGAAAAAATAAAGAAATAAATTAAAATACAACATGCATGTAAAAAACAAAAGGCCACGGGCACGTACAAATGCAAACACAGCTCTGAAATCGGACGCCTTTGGCACAAAAACGAGCCGCGTACCAGATTCGTGCTGCAGGGATGCCTCTGTCCGCTCCTCGGCTTCCCAGGCCGCCTGGTTCCCCCAGACTCGGGCAGGATTCAGTCGGGAATTTTGTGTTATTTGGGCGGGCCGGAGAGGAGAAGAGAAGGAGGGGTTAGGGGTTGATTCAGGAGCACCGCTGAAAGCAAAGCAGGACGTCTCGAGCCAGATCTTGTCATGCTACAGCCCCCCGCTCCTCCAGCTCCGAGGCCGCCGTCAGCACGACACGTCACAGCCCGAGAGCAGCAGGAAAATGCGGAAGGGTTGTGGTGGAAATCAGCCCGACAGGCACCAAACAGGCCATAATCTAAAGAACAACGCGGGTCGTGTGAAAGCGTGCGCTGCAGCGGTAACTCTAATTAGTTTATGCTCCATGGCTCGGTGTATCAGCAAATAATTTGACTGAGGACTACGTCAGTTCGCGCCAAACAACAGAGTGCATCACAATAAAAGGACAATTAAACTATGACCTCAAGATAGAGAGCATTGCTTCAACATTTAAACAAACCGACGACTGCCCTATTTTATGAATGAACCTATCACTTCTGCAGTTTTGTTAAGCCTACAAGTACAGCTGTTTTTCCCCACATCTGCAGCACAACTGTACCTGGGTAGTTTATGTTCTCCCAAATAGTGTGTTAACTGCGCTTCTTTTGAACTCCATTAAAAGTGATCTAAAAAGAAAATAAAACTAAAGTGCAGTTAAAAATTTCCAGAAATTAGACAGAAAATATCTGAAATGCATCCATCAGTTTTAAATATGTTGCCGTTTATCTACTGATAGGGTTTTTATTGCAGTTAATCAGTAATAGTAACAGCTTCTCCATACTTATCTTTATGCATACACACTTCTACACTTTCACTTTTGTTAAAATTACTCAGTATGTAAGAGGGCCTTTTGTTTTCTCTTATATTGTGACATTTCAGCATTTAATGAGTAAAATGATCCCAGAAACTCTTAATGCCGTATTATAATTCTAAGGTCTGATTGAATTACAATGTGCATATGATTTTAAAAAAGCACTATAATATTAGTCAGCTTGGGAAAGGCAACATAGCAAAGAGGCACAGGATGATATGTAGGTTGTGATGGAAAATCCCAAACACACAAAATCTATATTTATTAATGTATTTATTAGCATGCTTGTTCAAGTCTCACAAACTTTCCAGCTGTGGTAGATTATTACCATGTAATTATCACGTTTCAGTGTTCATTCATCAAACTTCTGAGATCAGTGTAAATTTAGCAATGACCTCAAAAGTCCCAGACATGGTTTGTGATCAGAAGGGAACAGCTGATTGATAAATGCATTTATTGAGGCTGCTCCAAGTCACTGATCACATAGAGCAAAGTTCACTGCTATCACCAGACATCAGTACAAGTTTAAGAGTGGCAAACTCTATTTGGCAGACATTTTCAGCAGATTTTTCTTTTCAATGGCAAAAAGACGCCACCCCTCCTCAGAGGACAGATCCGCTGCACCTCTTCTCTTGTAGAACTCAATAGACTTGGTGTTGTTTTCTGCTACTATAAAATGCATGGCGCTACAGCGGGTCTTCACTGCCGTCTAGGAAAAAGGAGAAAAGAAAAGTGCACGCGTGAATGCAGCTGAAATAAAGGTGACTCTGTCACCAGAAAAATGTTGAAGTGTGCAATGTTAAAAGTACCTCGCTCAGCACCTTCAGGACTTTTGAACCGATGCCAAGACCTGGTGAAAGATTACGTGTTCATGGAGCAATTAAGAAAGTTCTTTGGCAATGAGTACAAATTGTCCCGCAAAGTAGGAAAGAAGTCTCTCCTCTGTTAGTCATTAACCTTTAGCACTGCAATAAAACTTTTCATCAAACATACCACGAAACTCCTGCATGATGAAGAAATCTTCCAGGTACAGAAGCTTTCCAATCCATGGGTCATATGTAAAGTAGTACATAGCAAACCCAACCACAGTGTACCCTTGAAGAAAACACAGAGCAGGGGATTAAATAGTGGATCAGACCCGTGAACAACATTAATAGTTCCTGAGAAATATGAGAATACTTTTAAGAGGCGCATTTTTACCTTCTGAGCTCTTCTCGTTTGGGACTTCAGCAACCAAACAGTGGTAGAATGGATGATCCCCAAAGCCATCTTCAAGCAGATCTGAAAAAACCCCCAAAAAAACCCATAACATTATTAAATCTTTAAGCTTTCTCAAACTCCAGATCAATGCAAACTTCATTGTGAAGCTAAATCACAGCACCTTTTTCTGTCAGCATCACCTTCTCCTCCATCTCTTCAAATTTAGCAAGCTCCTAAAAGGCAAGGTCATTTAGTCATATTTCTGTTAGTTAAGCATACTCCCAGTTAAAGGCTTGAAGTATTATCAGTTCACATATGGTTTACCTTTATGAGTCGCAGGATATCTGAGACATCCTTTGGTTCAGCTGTCCGTAATATAAAACTGGCCATTTTCTCTTTTTACCCCTTTTCCCTTTGCTCACTAATCCTCTGAATGTAAACAAAAGCAAAATTTGTTTCTTCATCCGCTCCTCAGGAGTCTACCCCCCGACAATGAAATGGGGAAACCAACATACACAGAACTGCATTGGCTGCGTTGCAGAGTGGCAGAGCAGCTTCAGACGCTTCTCTTTTAAACATCCCAGAAAGAAAGGTGACCCATATATGGGCAAACAGCTCATTACATCCTGTTTCTTTTCCTTTTCTGCTCGTCCCTTATCTTTGTGTTGACTGGACGACATTTGAATGTTGTTTAAAAGGTTAATATTAACCAGACCTAAGAAGAAAAAAAAGCCAAGCACATCTGTTATGCTGAGTAAAGAATAACCCACTTTTGAAAATGAGTGTAAAATATTTTACATACAAAATCAACCCATAACATTGAGCCGGTTGTTCTTCCCTTGCTAAAACTTACTGCTTCTTTGCATTCAGATGCTGTTATTTGCATTGTGGGAAAAGAAAAACAGTTCATATAACAGGTTATATAACCTGCTTTTAACAGCTTAAAAAAAAGAGGGGTGTGGTTGAGGATGAACATTATCTATAGGTGATCAAGTTAGTAACCAGCAGCTGATAAACAAACTTCAGTTACCTTATTGTATGAAACATTTGAGTTTGTTTTACTCATTCGAGAGCAAATTTTACCCTTGAAATCACAGTGGCACTGATACTTTTGCATGCATTTGTTTCTCTTGCAAAGCCAAGCAAGCAGGGCCCTGCTGCAATAGTTCTTAAAAGCATTTTAAAAACAAGTGCATCTACAAAAAGACTGAATTTGAACTCAGGACTTTCTTGCTTTGAGGCAACAGTGTAGCCAACAGGCCATCATGCTGCCCAAAGGTCACAGTGAAGTTTGCATATTGCAGCTATAAACTAGAATGATTAAATGCATTTTCAGCGTGCTAAGTAAATGCTGAAGGCATTACCTGCATTATTCACTGCACATGCTGGACAGCCTGGGGCTGTTTTTTTACAGCAAAATGTTTGTTCATCACATATTTACATTGTATCAAATTCAAAGCACAGACAGCAGAGAGGAAACGAGTAGTTTCATTTCTGTATCTCCAGAATCTGGGAGTCACTGGATATATAGTCACTGCAGAACATTTTGGATCAGCTGAAGGCTTTTCAGGGAGTTTTTAAGGACATCCTGATAGTAACGAATTACAATAGTCCAGCCTAGAAGTAATAAATGCATGAACTAGTTTTTCAACATCACTTTCAACACCGTCATGGTTTAAGAGACCAGACACACAGCAGTTTAGGAAAACACATTTTATTGGAAATTTGTAAGTGTAAGTGTTGGATTTCAGAGACTGGGAAAACAAATACATCAATTCAGTTTATCGAAATACTTCAGCTTGCCTGAAGGATCAGGAATGATCTGTGGAAAAGAAATCATTAAATTAGTGTGCAGCACATTTCATGTAAGAAGACCTATATGACACATAATGTAGATTTCTGATAATAAACTAGTCATAGTGCAATTCCCACTTAACAATGGAAGAAATTAGCGAAAGGTGAATTCTTATCTTTGCAGTGTAATTGCTGGGTAATAATTTAAGGTAAACCATCGAGGCCAAACTGAACTGTTTTAACTAAACAAATAAATAATAAAACCTCTTTTGAAGGAATAACAACAACAACAAAAAAAAAAAGTGGTGGGTCTGATTTGCAAAAACAATGACAATGTATCTCATAGTATACCTAATAGGGCTGCCACAAACGATTATTTTGATAGTCGACTAGTCACCGATTATTTTTGCGATTAGTCGACTAATCAGATCCATTGGACGTAAAACGTACAGCTTATTGCACCAGCAGCATCTGCTCTTATATAACTAGCATTAGCTTACAGCTTTAAGTGTTTAAGGTATGTGCTAACTAAAAATAAAGAAAAGATGATGGTTTATTAAATTTTAATGAAATTTGCAGATTGTTTCGGTGAAGTTTAATAAACTCCTTGCTATCTAAAATATAACAGGACACCGGAGTAAATTCTGGAGCATCTCACACTTCTGATAATCAGCTGTCTGCTTGACGTTTATTCAGCTGCGTAAAAACTATAACTTTAATCTCAGCCAAACCGATTTACTCAGGAACAAATAAAATACTAAAAAAGCCAAACAATAACATTTTTAAGTTATCTAAGTGACTCATATATCATGTTTAACCTGAGTAGCGAAAGACGGCGGTGGGTTTGAAAACGATTTGCCGGGAGTCCGGTGTTCTCACGGCTCTAGTTAGCCTTGCCCCCGCCTAGCTATCGAGCTAGTGGGTAACAGACGTCTCCGAAAACGTCGGAGCGCTTTTGAAAATATGCGGTGTCTTGATAAACTGAGCCGATATTTGAGGTTTACACAGCTACATTCTCGCCTAAAAATATGTTAAACGTGTATTTTGTGACCCAGAAAGAATAGTAAGAGTAACATTAAAACTAACTAGCTGCCGCCATTGTTGGAAACTGAGCAGGGCCGCGCTATGAATTCTGGGACACAGCTTCTTCTTCGGGGTTTAACGGCAGCTGGCATCCTTGTACATGCAGTGCTGCCATCTTCTGTTTCAGTCCGTTATTACACTCTTAAATCCTGCTACTCATTCCTGCGTCTTTTGGGATCTTACAAAGCTTCAAACGACGCGTCGACTATTAAATCAGTCGTCGACGATTTTGATAGTCGACGTAATCGTGACTAGTCGACTAATCGTGGCAGCCCTAATACCTAATTGTCAATAATAAGGTCTATGTTACTCTAAATGGGACCATAATTTACTAAATCAAATCATGATGCATTGAGAAGACTTGAAACTATAGACTGAGATCGTTGTTCACGTGAGCAGCAGGATCATTTTCTAATCCTGTTACACAGTCAGATGCTTTTTTGCAACTAGTGCTGCCCCCTGCTGGCCGCTAAACAGAAACAATGCAATTTTAAAGCACTTCCATCATGCTTTCACTTTTCAGACTCAGAAACTACATCCATCTTTGTATACAGTCTTCTTTATGGCAATCAGCCTGAGACAGCTCATCAGTTTTTACAAATACATTGCTGCCTGTCTGATTTTTTTTTTTTTTTTTAAATATGCTGGAAGACAATAGCAGTTAGTGCCTAAGGATCCATATTAGTCACTGGCCCAGTGATACTTACTGTGTCACTGCCTGGTTTCCATCCTGCTGGACACACTGTGAAAACAATAACACAGAACTAGTCAGAATTTAAAGAAGAAACAGCTCAAAGACTCAGCTGACAGCCAGCTGTTTGGGACCATAATTTTCTGCATAAACGAAGGACAGTCAGACATTTCAGCTGCCAATAATAAAATCCATCGTTTTACCTTCTCCATGTTTGTCTGTGTACTGGAAGGCCTGGACCAACCGCAAAGTTTCATCCACAGATCTTCCCACTGGAAGATCGTTCATAGTGATCTGCCTCAGGATACCTTTGCCATCAATGATGAATAGACCCCTGAGGAAGACATGGATGAGTTAGAATAGAGCATGAGTGGCTGCTCAATGCTTCCTGTTAATGTTTCCATGGGGGTAAATTATCTAAATGTCAGCAGCAGGACTCTGCCTCATATATGCCATTTGTGGTTCTAGAACTATTTAAGCCTTCCTGCATAAGGTGAATAAGGCACGTTGTATAACGAACTTTGAGTGCTCAGGTAAAGTTGAAAAGCACTATATAAGACCCAGTCCATCTATCATTTACACACTGATCGCAACCATTAGTTTTACAACTGCAAATAAAACCTTTAACTTACAGCAAGGAGCCATAACAATGCTACATAATAAGCAATATTTCTTTAAGCTGCTTAAGCTATAAAACTTTGATGATGGCTATAACTTCACCTCAGTGTGTGTCCTTGGTCCTCCAGGTAGACACCATAGTCTTTTGAAATCTGGTGAGTGAGGTCAGACAGCAGAGGGATTTTCATTTGTCCAAGTCCACCCTGCTTCCTGGGAGTATTGATCCTGTAAAAAACAGAAAGCAAAAAACATCAGTCTTCATTATCATAAAATGAATAAAAGTCTATCAAAAGTACATACAAAAGGTTAAAGTAGTAGAGCAAAATAATACAACATCATCTGTTTTTATTAGGGTTGATCTTCAGCCATTAAATTGTGATGGAAACAGCAATCTCACCAGGCCAAGTGTGTGAACTGGGAATCTACTGAGCAAGCGACCACCTCCGTGTTGATGGCTTGAAACTCGTGCAGACGATCACTGAATGCAATGATCTCAGTCGGACAGACAAATGTGCTGCAGAAAAAACAAAACAAATGCTTTCACTTGAGAACAACGCTGTGCAGCAATCCCAGCAGAATGTGCAAAGTGATAATGTAACGTGCATTCGATGGTACTTACAAGTCCAGGGGATAGAAGAAAAAAACGAGGTATTTGCCTTTGTAGTCCGACAGCTTCAGCTCCTTGAATTCACCATTGATGACAGCTGTTCCTTCCCAGTGGGGTGCAGGCTTTGAAACTAAACCAGGATGAAAAACCAAGTTAAACGTTTGGACATAATATAACGTATTTCGTACTACAACTAGCAGTGCACTGTATTTAACCAGTGGAATAAGCCCCAAAAGGTTGATTCTGTTAATCTGGACGTTTTTAGTGTTTTCAGTGGGAGAAACGTTTAGTCACTTATCCAAGTGACTTCTTTAGTCTCAGCCGATAAAAGGTTTCCCCAACCTTTTAAAAAGTACATTTGCATCATGTCATAAATATGCAAATTGTGGAATAGGCGCAAAATTACGCACTTTGCCCGGTAAAGTCTACAAACTCATGTTTCCATATGGAAGAGGAAAAACCTGCAGTAATGACAATGACTCGGACATCTTCACAGTAAATCTCCCATACATAATCACATGAGTTTAGTGGTCCCCTTTTATTATTTTGAAAGTAGTGTTATTTATGTTATCAGGTCTGTATTAAAAAGTGTAGGTACTGCGCCACACACAGTCATGTGTCAGAGGGGCGGGGAGAGGTGCTCATGCCAAGATTTTCAGAGTATGACGTGTCCTACAAAAACCATGAGAGTTCAGGTTAGGCTTAAACTTTAAATAAAGATATCACCTGGGGATTTTAACAATAACTGCAAAATTAAACCATAACATGGGTGCTCTGTGCAGCACCAGCCTGCTACATCAACATGCACAAGCTGCTAGTCGTAGTTTGACAGGAAGGAGAAAGCAGCAAAAAAAAAAAATTAAAAAAAAATTAAATCAGTGCACACTTTAAATATGCAAATGCTAATCTAGCAGCACTCTCTGGATGAAAGCATGAGAGAAACTCACTCTTGGCTTTGCTGAGGTGGAGGGAATGGTCGGACACGGGCACACGGAAAGCCTCTCCGGGATAGACGTGTCCTCCCGCGTAACTTTGACACTGGGGGTTTTTCACCTGAGCGCTTTCCTCTGCAGACGTGACCGTGGCGAGGAGGAGCAGAGCGGTGCACAGAGCACAGAAAAGCTCCTTCATATCAGTGTGGAAAGCAGACTCCATTGTTACGTCCCTTTAACAGCACGTAGCCACTCAGCAGCAACGCGCCTCAGACCTACTGCAGGATTGGAGCAGTCTTCCTTGTTCTTCTTCTTCGCTCAGGTTTTTCCAGTAGCTGACATCCTTGTTTTCGCATTGCTGCCATCTTCTGGAATTAATTAGCCCATCAGGCGTACTGCGTGTATCACTGGCGTGCACACACAGTGCCAGTTTTCATCTAGAAAAAACGATAGTTCGAAATGTTTTGAATGGATTTTGATATATTTTTGTCGAGGTGTGGAGTGGGGTAATGTTAACAGTCCATTAAAGTTTGGCTTACATCCACCAATGTCTTCAAAATCAAGCTTTATTGGTCAAGAACTGATAAAGAGCCTTGTAACTTAGAGCGACCACATACAGATTTAAAATATGCCACATTTGACCTCTGACCTCTCCTTAAAGGTCATTAGATTGATCTGAAGGTCAAAGTAACAATAATGCCATTTATAGGATTGAAAGTGATGCTGCTTATTACTGTTTGTGTTGACAGCATACAGACATGTATGATGCATTTGAAACTTGACACTAAAACAATTTAGTTTCCAGATTACTTATAGTACTGCCTCTTGACATTGATGGCAGTGGGAGTGAAGCTGTATAAGCACCCCAGCAGCCTCAACTCCATCATCATTACAGCTGTGAAGATCATGATTATATTATAGGAGGACAAAGGACCCAAGGTGTCCATGAAAGCAGCCATGACACTGCAGAACCTTTGCACACAAAAAAGACAAACAAAAGCAATGACGAGCGTCCCGAGTACTGGGAGACAGCTATTCATTGCACCAGACAGGTAAAGAAAACTTTCATAGCGTTTATCTTACACATGTTTGAGGTCCCTGAGGTCACAAGAGCTTCTTTTCTCACGCAGCCTTGCTGAGCAGACAGCTGACAAATAGAATTACACAGAGAAGACTGAAAACTTTCATTGGTATCGATCACTTCTGGTTTAGTCGATACAAAATTTATCATAAAAAGCATAAAAACACTTTCGACGTCCAGTCCTCGGAAATTCAGCTTCGCTGTTTTCTACTTTATTTAGCCCAAATACACAGACTTCTTGAAGACTTTGGGCTTTGAAGGGCTTTGAAATGCGAAAGCCTCTAAATTCACATGTTGATCTGCATATGGAAAAATGTCGCCTTAAAAATCCATCAAGCTTTTCAAAAATCGACAGCACGCTGCAGTGCCTGTAGAAATACTCATGACTCCGAAATTAATGAAACTCCTCATTCGCCACTTTTATACAGACTGAATTATTGTTATGACAATTTTATCAATGAAAAAGAAAACCTACCGTGATTTTTGAGAAGTTACATCCTTTCTTTATTTTGATTCATAAACGGGGACTCGGTCGTTCACTAACACATGGCTTCAGACAAATATGTTGCTGTAAAGTTAAACAGGGAGCAGGTTTTTAAGCTGCTGACTTTTCTGGTGCAGTCAGCTGTCCAATGAGCCGCTGATAGTCACACTGTGGAGGAGCATGTTGTGAAGCCTGAACAAGATTCGTACTGGCATCAAGAGACATCAGGACCTTTAAATGTATGCAAAAAAAGCAATAATTTAAATAAATCAATACAAGTGTCTTACTGACTGGTGAAAGATTAAACAGTCAACAAATGTATCTAAAGGACAGAACAAGCTCTGGGCGTAAGAGCACAGCTTTATAGTTGAGTAAAGTTGAATGAAATCATTCAAGGAGGCTGATTACAATAATTCACATAGACATCTGCACATAGAATCAGAATCAGAATCAGAATACTTTATTGATCCCAGGGGGAAATTATTTTTCGTTACAGTGCTCCATTATAAACAAACATTAACAGAGACAGACAATACACTAACTAAGAATAGCACAATCTATACAGGCATATATGTACATAAAAGTCACTTATTAATAAATAGCGGAAAAAGAACTTGTGCAAGAAGGGTGTAGCTGTTGCAGTAAACAGTGTGTTAAGTGGATGTGTTGTACAGAGAGATGGCCACAGACAGGAATGATTTCCTGTGTCGTTCAGTGGTGATTTTCAGTACTCTCAGTCTTTCACTGAACGAGCTCCTGTGACTGACCAGCATGTCATGGAGTGGGTGGGAGGTATTATCCAACATTGTCTTTATCTTGGACAACATCCGCCTCTCCGACACCACCTTGAGGGAGTCCAGCTCCACCCCCACAACATTACTGGCCTTACGAATCAGTTTATCGAGTCTGTTGGCATCTGCGACCCTCAGCCTGCTCCCCCAGCATGCACTGGCCACAACAGACTCATGTTGAAGGACATCAGTTGCCTCAAAAAATAGAGACGACTCTGGCCCTTCCTGTAAAGTGCTGTGGTGTTTTTAGCCCAGTCCAGTTTATTGTCAATGTGTATACCGAGGTATTTATAGTCCTCCACAATGTCAGCATTGACCCACTGGATTGAAACAGGGGTTAAGTGTTTCCTGGTCTTCCTGAAGTCCACTATCAATTCCTTGGTCTTTGCCACGTTGAGCTGCAGATGATTCTGCTCACACCACGTGACAAAGGAGTCAACCACAGCCCGGTACATCTGAAGATGGCAGGTCTCTGTGCAGTGGCTGAAGTCTGTGGTGTAGAGGGTGAAGAGGAAGGGGGAGAGGACAGTCCCCTGTGGTGCTCCTATGTTGCTGATTACCTTGTCAGACACACACTGTGGGAGACGTACATATTGTGGTCTTCCTGTCAGGTAATCAACAATCCAGGACACCAGAGAAGCATCCACCTGCATCGCTAATACTTATCACCCAGGAGGGTCAGCCTGATGGTGTTGAAAGCACTGGAAAAGTCAAAAAACATGACCGTCACAGTGCTGGCTGGCTGGTCCAGATGGGTGTAGACACGACTGAGCAGGTAGATGATGGCGTCTCTGTTCCGAGACGAGGCTGATACCTACAGTTCTCCAACAGGATGCAGGTACTGGACCATGTTATCAGGAACCTTGAGCACATTACACTTAAAACATACAAAACACAGAACAGGCAGTGAGACAAGCTGCAATGGTATCATCTGGGTGGAAGAAGCGATCAGCGGGAGGAGAACGTGGATAAAAGCTCATTCATACATAGCCTCGCTTTGCTCTGAAGAGTCATTCATTTTAAATTATGATTCACTGAGAGTGATTAAGTTTACTGACCAGCAAAGATTCACACCACAGTTATACAAAGGGGAAATACAAGGAAGGTGACAGAAGATTGATATTGATCCTCTTTGATTGGGACTGACATCTTATATAATACGGAACTAACTAAGGACAAGTATTATGTGGGAACAAGGTATGACTTACCAGTCAAAACCAGTTAGTTTTAGAGTGATAAAGGGAGTGAAGTTTTGTACATTTATTTAACAGTAGCAGTAAAAAGTTACTCTGCAGATTCAGGTTTTACAGGTGTTCCTGTGATAAATTAATACAATCTCATGCACTGCTAGAGATTAAAGCCTTCTAAAGTTCAATTCATCTGCACCAACAGTATACTGTGTGAGGGAAATTACTGTTTACAGATTTATTCAGATGCCGCAGATATATTTTTAAAGTACATTTTCTGTTAATACAACTGCACTTTTTATTCAAATTCTAGATTCTTTCACACCACAGGTGTGAATGTGCGAGTGAATGTGAGCGCGAATGGTTGTCTGTCCCTGTGTGTTGGCCCTGCGACAGACTGACGACCTGTCCAGGGTGTACCCCGCCTCTCGCCCCATGACAGCTGGGATAGGCTCCAGCGCCCCCTGCGACCCTGAAAAGGATAAGCGGAAGCGAATGGATGGATGGATTTTAGATTCTTGTGAGATAAAGCAGTAAATGAAGTAATTCACTTGATGTGAATTACTTCATTTACTGCTTTATCTCAGTGTGAACAACAGGAGTCGAAAATTGTTTTCACTACATATTGCACTACACTATAACCTGATATACAAACTTCCTGTACAGGTTTTCATGTCCCAAGGGACCAAGACGGCAACAACACTGCCACTCAGCAAACTCCCAGCACTGCTTCAGAGAAATCCAAAGGAAAGGCCCAACCATGGCTGCAATTGTCCAACAATGGCATCAAGGGCCTGATTGACCTCCTGATGAATAAAGTCATTTGTAGTCTGTGCAAGTTTCAGCAATAGCGCTCAGCCTGTTCCTTCTACTTCCAGGTCCATTGTTTTCTGGAGCTGAATCTAATCTAATCAGTCATCAGGATGTGCGAGTGGTGCTTTGCCAGAGCTTGAAAACTTTTTAACCCCCGTCTTTTCTTTATTCTGTTTTTACACCACACAACACTGAACATGACTTGAGGAACAACACAAATAACACAGCCGCAGTGTACAGCACTTCTTATGTGCAGTATTTAATGTCTCCTTGCTGCGTTTCTTACCAGCTATCTGAAGACAGCAGACTTAAGCTAAGGGACAGGCGGGAGCTCAACCCTACCCTCTCTTGCAATATTTGGTATGCACTGACTGTCTGCTTTCGTGCCTGATAGTCAACCAGGTTAGTAAAACACATGTGATTTCTAATAATCCAAAGGATTGTAGATGATGTAGCTTATAAAAAATGCTTTTTAAATGCTGTTTATACCGTTTATAAAATGCTTTTTAAAAAATCCCTTAAATCAAAGTTTCAGTACACATCTTCTTCTACAGTTACTGAGGAAAACGACTTACTTTCTTTAGCGATGGCTATTGCATGGCAGAGCAACATCCCAGGCCGAGGTCCTTGTTGCTTAGCTTCGGGAATTCTTGGAGGTGTTGGGGCTAAAGGTTTTACAGCAACAATACTTTTGGCAGCTACTACCTGTCCAAATGAGGTTACAATGCCAGGCTGGAAATACTCATTTTTTTTCCAAAATAGACACAAATTTATCTTTTCCTGTCAAGACTGTAACTGATGGTGATACACACAGTGCTTAACAAAATGTCAGACCACCTGTCATTAAAAAAATAAAAAAAGATTAATATTTTAGAAATCTGTCAAAAACATGGTTGAAACTACAAATGATTTCATTGATTAGACAAATAGGAAACTGAACTCACATCTTTGTGAGAAGTTAGAAATGAATCAATATTTATAAATTAGCATTAAAATATCATTTGGATTAAAGAGCTTGTGCACTCTGGTGGATTACCGTAACCATTACAGAAATACAAAAATGATTACCAATACACTTAATTTGTGGCAGTGTGGCATAAAAATTACACTGGATGGTGTCTAACAAATTCATCAATCACTGTATATCACAGTTCAGCTCATTTAAGTTCAGTTCAGTATTATTACAACAGTAGCATCAAGGCACTTTGTAATTCTGTTATTTTGATTCTTTGATTCTGAATAAAAAATAATCTGCAGTCTGTGAATAAAACAATAACATTAGAGACTTTGTACGTAAATTTTCCAGATACTTCCCAACATCCTGTTTAGACTCTTTGCTGAAGGTCAATTTATTAAACAAAAGAAGAGTATCAATGATATATACTCAGATAATGAATGAAATCAATCCTTCTGTTAATCAAATAAGAGAAGAATAGAGTAAACATATGTTGGTTTCATTCTCTGATGAAGATTGGGAGAAAGCACTCCATAAAAATTTGATTGGTAAATGGACTGATTCTTGTATGGCGCTTTTCTACTCTCCCGGAGTACTCAAAGCGCTCTATACAACATGCCACATTCACCCAATCACACCCATTCTCACAAGCACTTTATCTGTACTTAGTGCCTTCTAACTACATTCACACACATTCATCCATCGGAGAGCAACTTGGGGTTAGTATCTTGCCCAAGGATACACAACTATGGGCAAGTCACTACCTCCATCCATCCTATGTGCAATTTATATGCTAATGGGAGTAGCTGCGTATAATGTCTCACAATAGAACACAATGGTTGACTAAAATGGTTTAATGGGAGAGAAGATGCAAAATGTGTATTTGCATTTGCAGCTAAACCCAGTTACATTATTAAATTCTCTTGGACTGAGGTGTTAAACAGCTTCCACAATAACAATTATCTTTGGAAGGATGGTATTTTGGTTGGAGTTCCCCTTGGAGAATCAAGGCCACATTGGAGCTTTTTTGGTGGCAGATTTGCCCAACATCTTAGAAAATAATTTTAAGCCATTTTCGTTTTTGACCTGTGATTTTTGCAGGGTTCAATAGACTTTTTGTGCTTTATTGGCTTTATAAGCTGAGAAATTTTCCATGTTTGCAAAAAAGACAACTGACAGCAAATTTGACTGTTGACTTAATTACTTTATTGTAAGCATTTCACACAGGATCCAATACCCTCCCTAAGTTGGCAGTGGCGAAGAGCCAAAACTTGTTTAACCATGGTGCATTGCATTACTGAAAAGTTACCTTGACCTCTTTACTCTGTTTACAGAATACACAAATAGCATTACAAAATCCCTTTATCAAAGCAACTCAATGTTTTCCACAGTGTTTTACATCATTCCCCACCTTGTAACAGATTCACTAAGACTTTTAGCTTTAGACATTGAAGCCAACAGTTCAATATGTTTCTGTAGAAAGTCCTAATCTCCCAGTACCCCTTGAAAGAGTTGCAGAGTTCTTTAAAAACTTGCATCAATAGTCTGCAAAGCAAGCCAGTAGGGATAGAAGCTTGTTGATGAGTCACTGACGTTACATCTGATCACACAAGTTACAAAGCCAGAGGCACAGCTGCATGAGCTTGCCACCCAATGTTAGGTTTTAAATTTTCACTTGATCATTTCATTTCTAGTTCACCCACATTTAGTTTAAGCCAAGCCTCTAAAAATGTTTGGAGACAAGCCACCAAATCTGAAAAAGACCTCACGATCATGTGAACACAGACATCTGCTCAACTCGTGAGTCAAATTCAGCTTTCAGATCTACCAGACCCATTCATGTAGATTAACATTTTGAACAGTTACAATTTGCAGCATTTTTGAAGACAATTGAAATAAAGACACATGCAAATGTCTCAAGTTGACTTCTTTATCATGTACATTTAAGTATAAAGAGCACAAAGCCATGTTAAGGTCATACAGCCTGTGTTTGACACAGTGAACACTTACAGCACCTCAAAAATTACCAGATCAATTAGCAAATAATCCACTACATATTCACATGGAGTCAGATTTACAGAGATTTAAGGAATAAATATGCCTCAAGAAGTCTTAATAAAAGGATGTCTGCCAGAAACTGCGATTTTAATCACGAAACATTTCTGGCTAAAAATTAAATATGGTGAAGTGGATAAATGTAGGTATAAATTTTAATTTGGCAACACTGATAATGTTTTAACATTTCACTGTAGCAATTTCAAGACTTGAGGTAGAAGAGTGAATCTGATCTCCAATTCTTTTTGTGTCAGTTTAAACCAACACTTCTTTGTAAAAATGGCCCCAACTGTTTACTTAGCTCTAGAAGTCGATTACTTGCTGATGCTAAAAGCTCTAGTGATGAGGCACTCGTTTAAAGTACATGGCGTGTGCATTAAGGAAAGGGGTTGGGTGGGTTATGATTGTAAGAGGGAGGAGAATCAAGAACTTTAGCTAACAGACTTCAGCTTGGCCCATGGGTTTGTGCCGCGCACCTCCAAAGACGGCATGTCGCAGAAGATGTGATTGCACAAGTCTTCCAGTGGGGGCTCTGGGTCTGTGGTGGCAAACTGAGCTGCATCCTCGATTTCCTTTCTCACTTCTACATCAATTTCCTACAGATAAATAAGGACAGTTAGACACTGCAACAAAGAACGTTTGGTCAAACCAATAGAAGCAGAGAATAGACATATTTTGTTTACCATCCTACTTCAAATGGAGAAGGCTACTAAAGCTCATAGAAGCATAACTCTAGCGCGGTAACTAGCTTGTGCCCCTCGTTCCATGGGACTATGTATTTTTCCCACCTGTTTATAAAGACTTTAGCATTGTTCTGTCTCAAATGCATTTTCCAGTCTATGAATGCAATTTTCCTCAAAGACAAGGGATGAAACCTAGAGGATCTCATCTTAAATTCAGCTGTAGAATTTTACACTATTGTTAAAGAGCAGACACTTTCATTAACCTCACCTCTAAAGCATGCTGTTCACTTTCACTTGACAGACTAAAGCTAACCCAAATGTCAGTATGCTTAGTCAGAATGATCTTAAACTCACTTGGTTATTAAGTTGTTGCAGTATGACTGTCTTTTAATACCCAGTTACAAAAACAAGGACTCTTGTTTGAGGCTTCCAAATTGTCAGAAGTGTTGGCTCACAGAAATGTGATTTCTATATCTGAAGCATTTCCTACCTTGAGCTCCTCCACGCTAGCCATGTTGTTGCTGAGCATGCGGTCCTTCAGCAAGGAGATGGGGTCACTCTTACTGCGCACTTCCTGGATCTCCTCACGTGTGCGGTAGCTAAAAGGGGAGAGGGTGCAGGAAAGTTGGAGGGATGCACTACTATTGCTATCAAATGCACTTTGAGGATTTCAAATGTTTTGTAATATTACTTTTGACAAATTTAGGCTCATTTTGGAAAATCCAGTGCCTTCAAAATTTCTGTGATCATTTCTATGCAGATTCAAATGAAATTCAAATTACTTTGAGGTGTGAAGCCTATCAAATAAAGAAATCTGACAGAAGATACTGAATCTCAATTCATCCCTAGGCTGTTGTCAGGTCACTACAAAGGGGGTACATGGAGACTACTAAGGAGCAGAGGTAAGGGGCACAGGCACAGTGAAGAGAAAATCTGTAAGATTAAACTGTAGGTGAGAACTTTAGCCACTTTAAGTTGTATCAATTTAAATAATCAAGTAGCCTAACGTTTACCTAACGCCAGGATCGCTCATGCTGTGTCCATGATAGCGGTATGTCTGGAGTTCCATGAGAATAGGACCCTGAGCAAAGGACAAAGAAGTTACAGATCCGAGTCGCATTTCCTGCACACGTCAATATAACATTTTAAACGTACCTTCCCAGAGCGACAGTGATCAGCAGCGAACTTGGTTGCTTCCCGGACACAGAGAACATCCATTCCATCCACCTGTACACAAAGTTACTGAGTATTTTTCTTTAATCTTATCTTACAAAAAGTAATAAACTGACATGGTCAACATGCAGATTCTACAAGTTTATGGTAGCACCAAACACATTTGAAAGTGTTTACATTTCACGAACACATCACTCCAAATAGCATTTAGCACACTTCCATCTAGTGTGCATTGTGTTCGAGACAGTCAAGGTTAATCATTCATTTGTAATTTTGATTGAACAAACCCAAATTGAATAACTGTTCGATTACTAACAAATTGTGCAAGATATCAGCTTCTGTCAAGTGTCTGTAGCTATGCAACAGCTTAACATGTAGCTTTACATGTAAGAAATGTGCTCAAGCATGCCAGACCCTTACCCTCAGACCAGGAATGAACTCTCCTCTCTTGAAGTAATCTGTGCTGGCTGCAGCTCGCTCCACTGAGGTGCCCATGCCATACCGGTTGTTCTCGCAGATAAAGATAACAGGCAGTTTCCAGAGAGCAGCCATGTTGTACGTTTCAAAAATCTGGCCCTGTGAAATATACACAAGACTTTAAAAGGGTGTCCTGTAATAGAAGCCCAGTTACATCAGTTTAGATTCTCCTTTGTACTAAGGCCATTTATTATCCTTTAACACTTCCCAGAATTTAGTTATGTTGTGCATTTAGCACAAGTTTGCTCAATTCCCACAGAACAAGATTAAACCTACTGCAAAGTAAAGTAAATACTGGCCAGGTGTAGATCCAAACGTGTTGCTCTTTAACCCATTTATGTAAAAAGAAAAAAAAGCTACACATACCTGGTTGGCAGCACCATCACCATAGAGACAGACACACAGCTGGTTGTTGCCCTGAAACTTGCAGGCAAGTGCTACACCAGCACCCAAAGGAACCTAGAGAAGTCCAACATTGAGTAAACTTCAGTGTTAAAGTCTAAATGTACAAGTGTCAGTTCAAACCAATGGCCCTGTGAAATATCTTGTAATGCAATTAGATGAACGTAAACCATGGAAGGCAGAACGATAAGTAACAAATTTAAAGCAAAGCTGCCAAATGTTATACTTACCTGAGCACCAACAATTCCATTTCCACCATAGAAGTGTTTACAGTACATGTGCATAGAGCCTCCTTTGCCCTTTGCAATACCACCTCTTCTGCCTGTGCGTGAAAAAGATATTAGGTGATATTAACAAAAGCATTTACAGCTCAAAGTACATCATCAACTGAAATTTGTTCCTAGGTTCAGCCAGACTAAATAAGTTTCCTAGAACCGTAATCTCAGGGACTAGAAAACCAGGCTGAAGCAGGGCCAGCAACAAATGTGTCCCGCCTTCAGTCAATTAGGGAGACATTTCTAGTTTCATCATTTTATAACTTCAATAGTCTATGTCCTGGGCTCAACAGCTTCCCTTTTGGGAAAATAAAGATTCAAAGCCTGCCAAGTTACTCCAGCAGCAACTGAACATTTGCCGCTTTTCACAGGGGAGTTAATTCAAAATGAGTCCCATTGTGTACTGATATTTAATGTCTTCACCAACAACTCACCGGTTAGCTCAGCCATAATCTCCTTCACAGTCCCTCCCCGGGTGTAAGTGTAGCCATGGGCACGGTATGCCGTGATCAGGTGGTCTGACAAGTTAATTGAGGCTTCAATACCAACAGCACAAGCTTCCTATAATGAGAAAACAGCTTGACATGTCTGGTTCTAAAGGGAGATTTATTCTGAAGAGTAATCAATAAATGTTTCACAGGGCAACACTTCAAAACTTCCACTCCTCCAAAAAGTTTAACATCCTTGCCAGATATTCCGAAATTTAAACTACCATCCCTAACTTTCATTGTAGATCAGAAAAATCATCCAACCTGGCCATCATACAAGTGGCAGAATCCTCTGATGATTTTCTGCTTGTAGAGCTGATCTGCCTTCAGCTCCATACGCCTCATCGTCTGCATGATGCGGTAGTACTGCAGACCCTCATCACGAGTCAGAACCACCTGAGTGGCAGGGCCCTCATCCAGCTTGAAGAGGTCACATTTCTATAGAGAAGCAAATACCCATGAGTCAAACTGCCAAGTGCCAGTCTGTGTTCACGACATCACAATTTCAATCTTACCTTTATTTCAAAGGTAGCCTGGGTCGTGAAGTCAGCATATGTGCGTGCTGACATAATCACTGCAGCCCCCTGTGAGAAACAAGTATGCAAGAGCTTTTAATCTATAAAAGTAATTCGTGTCACATTTTGAGACAACTACAGAGATCATATAACTCCCAAGGCACTCATTTTTACAGAGTGCCTTCCCATTAGTCTGTTAAATGTTTCGACTGGACTTTTACATGTTAGCCCTCATCCCATTTACTGCAAAGCTTCCTCCCCCAACCAGCCATTATTATAATTTGTCCTTCATAGGACCTGGTTTATAGTTAAATCATTCACTGAATAGTCTTTAAATGGATTGTAACTAAGTTTCCAAAAGTTTGAGTTGTCATCTGATTTAAGTTAAGTTCTTAACAGCAAGTTCAGACTATTAAGCATTAGTAAGGTATTAGCATGTGCTTAATTCATCTTTTATATATTGTTACTCCTCCTTAGTATGTAATTTATAACATTTATAAATGACCATGTACACCTATCATTGCTGTACATGCTGTAAATGTGTACATCTATCACTGTTACTACATGACTGCTAGCAATAATCATAATCACAGTCATGATAATATATCTGTATTTATGAATGGAATACTAAGGAAGAGTAATGCTATATAAATGATGAATTATGCACTTGCTAATACCCTATTACTACCTTAATAACTCTGTGACCTTATTATAAAGCGCCACAAAAATATCAAATACAGTTGTTTTATGTTTCGGTTTTTTTTAAAGTGATGTCAGAACAGTAAAGTGAGTTTTCTTGGCTGTCTCAGTATTTAAGACTGATTGTTATTAATGCTAGCTTTCATCCTTCCTTTAACAGTTCCCATTTCCATTCATTTAAACATTAACTAAGTAGTTACTGACTGTCCGCTGACATTGAAACTTTAAATCTGTGCACAAACTTTTACCGTGTTAGCTAATGAAGCTATCATTCAGGCTTACAAGGTCAGAACAGCGATGACAGTTTTGTTTTGGGTCGACTGGCGCTCTTCGCGAGACTACATTTTGCAATGTTTAGCTAAGTTCGTTTAAAGAACTAAGAAAAAACAGCACTTACATTCCGCTGGGCACTGGCTCTAAACACATTCGAGATGATGGCTAGCATCTTTCCTGACCTAACCCACCGCAGAACCGTCCTAATGTCAGGATGTGTCCTTCCGGCTCGGGGCTTCTTCGCTGTCTTGAATATCGGCAGATAGAAAGCGCAACTGCCGACAGCGGGCTGTGTTAGAAGTAGAGGAGAGGTGTGGTTGGTAGTGAGTGTAGGAAATGCAACACTGATCATTGGCTATTTAATAATATAATTTCTTCGACCCCCTATATTTGACAAGGACGAAGACTTTAGATGTGCGGTGGTGATGGCACTATGAAGCCTTCTGAAGCACTGAAGCTTGTATTGAAAAAGGGTTCATTACCCGAAGCTTTTCAGCAAAGTCTTCTTTGGTGCCATCTTGTGGCCAAAAGTATGAAGAGCAGCTTGAATCTAAAATTCTAACTGCTGTAATATGATCTACAGAGCTGAGTTGACACCTTTCTGGGGGTGATGTTATATATCTATTTGATTAACAAATAATTTGGATGAATAAACCTTTGTTTGAACATGTGCCATAGTGTGGTCTCCCTTTGTTTGACCTTGGGGAAATTTTCTAACTGAGGAATAATTGTATTAAAACTGTAAAGGTTAATGATAAAGAGGATATATATATATATATATATATATATATATATATATATATATATATATATATATATATATATATATATATATATATATATATATATATATATATATATATATATATATATATATATATAAACACCCAGCACGCCCCTGCGGGCGGTTTATCCTTCAAGCTCGGGTCCTCTACCAGAGGCCTGGGAGCTTGAGGGTCCTGCGCAGTATCTTAGCTGTTCCCAGGACTGCGCTCTTCTGGACAGAGATCTCCGATGTTGTTCCCGGGATCTGCTGGAGCCACTCGCCTAGCTTGGGAGTCACCGCACCTAGTGCTCCGATTACCACGGGGACCACCGTTACCTTCACCCTCCACATCCTCTCGAGCTCTTCTCTGAGCCCTTGGTATTTCTCCAGCTTCTCGTGTTCCTTCTTCCTGATATTGCTGTCATTCGGAACCGCTACATCGATCACTACGGCCGTCTTCTTCTGTTTGTCTACCACCACTATGTCCGGTTGGTTAGCCACCACCATTTTGTCCGTCTGTATCTGGAAGTCCCACAGGATCTTAGCTCGGTCATTCTCCACCACCCTTGGGGGCATCTCCCATTTTGACCTCGGGACTTCCAGGTTATACTCGGCACAGATGTTCCTGTACACTATGCCGGCCACTTGGTTATGGCGTTCCATGTATGCCTTGCCTGCTAGCATCTTGCACCCTGCTGTTACAGTGGGGCAAAAAAGTATTTAGTCAGCCACCGATTGTGCAAGTTCCCCCACCTAAAATGATGACAGAGGTCAGTAATTTGCACCAGAGGTACACTTCAACTGTGAGAGACAGAATGTGAAAAAAAAAAAAAATCCATGAATCCACATGGTAGGATTTGTAAAGAATTTATTCGTAAATCAGGGTGGAAAATAAGTATTTGGTCAATAACAAAAATACAACTCAATACTTTGTAACATAACCTTTGTTGGCAATAACAGAGGTCAAACGTTTACTATAGGTCTTTACCAGGTTTGCACACACAGTAGCTGGTATTTTGGCCCATTCCTCCATGCAGATCTTCTCGAGAGCAGTGATGTTTTGGGGCTGTCGCCGAGCAACACGGACTTTCAACTCCCGCCACAGATTTTCTATGGGGTTGAGGTCTGGGGACTGGCTAGGCCACTCCAGGACTTTCAAATGCTTCTTACGGAGCCACTCCTTTGTTGCCCGGGCGGTGTGTTTTGGATCATTGTCATGTTGGAAGACCCAGCCTCGTTTCATCTTCAAAGTTCTCACTGATGGAAGGAGGTTTTGGCTCAAAATCTCACGATACATGGCCCCATTCATTCTGTCCTTAACACGGATCAGTCGTCCTGTCCCCTTGGCAGAAAAACAGCCCCGTAGCATGATGTTTCCACCCCCATGCTTCACAGTAGGTATGGTGTTCTTGGGATGCAACTCAGTATTCTTCTTCCTCCAAACACGACGAGTTGAGTTTATATCAAAAAGTTCTACTTTGGTTTCATCTGACCACATGACATTCTCCCAATCCTCTGCTGTATCATCCATGTGCTCTCTGGCAAACTTCAGACGGGCCTGGACATGCACTGGCTTCAGCAGCGGAACACGTCTGGCACTGCGGGATTTGATTCCCTGCCGTTGTAATGTGTTACTGATGGTGACCTTTGTTACTTTGGTCCCAGCTCTCTGCAGGTCATTCACCAGGTCCCCCCGTGTGGTTCTGGGATCTTTGCTCACCGTTCTCATGATCATTTTGACCCCACGGGATGAGATCTTGCGTGGAACCCCAGATCGAGGGAGATTATCAGTGGTCTTGTATGTCTTCCATTTTCTGATGATTGCTCCCACAGTTGATTTTTTTCACACCAAGCTGCTTGCCTATTGTAGATTCACTCTTCCCAGTCTGGTGCAGGTCTACAATACTTTTCCTGGTGTCCTTCGAAAGCTCTTTGGTCTTGGCCATGGCGGAGTTTGGAGTCTGACTGTTTGAGGCTGTGGACAGGTGTCTTTTATACAGATGATGAGTTCAAACAGGTGCCATTCATACAGGTAACGAGTGGGGGACAGAAAAGCTTCTTACAGAAGACGTTACAGGTCTGTGAGAGCCAGAGATTTTCCATGTCTGAGGTGACCAAATACTTATTTTCCACCCTAATTCACAAATAAATTCTTTACAAATCCTACCATGTGGATTCATGGATTTTTTTTCACATTCTGTCTCTCACAGTTGAAGTGTACCTCTGGTGCAAATTACTGACCTCTGTCATCATTTTAGGTGGGGGAACTTGCACAATCGGTGGCTGACTAAATACTTTTTTGCCCCACTGTATGTGCTGGATTGTCTCTGGGGCATCTTTACACAGCCTGCACCTGGGGTCTTGCCTGGTGTGATAGACCCCAGCCTCTATGGATCTTGTGCTCAGAGCTTGTTCTTGTGCTGCCATGATTAGTGCCTCTGTGCTGTCTTTCAGTCCAGCTTTGTCCAGCCACTGGTAGGATTTCTGGATATCAGCCACCTCCTCTATCTGCCGGTGGTACATACCGTGCAGGGGCCTGTCCTTCCATGATGGTTCCTCGTCTCCCTCCTCTTTCTTGGGTTTCTGCTGCCTGAGGTATTCACTGAGCACTTGGTCAGTTGGGGCCATCTTCCCAATGTATTCTTGGATGTTCCTTGTCTCATCCTGGACTGTGGTGCTGACACTCACCAGTCCCCGGCCCCCTTCCTTCCGCTTAGCGTACAGCCTCAGGGTGCTGGACTTGGGGTGAAACCCTCCATGCATGGTAAGGAGCTTTCTTGTCTTTATGTCAGTGGCTTCTATCTCCTCCTTTGGCCAGCCTATTACCCCAGCAGGGTACCTGATCACGGGCAGGGCGTACGTGTTGATGGCCCGGATCTTGTTCTTACCATTCAGGGGGAGATATCATCACCCCCACCCGAGATTGGGTACATAGCCCCAAGTGCGATAGGAGAAGGACCGTTGAGTGCGAGAGGAACTGACCTGAAAAATAGGATCATGGCCAAGCTTGAAACCTGGATCCCCCGTAGCCGGTTACCAAGATTACGTGAAGTACCCTCAGAAGGTCTGCTAGATGATGTTAATGCAGCACTACGGACAATATATATATATATATATATATATATATATATATATATATATATATATATATATATATATATATATATATATATATATATATATATATATATATATGTATATATTTATTTTTTTATTTTTTTATTTTTATTTTTTTAAGAGGCAGAAACTATTCTAATTCATTTCCAGCAGCAAGAGCTCCATGCTGAAGTATGTTTTGGGGTTATTGCCTAAGGGATCAGAGAATATGCGCCAAAGCCCATGAGATACTTTAAATGTCAAGACTTTGGACACATGGCAGTTATATGTAAGAAGAGTTGCAGGTGTTATTGTTTTGGAGGGGTTCTTGAGTTTGGCAAATGTATCGTTGGAGTTAATTGGAAATGCTGCAACTGCAGAGGGAACCACAGTGTAGCTTTTTGGGGTTATGAAGTGGTGAAAAGGGAGTTTAAAAAATGCTCCATCCATCAGGCTGTATGGAGCAAAGAGCAAGCGAAGGCAAGAAAATGGCTGGATCAAAAGAAGGAAATGCAAAAATATAAATAATAGCAAAAGCTGCAGTGCATATGTATAGGATATTTCTGTTAATTATACTCATTCCCCAATGTAATGCCAGAAGTTTGATGGACAATTCATGCCAGGAATTCAAGAAATTTAATGGAGATAAGAAAGAAAATCATATCAGGATTTAATTTGTGTCCAGTAATTCTGGCTTAAATCAAAATTTGATTCTTTTTTTACTTTATATGACTATGTGGCAGTCTCTGTAGACACAGAGAAGAGGGATGAAGGGGAAGATGTGTCCCCTTTGTTCAACAATATAGTTAATATAGAACTATGAGTGGGAAGTGAACAGTTGTATATTGTTGTTAAAAGTTGGGATAAAAGGAAAGAATATGTGACAGCAATATAACAATGGATTTTTGCAAAGCCAATTGAAAGAAATTTCTGAAAACAAGTGATAAGTACTTGGCACAGGTTAATAATGAACTAAATGTGGAAACTCTGGACTAAATAAAATACAACAAAAAGCTTTATTCCTAAAAGTAAATGAAATGTATGATGGAAATGTATCAGAGTGGATTCAGGGTAGAAAGGAGCACAATGGATCCAGTAGTTTGCCTTGAGCATGATGTAAGGAAGGCTCAAGTGAATCCAGAGACAGTCGCTGCAGAATTCTTTGATATTAAGAAAGCTTATGACATGCTATGGAAAGAGGGACTTCTAATCAAGATGTGTTTGCTGAATATTGGAGGAAAGATGTTTAACTGGACCAAGGACTAGATGGAAGAACAATAAAAAAAGGGTACTGACCTATCAGTTCAATGTATAGTGGGAAATGGGATTCCTCAGGGGAGTGGATTAAGTCCGACCTTGTTTTCTATTATCATAGATGATATATTTTTGAATACCAATGGGGATTCAAATTGTCAGTAGAAAAGACAAAGACCATCTTGACAAGAAACAAAATAAGGGAGTGCAGACTGAAATCATGAATGAACTGGAGAGTGTTGAAAGTTTGCATTTCATAGGAGTGAATTTTGACCAAAAGGAAGGAAATTTCACTTGAAATGATGGAGACTTCTATTTCTGTTGTCTGTGTTTTACTCACACACTCAGGCTCTGTAGTCGAAGCTACTTCTGATTAGCTCATTAACCATCAAGCTGCTGTCAGGCACCCTGGTCCTTTACCGCGTTACACCTCATTTAGAAAGCATACTGAAGTGGGCAGACAGTGATGCAGGGAGAGCAACAGTATCAAGCTATTTTAAAGAGGCAGGGCTAAATAAGAGCATCCGAGGGCTCGTTGAATGGTTAGTGACATTAAATGACTACAGAATCCTACAGGAGGCAGTAATGCACCCACCCAGCTGCCATCAAGAACCAAAGAAGAAGAAGAAGAAGACGAAGAAGGAGAAACTCAGGTTCCATCGAAGTAAATCTGATACCCTGATATCCTCAGTTGATCTGTGTGCCCTGATAGCTGGGGTGTGTTTTATTGAGTACAGTGTGTTAAATTATTACGAAAATTGCTACATGGGCTTAAATATATCTATCTACACAATGACACCATGTTTATTGCTCTCGTTGCAGTGATGGGGTCCTTGAGTAAAAAAATCTCAGTTTAAGTATCTTTTACAGATACTTAAGAATAAGAAAGAAAGAAAAAATATATTAGAACTTTTCTGATGAGGCATTGATGGACATGTGGGAATTTAAAGTGTTATAAATGAGTTTTTGGCCTATAATGTGTGAAAAATATCCCAAACATATGTCTCATGAAGTTACTTTGAACGAAAAAGGAATATCACTGTCACATGTTAGAAGCTCCAATCAGTTTTTGGTAAAGTGACTGTTACATTTCCTTTGTTTATTTGGGTGGAAAGTGTTAGTGAGAATAAAAAAATATGTTTTTCAAGATAAATCTGGCCAAGAGAGCAGCAGAAATATGTCACAAATATGACATCACAGTTCCATAAACATACTTTCATGGACCAAATGGATCTATCTATCATCTATCTATCGATCGATCGATATAGATAGATAGATAGATAGATAGATAGATAGATAGATAGATAGATAGATAGATAGATAGATAGAAAGAAAACCTCTTCATAAATCCTGTTCACTCCAGTGTATTTACCAATTGGGGCCTGATCTATGAGCTGGATCAGCTTCGCACAGGACAGGAAAGGCTTGTGAAGTCAACCCTTGTTGTCTTCCTCTTGATTCCTATGCATAGGAACCAATAACTGAAAGAAAATAGCAGACTGAATAGAAAAGAAAGGAATAGCCCTTTATTGAACAAAAGAACTCATCTGATGCTCCACTTTCCAGAGATAAGCCATTCAACACTTAATGTGAAAAAGCTATCTCTTGATTCAGAGGAAGTTAACAGTTTAATCACTAGGACAACATCTATAAAAGAACTGGTGAATGCATGGCGATTGTATTGATTTTTTTCACATTTTTTGACTGGTTGCAACTTGTGGTGACTAAATGGTTTCCCAAAACTTGGAGATGTTATGCCCTCATGGCCACTTTTGACACGACAACAATCTTCCTGATATGGGGGACCTCTCTGCACTCACTCCAGAGAATTGTCAAAGGTTTGCAAATACTATCTATCAGATTTATAAATGCAGACAGGTTGCCAACATGTTGCCATCAGTCTGAATGAACCTGTCAGTGAGCACCAAGTGAGGAGATCCGACTCAACTGGCTGTTCTATTCCAATAGAGCAGGAAGGGTGCTGAGAAGAACTGTAATAGATAAATGTGAATTTCTGTATCCAGACAGAGACAGATGTGTGATTTTTAACAGTTTGACACAGTTTATTGCTGTATTATCAGAAACAGATTGCATGGAATTGCCAACTTCACCACATTCAGTCTCAGACTGGTAGCAGACTGGCTCTGTCTTATGACAACATTTATGGCAGGTTTTAGCGATGGTGCACTTGACAATGTAATTTTGCAACAAAAACAATACAAGTGAGATAGTTTTGTTATGGGATTAAACAGATGTTGATAGAATTTAACTAAAAAAGAAAGTTGATAAATTGCAATGCTCATCATATTGCATAATGCTGAAAAATAATATAAATTAAAGTTGTAGCATGAGTGACGTATTGTGTGTCTGGTCATTCCCACCTCTACTGCATACCCACCTGTTTTCGGCCACTGTATTTATCAGATTGATGATATTGTGTCCTGCATGTCTTTCGTACAAAACAAACTTCTGTATAAACATCACTGTCACAATAACGAGCCTTTTCTTGAGTTGTGTGACACGCAGTTTTAGCTTAATATAAATGATCTTTGCTGAAACGAGGCTATTACAATTAACAACAACAACAACAACAACAACAACAACAACACATTGCTTACACATAGTCTCCCCGCAATCTGTCGCTGCGTCAAAGTGTGCTCACTCTGGGCCCGCCTGCTGTTTGCACTGAGTGGAAATCTCCATCTGCCGGTAATGTGTGACGGCCCGTGTCTGAGTGCGCGCTCACGCCGTGCAGACGCACTCTGTGGTTTGGCGAGCACACGGGGTTGTATACGCTTTATCATTGCCGCTTCATGCCCAGCAGCATTTCTCTCTCCTCCATCCACGTTTCACCACAGCCGCATAGCGACCTTCAGGGCACCTCGCTGAATGCTGTGTGTTCGTGTTGGTCCGCCGTGGCTGCGATTATCACTGCTGCTGGAGGGAAACGGATCGCCGTGCTGCATCACTGTAGCCCGCTTTGGATGACATTTGGGTGTAGGCTGTTCTGACTGTAATAGCTACCATGGCGAAAACAGTCGCCTTATCCGGCGCAGTCACAGGTAAGCCTGGTGTATGTGGGGTTTGTTTACACTCCTCGTCGTGGATTTAAAGCAGACTCATCCATGACGCAACTCATATTAGCGCTGCTGCTTTATCTGCCTGACGCTGTGCGGTGATGATCCAGCTCCAGCGTCTTTTTTCTCTCTCTCACTTAATAGCCACTGTGGGGATGGCGGTAATGTCTGTAAAGTGCATGCCCGACCTCACTTTCATTGAAAAAAAAAAGCTAAATCACTAATCCAGAGTAAACGCGAGCAAGAGAAATGCGTTGTTTCTTTGTGTGTTTCTGTCGTTGTGTGAGCTGTGTGGGGGTAGATATCAATGCTAGGGCTTTGATAGGGGCTCCCATGCTGAGCCCATGTTGCTCTTTATTATTATTACCATTATTTTTGTTTTGTTTGCTGTGACGACGCTCAAAAAAGGTCCAAATGGGTGGAGGTACAAGAGAGGCCCGTGGGTGATTTTACAAGAAGTCATTTCTGTTCAGACTTTGTGCAATAAAAATAGCAATAAGCTGAATAATAAGCTTTCACTTTGTTTAGCTTCCACCCTGTACACCGTGAAAGAGGAGAAATATCCCTGATGCACAATAATCAAATTAACTATCATGACGAAAGATTTGCCCGTGTCACTGCTTCATACAGGAGAAAGAGAAAAGGACTGAATATTTACACCTCTAAATGCTTTTAAAGCAACTTCATCTCCATGAGCTCTTCAGCTTCCACCCACACACACACACATATAGATAGATAGATACACACAAATTTATTTTTAATGTTTAAGAGTAATCTGACAGGCTCCTCTATAAAACAGAGACAACCTGGTCTTTATTACCCTCAAAGCCATAAAAGCTACAGTCAATAATTGCAACCACCTTACTCAGAGGTAGACTTACCTGTGACCTATAAAAGAGCTCATGTCATCATGGAAATGTTACAAATCGATGAGTGAGCACAGGAATATGTTTAATGAAGTCAGCTGAGCATTAACGTTTAGCTCTCGTGTCTGATGTCAGTCAGATCATGCAGAAAAAGGAGTCTGTGTTGTCTGCCAGATTTCAGCAGGCAATAAAAGCCCTGACTGGAAAGGAAGTAATTCACTTGATGAAGTGAAGCGACTGGCTGTGTGAGGACAGTTCAGCCAGCGACGCACAGATCGATTGAGTGAATCTGTGGAATTAAAAATTTTCATGGCTGGGCTTTACACTGATGATGTGCTACTGACTTATTTCAGGATTCATTTCAGGACAATAGTCATCTCACAGTATAATATTTGATCATTAATCAAGGGGCAGGGATAGCTAGGTAGAGTGGTGGCCCCATGATCGGAAGGTCGGGGGTTCGATTCCCCTGAACAGCTACCCTGAGGTACCCCTGAGCAAGGTACCATCCCCACACACTGCTCCCCGGGCGCCCAATGGCTGCCCACTGCTTCACTGAGTGAATGGTTTAAATGCAGAGAGGAATTTCCCCACGGGGCTCAATAAAGTACTCTTTCTTAATGTGTTTGTTTTGACTCTTGAGCATTTAGAAAATGTGTTTGTTCTAAATCTTAAAATCCAAAAGGGTTTATATTCTGACTTATTACTGTAATTTATGGGTGTCAATCTATTTATTAAGGGAAAAGACTTAAAATGAGAACACATCATGTGACTGTGGTTTATTTTGCTGTGCACAAGTGTTGTGCAAAAATAGAATGTGGGAATTTAAAGTGTTATAAATGAGTTTTTGGCCTATAATGTGTGAAAAATATCCCAAACATATGTCTCATGAAGTTACTTTGAACGAAAAAGGAATATCACTGTCACATGTTAGAAGCTCCAATCAGTTTTTGGTAAAGTGACTGTTACATTTCCTTTGTTTATTTGGGTGGAAAGTGTTAGTGAGAATAAAAAAATATGTTTTTCAAGATAAATCTGGCCAAGAGAGCAGCAGAAATATGTCACAAATATGACATCACAGTTCCATAAACATACTTTCATGGACCAAATGGATCTATCTATCATCTATCTATCGATCGATCGATCGATCGATATAGATAGATAGATAGATAGATAGATAGATAGATAGAAAACCTCTTCATAAATCCTGTTCACTCCAGTGTATTTACCAATATAAGTACACAGGCAAGCTTTTCCGTTCACACAGTGATTTTGTGACATTGATGTAGTAAAATGACCGTATCGTTTAGATGAACACACCAAGTGTTGCTTTGTTTTGTGCTTTAGGTGAAAAGATGGCACCGCCATCCATCACTCTACTTCCTGACAAGAAATCTCCAACAAACAGTCACAGCTCTCCAGCCCGGACTGGAAAAAACAGTGAGTAATCCTTTCTGGCTTCTGTCACATAAATCACACTTTTCCTTCCATTAATCTGTTTAATCTGGATTAAATTCACTTACTCTCCAATCATTTGGACTTTTGCACAATTGCTTATAGACTGCAAGCCTGCGAATATTAGGGCAGCGTGCTTGAGGGCCTTGCTGTTATCGGTGAATGGAGGAGCGGCTTGTGAACGCTCAACAACAATAACAAAAAGCGACAGTCAGCATATGTGGACTGACTCCCACATGGAGGATAGTTTCCTCCCGTCTTGCTTGTATTGGCACTTCTTGACTGAGCATTTTGCCACACAGAAGCCCCTAATCAAGCTGAATGAATGTTTCCCTCTGCTGATGAGAAAGTAGCAGTGCACTGATGTCACCCCACTTTATGCAAAGCTGAGTGTCCTTTCCCTCCATCCCTCCAACCAGCCCCATCTAACACAGAGAAGAAGCTACACATGAATGGGCACGCTTCCCCTTCCCACCTACCTGCTAATGTCAGCAGCAACCATGGAGGTAAACCAAGTAAGTTTCAACTTTTGTTTTTGTTTTATTTTTCTCTTTTATTGCCACTGCCCTGTTTTTGCTCTCTAATATCTTTCCTCTTTCAGTTCTGGAGGGTTACTTGAGGACAGACGACAGGATGCGTTTAGCCAAGGAGCGGCGAGAGGAGAGGGAGAGAAGCCTGGGTAGGTGATGTCCTGGTTTTTGTTTTGTTTTCTATTGGCCTCTGGCTTTTTGTTCCTTTCCAGTTTCAGTCACTCGTTTTTTCCCCCCTTCTTCTGCAGTCTAATTGGTTATAGAAGGGCTAGAGGATGCACTTTGAGTTCACTGGGTTTTTGATACGATGTGCTGTGTCACTTTAGAGAGTTTAAGGTAGAAAAGTCCGCAAAAGTAGGTCTCCTACTCGCAGATAATCCCGCAGCGCCAGCGGTGACCTCATGATGACCGGGTTTTCTCACTTCATGATTTCATCTTAGGCGTGGATAGAGACACAAACTCAACTTAACCAAATTAAATTGAACCAAACCAATTTACTAAAGAGAAGAAAAGTCATGGTATGTGTGATGCATGAACAAGCAAAGAGCAAAAAGACACTCTGTCTCTCTCAGCGGCCCGGGAACAGCTAATCAGGGAGAAGGAGCGCAGAGCTCGGCTGCAGTATGAACGCACAGTGGAGGAACGCTGGAGGCGGCTGGAGGAGCAGAGGCAGAAAGAGGATCTCCGCAGAGCTGCAGTGGAGGAAAAGAGGAGGCAGCAGCTCGAGGAGGAGCGGGTCAGCATTTTGTTGTTGTGTGTTTGTGATCGGTGAGTATGGTGAAGTTGTAATGTTTGTGTAAAAGTCACCTCTGCTGTGCTGCATTCAGGAGCGTCTCGAGGCCCTGATGAAACGCTCTCTGGAGCGCAGCCTCCAGCTGGAGCAGAGGACAAAACGCTGCAGCAGAGGCTACCATCAAGGAGCAGGTAAGAATAGTCTGGGTTTTTTTTTCCTGAGAACAAAGAAGCATGGAAGCATATTGTGGGATGGTCTGAAATAGCAGAATACTGAAAAGACACTGCAGCTACATTTTGCTGTATTTCTGTTAGATAACATAACACAGACAAACACTATGTGTGTGTTAAAGAGGGTTGATCATGGCTGACAGCCTTGCTTCTGAAATGCGCGTGAACAGAGATGTTTTCCTGTTTTTCTGCAAAGACATGGTGGAATTACACAGCACGGGTGTATCGCTAATCAGCATCTTTTTGAAGGACAGTTCCTCCGCTCGGTAGTGACAAATGTCCCCCCATCCTCATTCGTATGCAACTTTGTCTCTTTCCAGGAAAAAATCCAAACCTTGTTTCATGTAGGAACTATTTTCTTTCTACTAAACTACACCTGCCAACCAAAAGAAGCATGCATACAGTATAGCTGATATTAGAGCTCAGCTGAGGGGGCTAATGTTTGCATCCTGTCACACTGACGCAAGTCTGTCGTCATAGGTAGATACACACACCCTTCTATACAGTAGGCAGGTGTGGGTTGATAGACAGAAAATAAATTGCATGCAACAAAGTTTGTGGATTTCTACTGAGTATCAGGAACATGATTTCTGGAAAGACACACCTCACTTTTATGTGTGTGTCTTTTGGCACTACACAAGGGAAGACAATGGATAATATGGGCCAGAATAAAAACATGTCAGTTTGATTTTGGAGAGAACTGTCTGTTCAAACGTCTGCAAATGAATGAAGCAAAGTAGTTGATACACTAACTCCATGTTTATACACTCAAAAATATGCAAAAACTACAAATTGAAGCTTTAAATTAAAGAAAAAAATGTTTCTGTTACATGGCTTCACAGCATCCCTGCTGGTCTCTACAACTGGATGAGGAATTGCTCAGATAAACTGTTCACAAATGCTCTGTTTGCTCTGCTCCGCCCGCTGCCTATAGGTGACTGTGAGAATGCCCCACTCCCTCTCTCTGCTGCCTCCGCCTTTTCCCATGGCATTGCCTCCCCCATTCCTGCTGTCAGCGAATCTGGTAAAGTTTAGCCCCCCTTGCCTCCCAAATCCATTACCCCACCTATTCATCCAAGAGTTACCGTGTGCTTTGTGTCCGGCAACTTTTTCTTTCTGTAACGCACGCCTGTTAAGTTACTCTTTTGCTCAGTTTTATAGCTTCTTTGCTTTTGTATGTTTTGCAGGCCTCGTTGTGTATGTTTTTGCAGTGGCTTTTACATTTGAGTTATTTGCAAAGACAGCATAGAGGCACAGCACTGTGAACACAGTACTATGCCTTCAGGGATTGAAATCAAGACAAAGATGTTATCAGAAAAAGAGGTTTTGCTGTCATGTTTCTAAACTTTTATCCTAAAATACTTGTCTTAATCTGATGTAACGTAATTTTCACATAAAAGCACGCAGAAGTATTTCAGTTTGCTTTTCTTTGCCAACTCTGCAGCACATCTGCGAGTAGACCACCATGCAGGAGAAAGAGGAAAATAAAAGTGCACAGTGTCAGCTTTTTCACAGACTGAATCTTGTTAGTTTAAACTTGTTTCCTCCATAAATTCATCATCATCAAGCCTTTGTATTTTTTTTTGCTGTGTTTCACTGTGGCAGGGACATTCCTGTAATCCAGAAAACAACTTCTGGATTAGTATTTAAATTCTGTAGTTAAACTCTGGATTCTGGGTCTGAAATGCTGGAGGGTGTTTCAGAGTTTGTAGATGGGTCGGGGTGTTTTATTGTGATAACCTGAAATTAGGTTTTCAGAGTAAGAGCAGCTAAGTGGTGCTGCCTTTGGGTCCCTGGAGCAGGCGGTTTCAGAGATTAATCGTAAGTGACCTAGAATAAAAATATGTGCACAAAAATAGACACAGATACAGCCACACTGAGATGACTGCACTCCTTAGAGACTGTTCAGCTTGATGACAAGGTGCAAAGATGGCAAAAAAAAATATGACGTGGGTGTTGCAAGGTGGTCAGTGTTTAGGGCCTTTGCTTTTGTAATTTGAGTTTGCACAAAATCTGTCTGTTTTCATTTGCAGTCACAAACCAAATGTTGGGAGTGGGTTTCTGCACTGTTTTTCACAGCCACTGTATTGCCACATGTGTGGTTGCATCATGCTGCACTGTAGTGCACTGTAGTGCATGGGTTAATTGCTAAAATGAAAGTGTTAATACCTTATTATGTCTGACTGATGGCTGAATCACAAAAATGCAGATGCAGTGAAATGTTTTCTACATTAGACTTTGCTTATCCTAAGCTGAAAGCTCGATGCCTTCCTTTTAATCAGAGAGAGGAAATGCAGTGTTTTAAAAAAAAAAATGAAGGCCTCCTGTAGCTTATTTTCTGCTGTAAAAATAAGGGTGTAAGCTTTAGTTGTATGCAGCACGTGCTGTCCAGTACTTTTACTGCTACTGCTGTGTCTTTATCTCTCTATCAGTGAGTATCATTCACCAAGATTTATTTCTGTCATCATGCAGCACCCTGCAGCCCTCACAGATCACCTTTCCACACCTCGGTGAACCGTGTAGATCACAACAGAGCTGGACTTCAGGGAGGCTCTCAGTCCACTCCCAACACCCCAAAGGTTAGACCTTGGACAACATCTTTAAGAACGAGACATTAGTGGATACAGGCTATGATTTAAATGAAGCTAACACTTCTTACAGAAAGAGCGGCTGCGCAGAGAGAGAACTGCATCCCCAGGTTGTGGGTCCCCTGTGAGAAGATCTGAATCTCCTGCCAGTTTCACCAAACATTTGGCTTCCCCTCCCACCCCTTCCAAGTAAGCTAAACTGTTGGTAAAAGGTGGGCAAATGTATCTCTGAGCATGAGCAGTACTTTGTTCAGTTTGTTATAAAACTATATTCTTAAGCTGGACATCTCCTTCTGTGTGCCTAGGATTCGCGCCCAGTCTCCTAGCAATGCACATCAGTACCATTACTCACCGACAAGACAGCGCCCCAACCCGAGTAATAATAGAAAAGCAGAAAATGACAAGGTGGGAAAAAAGGGCGAGCGCACCAAAGCTGACACTGCAGTGAAAAAGAGCGCTGACATCAACAGCTTAATTTCATCTCCACCAGCTCAGAAGAATATGGCCAGTAGTGAAATCGCTAAAACCAAATCCTCCGATAAGTACCTCAAAGGAGACACTATTGAAAAATGTCAGTCGCCTGAAAGAGGAAACCAGCTGACTTCCAAAGGAGATCCCTTAGAGATGATGACACAGAGCAATTTTCTCGATGGAGACAAGAAAAAAGGTGGATTCTATAAGTTCCTTTTTTTCCCCCCTTTACATTCAGTTTTACTACATATGGAAGAGTCTTACTCCATGTTTGTTTGTGTGATAGAAGCAGCACCATGCACAGGCAAGGTGGCTGCTGGCACATCAAATGCAGAGGAGGCTAGCAGGTTGCTGGCTGAGCGTAGGCGCCAGGCTCGGGCTCAGAAAGAACTGGAGGAGAAAAAACGGGAGCAGCAAGAAGAAGAAGGAAGGTGAGTTGATTGATCTGGAATGACCTTAAATAAGGTCTGGAATACACGTAAAACATGTTGATGACAAATTCATATGCATGTGGATCAGGTTACCAGAGGAACGGAAGCAACTTGCACAGGAGCAGCAACGGCAGGAGCCAGTGAATCAGCAAGTGAAAGAGAGAGGAAGGCGTGAGGCAGACGCTCATTTGAAACAAGAAGAAGAAAAACGGAAGAAGGAACAGCAGGAGAAGGAGCTACAGGCCCAGATGGACAGAGAGGTCAGTGGTCTTTATAAAGTGCTGGTCTGTTATTATTGCTAATTATTCTGCATTTAGATTTTTGTAGCTTTCTTGTCTTTAAAAATTTTGGATTACTGTATAAATCATTGCAGTCTTTGGCTATGTATGGATCTTCTTGCTCTCAACAGAGAGAAAAAGCCAAAGTCCTGGCTCAAGAGGATGTGGAGCGTCAACGGCAAGACAGAGAACTGCAGACACAGCAAGAGGAAGAGGAGCGGCAACAAAGAAAAAAGGTTACTGTAGACACAGACAAGTCAACTGCTGTATTCAGATTGCATTTCTTCTCTTGAAATATCTGTTTGAATATCTGGAAAGTTCCCAGAGTGATTGAATATTGATATTCTTTTCCAGAGAATTGAGGAGATTATGAAGAGAACTAGGAAGGGTGAAGCTGAGTCGAAGGTACTGTAAGAGACAGCTTCTGTCCTCATACAGTAGACCTGCTGCCTTTAAGCACCCGCTGACTGTTTGATATTTTTTTCTTTTGACTTTAATTTATTACAACTTTCTCATGTTGTTATCTTTATTAAATTCTATCATTGGTGATACTTTGGTTGAGTGTCCTGATTGCCTTAAATGTTTACTTGATCGTCTCTGTTCTGCGCTGAATCAGATGGAGGAACAGGTGGAGACAAAGCGCGTCTCGCCACCAGGTTAGTGTGTTATTCAGTCCCCCCCTGCTGATCTGCTAAGTTTTGCTTGCTGGTCCTGCTTACTGTGCTCTGCTGTAAAGAAGCAATCAGGGCATGCAAGGTTTATGATTTAATTCAAGGGTTCTCAAACTTTTGGGTGCCAGGGCAGCTGCTCCTTACAAGGGAGCACATTTTCTAAGGGTCCCCTCGTAGTCCCAGCACCAATAAGCCACAAGCTTCTAACAGTCCCATTCAGAGTGTCATTGCAACTGTGTGTTTCCACGCCTGTGTCCTGGTATTAAACACCAACGCATTTCAGTTGGTTTAGGTGCAAAACAGTTGTATATTTTCAGCATACCCTTAATGTGACTAGGATCCAAATACAAAATTGTCTTCCTGTCTGACTTCATTTACATCTGACGAGACGTAGTGCATACTGGCCATCCCGTTTCAGCTCTCAAGAAAACCAAACTCAGCATGTCAGCCAACTCAACCAAGCTATGCAGCAGTGAGAAGGGTTTGTTGCACCCTGAATGTCACCCCGATGGCTATGGATATTCCCCCGGACCCCACTTTGAGAACCACTGATTTAGCTTGAATGAATTTGCAGTAGCTAATTTTGAGCATGTGCCACAGCATCTACATTTTTATGATTTGGCTTGTTCTGGTGCTTTGGCTTTGATTATTCAGAAGAATGAGTGTGACCCTCAGCTGATGAAGCCACATTTCTAAGCATTTAAAATCTTTCATGGTGTTTCTGCAACGTTTGGTGGCGTATGAGGAGACACGGACTTCCTTCCTGGTGCTGAAAGGGCACCTTTCAGTGAAGTGCCAAGGGAGCTGACTGTAAAATTAGCCGCTCTTGAAAATGCCCTTGGAAGATTTATTCAGCTCTGTCTCTAGCGGGCTGCTCTGCACAATCTGAGCTTATGCTTTATTTGAGCTGTCCTTTTGTTTTTTTTACCTGCTAAGCCGATGCTGTGGGTAATGACATCTGTGATATCTTCTGTTAAAACTTAAATTAAATGTTAATGTTGAACTGGACAGTCGACACAAAGGAAAGCCCACTGTAAAAGATAAATCTTTTAATTCTTCACAGGTAATATAAAGACTATTCAAAGCAATGCTCACGTTAAAGAGCCAGCAACCAAAAAGGTTGACTTTCAGGTTAAAGAGCAGGTCATAGTTCAGGTCAAAATAAAGGACACTGCTCTCAGTAAGACAGACACAGTCACAGCAGCAGCACAGATGGACAATCATAAGCAAGTAAAAAACAACACTCATCTCGTGACGCACAGTGTTCCTGACAAGAAATCTGAGACAAGACAAACCAGGGAAGAGATTAGCAGCCACCTTAAAGTAGCCAAAGCCTGTGTACTCCAGCAAGAGAGGGGAGAGATGGAAATGAATGTAAACCAGCAGCACAGAGCAAGTGTTAATGTCACAGACCAAATCATGAAAGACCCCACAAAGCTGAGGGGAGAGGGTGTTATGATGAATAGTGGAGGAAAGGTTGGAGGAAGTGCCTTGAAGAGGAGTGCTCCAACAGCTGAAGCAAGCAAAGAGCAGAGCGTGGATGTGCCATCAGCTGACAAAGCTGGGGGAAAGGATAAAGGAGGGTCCCAGCTTGGGGTTGGTAGACCTCCCGTAAAACCCCTTCCAATGGGAAACCTATCACCACCAGTCATCAAGCTGGAGCCACTCGATGTGAAGCACACAGGGTCTTGCAATGAGGTGCAGTCAATGGAGGTCAGGTGAGTCATTAGGTAACACTTTATTACTAAAATGTGAGCGTGGGGGGGGGGGGGGGGGGGGGGGGCTGTGTAAATATGTAATATATATGATTTCTCACATTGTCATATTTCAGCCCGGCCTCAAAGGAAGAACTCATTTCGATCCCAGAGTTCTCACCTGTCAATGAAATCCAGAGCAGCGGCATGAGTAACACCCGGGCCCTCGAAGAGCTGATGGACCTGACAGGGAGCATCACCTATGCTAAACTGTCCTCTGAAAGCAGCATCGGTGACTGCAACAAGAACCTCATTGAGGGTGTCGTCAGTCCCGTCTCAGACTCAAAGCTCATTGGGATGGCACCTCCGTCCTCGAATAAACTAAGCATCAAGTAGCTGATTAATTCCTTTCTCTTCCTCTCTTGCTTGCCTTGTCTCTGTCCTCTCCATCTCTGTCTCTCACACACAAGCACACATACGCTCACAAGGATGTCACATTTTGGATATGTGCTCTTGTGTCATTAAAATAATGGGAATAGAGCCATAGAGATTGACCTAAAAATGTACAATATGACCTTCAATATAAACAAAACATCTCCTATTTAGTAATAACATAGCAAATGACTGTATTACAGCTGTTGTGAATCTGCAGTACTTGTTCTGAGGACAAGTATCCACATATGACAGACAGTCAGTAGATGTGTGACCCGATGGAGGAAAAAAATATCAGGGATTTGAATACTAGAAAAATTTCAAAAACATACTATTACTTAAATACATTAGCTAGAGAAGAGCTTGCCCTGCACAGATTCCTTACTGGCTCCCAGTTCATTTTCATGTTGTATTAAAGCCTGCTCAGAGCACTGATGACTGTAGCCTTTCCAAACACCCTCCTAAGCCTTTAAACGATATTCAAAGTGTTGCTGGGAAGGCAAGACTATTTAATGTTCATGACAGGTTTATTTTTAATGCTAGCAATGTTACTGGTGTGTGTATTGATATTGGATTTATGTAACAAACTAAAATCCAGGCAGACTACTCCAACTATGTATTATTTACTTTCTGTCCCAGCAAACTATAATCTTGATATTTTCCCTTTATTCCCTTTTCAAATCTTTCTAACTGCATGCAAATGAGGAGGGAAATGACCTTAAAAAATTCCAAGTAAACTTGAATGTTGCAGCAAACTAAAAACAAGTCATGTCACCAATGCAAAGAAAGTACCAGTATGTTGCAGAGCAGAACCAGTCTTCTACAAATATACAGAAATCAAGAAAGCAAGGCAGCCTTAAACTTCTTGTTATTTAAAAAGATATCGGTAGGAGTGCCTTGCTGTGTTGGACCCAGTGCTAACTTATCTGTGAAACAGAAATTTCCCTCTATGTCTGGATACTGAACTGGACTGAAGGACTGAAGGGCGCAGGGACAGGAATCTTTGCTGAGCGACTTGCAAATGATCTGGCCTGTAGCTTCAAAGATACTGTTTACTGCTGACCCCCCCCCCTTACATCTGAGATCATGAACACTTCTTCAACAATTCAGTGACATTCACTTTCTGTATTTTCAGTAGAGATGCCTTATCTGGGACTGAGCAGCTGTTTTACTTCAGTGCTTATTTTGTGTTTATCTTAACTTGATCACTGGGATAGTTGTGTGTCTGTGACCTGTAATACTTGAAACTTGGTTTGAAATGCATCATGTCTGCCATGGTGTAGACAGTAATGTCGACATTCAGTGCAGTTAAGAAGTGACATTTAGTTTTTGTTGTCAAACAACCCAAATCAATGGCCATATAACAGTCTTATGCAAAGTAGCCACATTGAAATATAAATCATATATCTGAGTTATGGTTTGATATACACATCTATATATATTTTGCATATTCAAACAGCTGGAGGACTGGAAATGGTTATGAATTAATAATACACAATGCCACATCAAAGAAGTATTCACGCTTGCTCATTGCCATACATGAAACCAGTGTCAGTCACCTAGCGTATGTAATTACTGTAGACATTGTGCATGATTAGCATGGATATCTGAAACAATAAAGCGCAAAACTGAGAATTTCGACTTTTTTGGCTCTGTGGTCATGTGTGCCTATTATATGAAGCACGGGTGCTGAGGATCATAAGCACTCAGCAGTCTGCAAAACCCTGAAATGAACAATGACTGTGATTATTTACTTGCACCATGTTGATAACAGTTTTTTTTTTTTTGCCTGTTTCGCGTTATTTATTTACTGACTTCTTGCGGTGGGTAGGATATCCTTCAGTTTATGCTATATTATTTAAACTAAAATGATTGCTACGATAGAGTCATGACACAGAAGGTGGCGCTAATGCGCCTTTACGCTTTTCGCTAACTGCCGAGTAAAATACAAGGAGAAGCAGTAGAAGAAGAAGAAGAAGGCCGTGAGACGACGAGTGCTGTGTCGTGCTCAACGTTCGTCTTTCACTCTTCCGTTGCGTTTAGGTAAGTACCTCTCGAAATGGCCGAATTGCACGCATTGGTGAACCTTTTGTTTTATTTTGTGTAACGTGTTGTTACTCCTATGAAAGGATTCGGGTGAATGTCATTTTGGAAGGTTAGCGTAGGGACGTTACCAACTAACGAAATATCCCAAGTAGCTAGCTATGCTCAGCTAACTTTGCAATTAGATGCGCTTTTAGTTTATTCTTTTTTTCAAAAAACAAACAAAAAAACCAAATGTTGACCTAGTCAAAACATTGAGGCGATGTACTCGGGCCTGGCGTGGGGTGGTTTTCACTCGTGCTTGTCTGGTGTTATTTTCACCAACAGCTGAAGCGAGCTGATGCCAAAAATGGAAGCACGGTCAGCTTTAGACGAAACTAAAACGGCGCCCACCATGGTAAACCCACCCACCCAGCCTATCTACGCGTACTGTTTTTAAGTTAGAATTTACGGTGATACAATCAAGCCTGTATCAATGGAGGTCACCTGGTTTTTGTCTTTTCGTAGCAAACTGTTTAGCCGTCGAGTTTAATTAGGGTCGCCACAATGAGCCAAGAGGCTCTGGTAAAAGGAGGTGTGGGAAATGTGGTCCTTTCATAGCGGTGTTATCGCAATTTCTTGCTCATTCTCACGACTGGGATGCTCTAAACATGAGGAATTGAGGCGAATATAAACATGTTCGTTAGAAACGACAAGCAGTCGGCGCTAAAAGAAAACCCTCTCCGTTTCCTGTCTCGCTCTTTTTTATTTTGCAGGGTTTTTATTTTATTTTATATATCTTCGTAACATCCTATTTAGTGTTTATTCCTTTAGAAAGTGTGATTCTAAGTTTTTGTGAAAACCTCTTTAGAAGCAAGTATGGACACTGCGCAGCCATCTTGGGTAGTTGTTTTGAAGGAATATGTAAATTGCAATTGATTTCAATGAAAACCGGACTTCAAGCCTAAAAAGGCAACTTGTCCCATTATAATTAAACTACATTTTTAACTGGAAGTAAATGGAACTATATATCTGTCAATCTTAGATGTTGCACATGTCTGCTTGTCTTTGTATTGGGGGGGGGGGGGGGGGGGGGGTAGTAGTAGTAGTAGTAAAGTTACCTATTAAATCCCATCAAGTGCATAACCAAGATGTGGATGGCCGAGAAGTCAGGATAGGCCTCTTTGAGAGTCTAGCATTACATCTCATTAGGATCAATGATTTCAATTTCTTTTTGTCCATAGATTATTCACTGTCTACCAAAGATGGTCCGAACGCATTTTGGACCACCACGCTTAAAGCCCAGGTAATGTCTTTCAGTTGTATCTAGTTGCATTAGCATCACCTGGTGTTATGTTCATCATAAAGTTTATAAGTTAATGACTTAACGTGAACTCTGGACTTCATTTTTAAAAATGATTTAAAGTGTTTGGTGGAACTTACCAGTTTTTGCTTCTTGTGTCCTGTTAGACCTTATGGAGATAGTCATGCTACTGGACACAATGAAGGCAATTACAACCCCAGTTCTAGAAGTCGAAGAGATGCCCAGGCCTACCCAGCAAAGCCTCCACTTAACTGGAGGGAATCCAGAGGTAGAGGACGACCCCCACCTGTCAGAAGAGTTCCTCTGATGGGAGAGCAAAGGGAGCCACGTTTTAATAATTGGAGGTCCCAAAATCAGGATTCCTTTCAACCGTACCATCCTAAAATGGAACCACACCATAGCCAGAGACGGCTGCCTCCATCTAGGCCAACCCGCTCCCCTCAAGTCCAGCATCAGTCATCATCTCATGGTCCTGCGCAAGGACATCATAGTCAGAGAGGTCCATCTTTTCATGGTCACCCCTCTGGTCACAGATCATCTTCCCCAAGGCATTTTCGTGGCCACCCAGCTGATAGGAGGCCAGGCTCTGCACCAGGCTACCAGGGATCTTTCAAAGGCCCCAAAAGGCAGTCAGGCTTTCCTCATCAGGAGCAGCGGAGTCGAGACCCTCGAGGGAATTACAGTCCAAGAGAAAGGCCCACTCAGGAACACTCGGGTCACAACGTGAAGCGCTGGCACGAGGCTGGATCATTCTCACATAATGGGCAACATGGGCCCTCGGGGTCACAGAGGAACCCCAGAGAGATGCATGCGAGAGGCTCGTGTACAGAGAGGTACAGCCGTGAAGCAGCAAGCCCAGCTGGGTAAAATTATTAAAGCAGAGGCCTGAAGGTGGCCAGTCCTCCCAGTCAAAGGGGCTGTAATGATTACTTCTACTATGTCCCAGCTCATAGTTATTAGAGGGGGTTAATGGGGGGACCTGTGTAAATGTGGTTATACCTGCCATTGAGGAGTATCACACCTGTAAATACTCTTTGAAAACGTACTCCTACCTGTTTACTTCTGTCATTTAAGAGTTAAGTTCCGTCTCCAACTTAAAATGGCAATGGATCTGTCATTATAATGATTTCTCTATTGTTTGATGGATATGCAGGTGGTCATCTGAGCAAGACTCCAGGCGCCAGCGTGGTCCCATGGAGAGGCAGGGTAGCCGATCCCACAGTAGAGAGAGGGCACAAGATGTGCCTCACCCACCTCCTTACAGATCCCCTTCATGGAAAGGAGGCCCATCACCTTCATCCTCCTACCACAGGGGCCCTCAGGAGAGGCAAATGGCAGGACCCCGCAAGAGGAGGATATCAGACATCAGCATGTCCTCCTCGGACGCAGCACTGGAGCATGGCAATGCAAAACAGATCCGGAGAGTGAGACCCCAACTGCTCAGCATTCCCAGGCCATTTGGTGGAAAACCCTTGTCTCTTAGGGATAGAAGTTTCCTGGTTAAGAGCCGACAAGTCAAAGCAGAGTCACTCATGAGGCTCAGAATACCCCCATATGTGCGACCGAGGTTTCGCCTGGGTGATTCTGCTTTACAAGGAAATGCCAGCTCTGTTCTTGCTCTCAGGAAGAAACGTTTCCAATTAAATGCAGTACCCCTGAGAAAAGTGGAGACAAGAAGGGGAAAACCCCCACAGTCACTCCCCAGAGAAGAAAGCAGTGCCAACAAGTCTTCCAGAGACTCTGATACAGGAAAAGAGCAGGTGGAGTCTCGTCGGTCCATGAACGCGCACAGGTACGGTATTTTCCTTGTTGCACTGTTCGCAGGGGCTTGATGATGATTAGGAGGTCAAGAATGTCTCTATGTGAAAGGGGGTCCCAACTGTGGAAAAAGGAGATGTCATGATGAGCTAAATGTGCAGCAGTGGTTCGGTTGATGAAAATCCACAAATGTTTTCACATACCACCACATATGTATCAGAGTATCTACCTGTCAAGTGGGATGGAGAGAAGTTTTATGCGTCTGTTACACAGGATCTAATTTAAATCTTCGCCAAAAGATTTAATAACCCCCTTGATGAAGAGTTTGAGCTTTGCTGTCAAAGGATTCTTCTGTCAGCACTTGCTGACTTGATCTCAAAAGAAGTGCTCGTCAGCATATTCTGAAGCCCTTTTCATCCGCAAATTGATGTTAACAGCTCTCATGTAAAACAATATGTCGCTGTATGCAAAACAAGATAAATGATGGGCGTGAAGAGGACCGCATTTGGCATCGCCTAAACTGTAATTACATGCTTCACCTTAGTGGAAACATGGTGTTCAGAAGTGTGTTCACGAGAGATCCCGGTGAACAATATATAATACTAATATATATATGAAGGAGAACAGGCGAATATACATACCACAGCAGTCGTGGTCATCGCGTTGTCAAGTTCTGATCTTGCACAGAGCTTCCTATCCAACCTCCCTGCTCCTAACTCGGCTCTCCAGATAAGGAAACACATTATGTCTATGCTCTATCAAGAAGCAGTTAAGCAGCCCACCATAACCTCAAAACAAATGGCGCAAATCAGAAGACGAGGTCACTGTGCTGCTGAAGGCTCCATTGGGCTGAAATTTTATCACAGCCTCCTGAAAATGGTGCGATTGTCACTAAGTACGGCGATTGTTGCCTTAAAATGCGTATTTCCTTGCAGAAAAAGAAATCTGAAAGCTTTACATTGTTTTATGACTAATTGCTGTTCAGGGTGTTAGGATATGAGACAGAAAAATCGTAAGACGAGGCAAGAAGAAAGCTGCACATACAGTCATAATTTCAAGACGGAGGATGATTGCAGAGACCAAAAAGCCAGTAAATCTCAAATAAACTGGGACACTGGTTAACATGGCTGCTGTTCATAGTAGCATTTATTTGCAGTGATTAATTAGCTAAGCCATAACCCTTAATTTGTTCCCTTCAAATAATCCAGTAAACAAACTAATGCTTGAGTCTGGAAAACATAAAATATTTAAAACCAGAGACAAGGAATTGAGCAAAAATTTTAAAAACAACCAAAAAAGCCTCCGAAAATCTAGCACTTACCACAGTCGGGACTTTTTCTCCTTGAGCTTTCATCAGATGTGTGCGTCCAGTATGCAGACACTGTGGAACTTCCAGGCATTTTAGCCACTCTGTGTCAGACAGAAGTGAAGCAAATTCATTTTCAGCAGAAGGACTGGATCAGCTTATCAGAATCAAATGGTTTGGACAAACGTAACCATGAAGCTCAGTGGTGCTACATCATTGCCAATCAGCACAATGAAGAGGAGCCAAACTGCTACTTGCACTTCATGCAGTGGATCTAAGCGCTGGAACTGTTGCTCTGCAGTCACCACAACTTCATAAGAAACGGTCTCATAGCACCCCATCTTTTCTGACATACCCCACATAACTATCATGTCAGTTCTGGAGAATTATTTGAAAATTTTCTAATGAAATGCATGAGGGATAATCACATCAACAAGTTAAATCGGCAACTGTAGAGCTACGCCATGGACAAATCACATCAGATCACCCTTCCTTATATGAAATGTCTTGATATGACACCTTAAATTTTTTGGAAAAAGCACTGAGATCACAAAGGTACGCAATATCAGTGAGGCCCATAGATATGACACCAATGGATGCAAAAGAATGGAAAGATATTACAAGACTCCTCAATCCTAATGGGATACTAAAAGAGAACAGATACAAGATCAGCTTTCTCTTTGCATCTGCGTCACATCTTGTTATTTATTTTTATTTAAATCAGCGTGAACGTGAGCTGGACTATCAGGTTACCTGTCCCGTCTGATGTCTGACCCAAATCAAATAATAAATGTGTGGATCACAAGCCTCATGGACAGTAAAACATTTGAGCCATTTTACGAGGCAACTGCAACGAAAGTCTCTAACCCAAACTTGTGAATGCCAACCTGTAAAGACACTACCTTGTCAGTTTCAGGAACCAACCCCCCCCCCCCCCAAACCAACATTCTCCGTCGAATATCCCTGATCTACCCAAATGTAAGTTTAAACTACAATGGAAGAGGAAAACTGAGTGCCATTGTAGCCCATCGATGGCAGAACTGGCAAACTGATCCCAGCCTTTTCTTCCAATATACCTAACATCCCTACATTTAAGAAGAGTATGATTGGATGGAAGCCTCCTTTGTTGGCACTAAAAAGCCTCAAGTCCTCTCTAAACCTGGACTTGTTTGTGAACAGACAACCTTTAGATCATCTCTTGAAACTAAGAAAAAAACAAGCTGTGCCTCTACCTTCAGAACTATAGATCACTTGGTGACTCCAATCTCACCTTTAAAGCATGGGGAAGCCCTTTGGATGATGAAAACTGAAGATGACTAAAGGAACAACATGGTGTGGTCTGATTATAAAGCCTTCAGAAATTCATTCTGACATTGGGGGGGGGAAAAATGCATTGCCTTCCTGCACTTGTGAAAGAGGGATGATAGAAGACTTGATCTGATCTCTTAACGTCGTCCAACATTTGGCTCCTCTGTCAATCACTGAGTAAATGAAGAGAGCACTGATTGATTCAGGGTACAAAAATAGGAGTAAAGGAGCATGGACATTCCATGGGTTTTTTGTAAGTACCCAAGCGATGCGTGGCTTTTTGAATTGTCAGCATACAAAACAGTTTTGTTCATTACTGGTTTAAATTGCATTACTTAAGAGCCGCCAGGCTTTCTTTTAGTTTGTACTAGAGGTCTGTTTTTATTCAGAGATTTCAAGTTATTTATGTTCAGAACTGGTGTTCTCAACACCACCTCTGTGACTTTCTCCTCAGATCTTCTCCCATAGAGAAACGTGATCTTGTCGTTTTGTCGCACTGGCCACCAGGACCGAGCTCCTCCAAGGACTGCTCGCCTCCAAAGGGCCGTAGCCCAAAGTCAAAGAGTGGTAAGTCAGGTTTTTGTGTACTTGTCTTATTTCTAATTTTTTATTTTAATTTTCATCTGATAATCTGTTGAAGGTGTCAACTGTTTTAAGTAGTGTCTTCAAATGTTTTTTGTTTGTTTTAGATCACAGTTCAGATGCCGATACCACACCAAACAGACGCCTCTCTAAGTCAAGTGATACCAGATCTTCTCCTGAAGACAGAAAACAGGAATATTTGGACAAGAGGGTCTTTAGGTACATTGGAAAGAACTATGCCAGTGTTCGAGGCGGTGTTCTTGCTTTACTGGGAGGTTCAGTCTTTTTCAAAGACTGCTGTAACAGCCTCATGCTCTTTTAGTTGTATGGGAAAAATGTATGATTTCACAGAAGCATAAAAATAAGGTATTCTTCAGGTTTCTGATGGCTATTTGTTTTTTGTAGGCCTGTTAATATGATGCATGACAGCTACAGACCTGGGAGACCCTTAAGGAAAGGACCCGGACCCGGACCCATGCAAGTGAGTGAAAGAAACAGTGCTGAAGAAAAGATCATCCATAAAGACAGACTGCTCTAAATGTACAGTAATAATCAGAAACTTGTGTAAAACAATGTCAGTCTGCATTAATAACTTAAAGTAATTATAATTAAATATATTTGCAAGATCAAATATGAAAGAAACTATATAGTCTGCATGTTAATGTAGATGTTTTCAGTGAAATCATAAAATTTAATGCTGGGCTATAAAACAGAGTACTTTATTAAAGGGAAAGAATGTCAGTGTTGAAAATTGTAGGCTTTTAAATTCAGACATGTCAGACATTACTTAAGGGTGTCGTTACGCCACCACATCAGCCAATCATAATGGACATGTTTCTGTTATCTGCAAAAGGACATGTGCTAAACCTGAAGCTAAGTATTCTTATCCAAATACTTGTATTGTAGAAAAAGTAAATGTGTGCGGTGACTGATAGAAAGCCTAAATGATGTTAGCTGCTGTTCTCAGATTTTCAAGACATGATTAATAATGCTAGATATTTAATTTGTTCTCAAATTTAAAACAAAAATCATAAGTTTCCCAATTTTCAAGGACATTTTATTTTAACATTTATTTTTGATAAGTTTAAGAGTTGGTGAATAGACTGGTTATTGCAGCTAGTAATGCAGACCGATTTCTCTTTTGTGATAAAAGTTTTGTCCATATCAACCAACTCTGACTATATTGAGCTTGCAGAGGTATGAAGATAAACTATTATTAACACTTTATAGCATCCTGACATTGAAACTAGTTTAAAAAAACAGCAGTAATGTTTTGGAAAATGTAAAACTAATTTGTATTGTGATTACAGTACAATCACACAAATGTTGTATATACTCAGCTTTTACCATTGTGCTTTTACAGAGAACAAAGTTCACTGGTGGTCCACGGAGGATGGGCCCTGAACTGTCTGGGAATTTTAGAAGACCACTCATGGTAAGTAGAGAGATCATCTCTCTTGTTGGAAAAGAAGCATTCGTTCTTTAAAACGAATTCTTCATTACATGTTTGTTTGTTTTTGAAAAAGGAGAGCTTGGTGCCGCGTCCTTTCCCGAATCAGAGACCAGTGTTCAGAAAGAGTTACAGTATCGTGTCCAAATACCGTAACATGAGAGTGATGCGTCAGCGCGCACCGTACAACCGAGGACCCAACCAGCAACGGTGGTGATGACCACTAGTGAGTTGGGAAGCATCAGCGGCTTCAAGTTTGATACGTGCTTCAGATGCAACACGTAAGAAGATTCTAAAGATTTTTTTTTTTTCTTTTTCTTGTATAGGTCCTACGTTCAGCTAACATGGATGGAGAAAAATTCTCATCAAGCTCTTTGCTGTCAGGGGGACTGCAGAAAGCTTCACTACAATCCCATCCTGCATCGTGAAAGCTTTTTATTCAATTTATTTTGGTGTTTTACTTTATTCTTTGTAAAAGTACTGCAGTATTTTGGTTGACATTGTCTGTAACATAGGCCATTGTATTATACAGCCCTGCTTTTTCCTCTCTTCAGATGATTTGGTAATTGCTGCTTGTGATTATGGGAGTCCTTGTTTGGGGTTTTTTGTTTGTTTTTTAAATACCAACAGCGTCACATTTCAGATTTAAGTACAAAAAAAAAATCTCTTTAGTATCTGACTTTTACTGTCCATAAAGACCCACGATAAGATGTCTTTGATTAGAAAACAGTCTCAGTGGACACTTGGGTACTACTTGTAAAATGTGTTTAAACACTTTCAATAAAATGAGATTAAGCACTCAGTCTCAGCCTTTTTCCCAAACAACATTAACAGTGTACAACATTTAAAAATAATACAATGATTTTCATACTGTGTAACCCTTTAATGAGTGCAAAGACCTCGGTGGATACAGGTTTTGGGAATCGATGCCACAAATGTTTAAATCAGATGCTGTAGATTTCCTGTTTTTGTTTGTTTTGTTTTTTTTCCTCCAGTTTCCTACAAAAATACAGACTATCCTGTAATTATACATTTAGAAAATAAGTGGGGTTTTTTCTTGTATTAGTCCTTTATTTATCTAGGTAAAAAATCTGATATTAAAAAACTGATTTCCAAGAGAGACCTGGCAACAAAAGTCAAAATACACGTACCACATAAGTATATAACATTTAAAACATACAATATCCCGTACAAACGTAAAGAATACACAATAACAGAACAAATTAAGAGCAACATTAAAAACAATCACACTGAGAAAGTTATTTTCTCTGAGGTTTATTTTAGTAATTCACAGAAAGTGTTCTTGTACCTTGGTGAAGTTTGAGTGGCAATGGGGGTTGGGGGTCTTTATTGATAGGAAAAGCTAATGAAAATACAGTAAAAAGTTCAAAATCTTCACATTTCCTAAAGCTGTACATTTGATAGGCTTTATTTTCACTTAAAATGTTAATGTAAATGGTTAAATATTACTGATATTAGCTGCTAAATATTGTACATCTTTTAAAGTTGGGGCACTGTGAAATTACAGTCATTAGGTATTATGACAAATGCCATGTCCTGAAGCAGTTTTTTCCACCTCAGAACAATTTTCATACTAATTTTTCCAGAGGTCCATCAGATCTAGAGAAAGCCATGTGTGCCTTTGTTAACCTTAGACTACAGCATTGTAAACAACTAGTGAATCATCTCTTACAACTATTCTAAAAATGCTGCAGCCAGACTACTAACTGCAACAAAAAAACCCGAGATCACATTACTCCAGTGTTAGCAGTCCTGCACCGGCTCCGTCCCTTACAAAGTAAAGTGATAGTACTTGTGTTTCAAGCTTTAAATGGTCTTGGTAGAAATGCATATGTACATATACTCCCTCAAGATTCTAACCTAATCATTCCTGACCCATCCTACAGCTGAAAGGTATACAAAAAGGGGGTCCTGGCTTTCATCTTGTGGCACTGACACTTTGGAATGACCTCCAAAGTGACCCCAGACAGCTTGATGCTTGCCTGAGGTCACTTTTTAAACCTAAGCTGAAGAAATATCTTTTTCTTCAAGCATTCGACAACAGCTGATCTCTGGAGCTGTGACAGGAGGACAGTCTGTTGTTGTGTTATGCGAGTTTGGAAACTCTTCTGTTTCCTCTTTCTTTTTTTTTACTCACCATTTTACTAACTCCATCCATCCATCCATTCGCTTCCGCTTATCCTTTTCAGGGTCGCGGGGGGCGCTGGAGCCTATCCCAGCTGTCATAGGGCGAGAGGCGGGGTACACCCTGGACAGGTCGCCAGTCTGTCGCAGGGCCAACACACAGGGACAAACAGCCAGTCGCACTCACATTCACTCGCACATTCACACCTAGTGGCAATTTGGATTATCCAATTAACCTATCCTCACAAGCTGCATGTCTTTGGACGGTGGGAGGAAGCCGGAGTACCCGGAGGGAACCCACGCAAACACGGGGAGAACATGCAAACTCCACACAGAAAGACACCGGCCTGATGGTGGAATTGAACTCAGGACCTTCTTGCTGTGCGGCAACAGTGCTAACCACCGTGCTGCCCATTTTACAAACTCATTCACAAGAATGTCCTTTTATGAAGACATTATTGCAAACCTTACGTGGATATGCCTCTCTAGCGTGCTCACCCTTTGACGTCTGTTTTGAAACAGCTTGTGAGAATTAAACTGAAGTCGTCAACCTTCTAGATTTTTTGTTTTTTTGCATCGTTTGTGCGTTTAAACAACTGTCAGCCGTCAGTCTGTGACGCCGCTGATATTTGGGAGCAGAATGGGGGGGGCTCTGCTCTAAACTTAGACCGGACAGCACCACTCTTCATCGCAGCATACTCTGCAGACCACTGTGGATTACAATGGGTGGTGTCGAGTTACCGCAGATGCTGCTTTATCTCAGCGGCGAAGCTGGAAAAACAAGGTGAGCGTGCGCTCCGGATCGTGGCTTTAACTGACAATAATCTGGTAATTGGTTTAGTACGTTTACTAATCTGTCACTGTGCTCCCTACTCTGCACTGGCTCCAGCATGTGTTGCCCATTAGTTCACTGCTGTGGCATGAGAGAAACAGCTGCCTCTGCTCTTACACATTTAGTCTCTCTCTCACACTCACTGATAAAGAAATACTTCTGCTGCTGGGCTGATTCATGACAAAGAGCACAGATCTTTTAAAGAAGCAGCACGGTGTGAGACTGCACTGAGCTGACAGGTTTCTGTTGATTTGTGTCCCACTGACTTGCTCCCATTTGTCATTTGTAGATGTAGACTTAAGGGCACTGCAGGGTTTTTCTGTCTTTCACTGTATTCTTCTCTGTCACGATGGGCAGCTATAGTTCAGCCCTCATTCCCGGTAAGCCTTGCAACTATTGTTTGTTACATATATTGAAATGCTACTGTGCTCGGATGCTGCATGTCTGAGGCAGAATGTTAATCTAGACTTTGAAAATGTGCAAAAGAAGGAGCGAGATGTCTAAGAATGACCATTCAGTGACTTCCAAGCTCTGTGAGGTGTGTTTTAACATGTAATCTCCATTTCTCTCAAAGACACTGAGGAGTTTGTGTCAGTTGTGTCTATCACGGAGAAGCTGAATGCACACGCAGCTCATGCTGTAGATGAGAGGTTACAGTCAGAGCTTCGGACTCTGGGAAGTATACATTTTTAATGAAAGCCATCTACAAGCCAAGCCATTCCATTTCTTAATCGTCCAGTTTGTTTATAGCTTGGTGCTGTGTTTGAAAAGAGTGTGTGGTGTGGTCTGCTTGTGTCACTCTGTCCTTGGGATAAATTTAACTTTTCTGAGCTGCCCCATACACACACAGAGAGACAAGTAGAGACGCAGAAGATATCTACTTTGACTCCTTACTTAAAACAAAGTTAAAAGGTACTTGCCCTGTAGTGAATCGGTCCCCTTTTTGAAAATCATCTTCTGGGACTAAGAAACACCAAAAGCTAGAACGACATGTCACCATTTAATGTATTTTACTCATCAGACGTCTCAAACTAGACTTTATTTTACAGGTAACACTCATGATGGAGGAGGAACGAAAGAAAACCCAGAGTGAAGTAAAGAATTCGCTGCCAGAAGGAACTCAACAAACAACTCAGAATGGATCCATCCCGCCTGTAAGTGCACTGCTCAAAAACTGAATGAAATTAACACTTTTTAATCAGAGCATAGCATCAAGATAATTAAACTTCTAGAATATTGACCAGAGGGAGGTTGTTAATCAGTTTCAGCTGTTTTGCTGTTAATAAAATTAACAACAGGTGCACTGAGGGCCAACAATGAGACACCAGGAATGGTTTTACATGGTGGAGGACACTGACATTTTTCCTGAGTGTTTTTTCACTAGTTTTGCATTTGCCTAGGGTCACTGTCACTACCAGTAGCATGAGACGACACCTGGACACTACATAGGTTGCACAGGTAGTCTAACTGCTCCAGGAAAGCACATCAAACAGGCAGTTACTCCTGGAAAGGAGCATAGAAGGTCCTTAACCTTCTGATCATCTGTGCAAAGAGGAACAGGATGAGCACTGCCAGCGCTACAACATGACCTCCAGCAGGCCACTGGTGTGAATGTCTCTGAGCAAACAATTAAACTGATTCATGAGGCTGGCCTGAGGGCCCAACGTCCTCCATGGAGCCAACTGGTATTTGCCTTAGAATACCACAATTGGCAGGTCCATCGCTGACCCCTTGTGCTTTTCACAGATGAGAGCAGGCTCACCCTGAGTGTGAGAAAGATGTGAAAGGCCCTGGAGAAGCTGTGGAGAATGCTATTCTGCCTGTAGTTTAACATGACTGGTTTGGTGGTGGGTCAAGGAGGCCTGGGGAGGCATATCCATGGAGGGGCACACAGACCTCTTCAGGCTAAAAGGCAGTACCCTGACAGCCGTTAGTTATCAAGTCCTTGGATTGTCAGACCCTATGTTGGTGCAGTGTTCCTGTGGGTTCCTCGTGGTGTTTCACAATGTGTTGAGAAAATGCAGACAGTTCCTCCTCCAGGGAAGATCCCACAGCACACTACACTTTGATGGGTGATGAGTGTCTTTGAATTCGGCCCTTTGTAGGTTGATCATTTTTATTTCTATTTCACAATGTGGCATCATCATTCATCATGCAGTCTTTATCAGTAGAAATATCAGCACAGTTTTTTCCCTCCCATTGAGATCTGATGTGTTTTCAAAGTGTTCCTTTCATTTTTATTTATTTTTTCGAGCAGTGTATAAAATAAAATGCTAAAGGTCGTACAATCCACAGCTGTTAAACTGCAGTAAATGACAACTTCTTATATTTCTTTTGTGTTTTCCACAGGCATTAGAAACCAAAACTATGCCCACAGAGTCTTTCTCCTCTCTCCTGCCAAAGGCTATCTCTGCTGTGCTGCACCCAGCTCCGCCTGCAGGCATCAACTCACAGCCCAGCAGAAATCCAGAAGGGCACGCCTCGCCAAACCTGGAACAACTGCAGACAGAGCTGAGAGACCTGAAGGGCCAGTTTGAACAGATGAAGACTCAGCACAAGTATGGCTGTCTTTCCCTAATTGCACATTAGCTATAAGTTGTAGACATCTGCACAGTTTTCTGTTTACCTGCTCATCCTCACTCTGGAGGGCATTTGACACTCCCAGCCCAGCATCAGTACCAACCAACTGTAGTTTCAGTCAGGTTTTTGCTGTGCTAATTTAACAACATTGTGTTATTCCAGCAAAGAAATCAAACTGCTGATGAATGAGCTGGATGAGGAGAAAAGGATTCGCTTAACGTTACAGGTAAAGTGGCCGAGGATAATAAAATTTAGTAACATCGTATTTCAATGGGCGTAAACACTTCAAGGTGGGAAGATTTATCATGATTTGATTTTTTTCAAAATCCAATTTTTTTTCCGTTTTAGATGGAAATTCAGCGAATGAAGAAGCACATGTCTAAATGAGCAAAGACGACTATTCTTTCATCAGATTTCTGATTTACCGTTTCTTTTTGGACTGCTGAGTGGGCTGACCCAGAGGGCTTAATATTTTTACTGAGTCACTGGTGAAAGTGCAAAGACGGAGGCTGCAGCAAACTGTCCTTTCCTTCTGGAGATGACCGGCGCAGTTACACATCAAACATCTTGTTTTTTTCTCGTCACGTCACCAAAGGCATTCATAAACATTCTTACCGGGGAACTGTAATCTCACATTTTGAGTTTTCCAGGAGATTTCACTCATCACCGTCCATTAAGACAATGATTGGTGGCAATATGTACTACGGCATAATTGAACTGCATTTTTATCCATTGTGACAGTGACTCAGAGAGAGAGAAGGATGAGAAATGACAAGCAGCAGTTCATTTACAGAAACTCAAGAGTTTGTTTATAATAATGTAATATGGATGAGCACACAGATTTTAGGCTTGTAAAAAGAAAAAAAAATAGCACTTGTTTTCTTTCTGATTGCACAAAGAATGTAAATTTACTGGGTGCTGATGTGCATTGTGTGTTTATTAAAAATAAATATAGTTACTACTGATATATGTATGTTGAAAATTTATATTGGCATAAAAAAGTAAACAGAAATAAAAGCAAAGACAAGCAACAAAAAACAAAAACAAAAGGCCTAAAGGGAATAAAATCTATCAGTCGTACATTATGTGTTCGACAGGGGCTGTCAACGTTAACGGGTTAACACAATTAACACAATTAAAAAAATTTGGTAAATGGCCTGCATTTGTATAGCGCTTTACGCAGTCCCTAAGGACCCCAAAGCGCTTTACACTACATTCAGTCATTCACCCATTCACACACACATTCACACACTGGCAATGGCAAGCTACATTGTAGCCACAGCTGCCCTGGGGCGCACTGACAGAGGCGAGGCTGCCGGACACTGGCGCCACCGGGCCCTCTGACCACCACCAGTAGGCAAACATGGGGTTAGTATCTTGCCCAGCCAGGAGGCAGCCTGGGATCGAACCACCGGCCTCCTGATTAGTGGCTGACCTGCTCTGCCACCTGAGCTACACCCATTTTAACGCAATTCACCCATCTGGAGCGTTAATCGCGTTAATCGTGACGCCACGTTAACGTTGACAGCCCTACTTTTCTATCAAAAAAGGTAAATATGTTAGTATTTTTTCACTCATTTGTGACAGATAATCTGTCTAATTCACATTACTGGTCTAGTCATCCATCTTCCACTTATCCAGTTCAGAGGTGCAGGGGGCCAACCAGTCTATCGCATTAACAACAGGGACGGACAACAGTCCACACTCAAAGTTACACCGACAGCCAACTTAGACTCAATCACCAGTTAACCCAACCCCCAAATAACTGTGGGACAGTGCAAACTGCACATAAAAGTCCCAGCGAGCCAGTTGGCTCAAACATAGACCTTCTTACTGTGAGGCAACATTGTGTTATTTTGTTTTGTTTTAGCAGTGCTGGTCTTTTCATGAACAATTCTGGAAGAACTGTAGAATCAGCCGAATCTCTCTCCATACATGCAGTGAAATGTTATGCAATTTTTCTCCCCTTTAGAAGTTTGATTCTTCACAGGGAATTGGCCTGAAGGTGACCTCTTTGTTCTCCTCGAGAAGGACGTCATATCGACACAGAGGCCTGTGAGGGGAAAAACCAGACACGTCGGTAAATCTACAGCTGGGAGATATAAGAAGTGCTTCAACAAAGAAACCAGCTGATGCTGCGTGTCATTTCTTAAAGGTAAAATTTTAGCATACCCCTGTGCTTTATTCCCTTTAGGTTCCAGGTTTTTGAGACGGATTCGGAGAATTCTGAGCTTACGTTTGGGCTGCAATACATTCCCAGTGGAGAATTTAACAGACACCTTTTCCACCCACTGAATGTCTTTGTCAAACGCAGCCAACAGCTCGGTGTCTGTGAACTTCTTGAAATTTAAGGATTTACTAATATGAGGGGGAAAAATACATTAGTTAGAGAAGGTAGTAACATGGAGATAAAGACAAATCTTGGCTATATATGCAGAGGAGACTTACTGGTCAATGGTTGCCTGTGCTTGTTTACCATTGCCATGAAGTTTAACAGTCAAGTATCCCCACTGCACATCCTTGTTCCATATCACCACATCTATCCTGTAGTTTGTCACTGAGCAAAGACATGACATTTTTTAATTCAAGTCTTTTGTTTTGAACTATAAAACACACTTAACCTGTCTTGCTTCTCTGGCTCATTCCCCATTTCAAGGGTTATAAACATAACTGTTCATTTAGATTTTTTATAAAAAAATAAATAAACAAATAAATTCCTCATGGCATAGAATCAACAAGGTGCTGGAAACATTCCTCTGAGATTTTGGTCCGCATTAACATCACAGCAAAACACAGTTACAGCAGATTTGTCAACTGCACATTAAGGATATAAAACTTTCGTTCCACCACATCCCAAAGGTGCTTTGTTGGATTGAGATCTGGTGACTGTGGAGGCCCTTTGAGAAGAGTGGACTAAATGTCATGCTCAAGAAACCAGTTTGTGATGATTTGAGCTTTTTGACACAGCGTGTTATCTTGCTGGAAGCAGTGGTCATAAAGGGATGGACATGGTCAGCAACAATAATCAGGTAGACTGTGACACTCAAACGATGCTTAGTTCATAATATGGGCTCCAAAGTGTGCCAAGAAGATATCCCACACACCATTACACCAGCACAATCTGGGATATCTCAAAAATAAGGCAGGAAAGATCAATATTATCATGTTGTTTATGCCAAATCTCACAGCAGACAGCGACACTCCTGAGACCTGGTAATGTGTTTCCAATCTTCATTTGTCTAATTTTGGTGGACCTGTGCACACTTTAAACACAGTTCCCTTTTCTTAGCTGATAGGAGCAAGACTTTCTGATTCTGTTGCTGTGGCCCATTTGGTCTGACATGTTGCGAATTCAGAGATGCTTTTCTGCATACCTTTATTCGTAAAGAGTGGTTACTGTTGCTTTCCTAACAGCTCAAATCAGCCTGGTCATTCTACTCTGACCTCTGGCAAATGTAATAAATGCACCGAGATGCTGTCATGTGATTGACTAATTAAATATTTGCTTTAATAACAAGTTGAACAGGTGTACCTAATAAAGTGGCACATTAAAATGTGTTAAACCATTGAGAAAAGTATAGTTCTACCACTAGGTGGCAGTGCAGGCTGACAATCAGATTGTATGCTGTATTGAAATTAAGGATTTTTTTTATAGCTTACTGATCATTAGTAAACTGTTACTCACTGCAGTATGGAGATTTTTCGTTTGTTCTGAAGTAGGCCTTTGTTTGGTTCTGTTCCAGCAGGATGTCTTTCCATTTTATGACGTCATAACCTGGGTTAGGTTAAAACACCTGTGTCAGTGCTGAATAATACACTGTAAAATCTAAAGAAATAAAATACAAACTGGCAAAATGTGCATATTTGGATTTTCGTAACTGCCTGTTAGTTGACAGAAAATTTAATTTGTGTGTTTTTCATCACCAACCTAAAATAGGACATCCAGCATTACCAAACTGACTGCAGGTTAAGCATTTGCCATCCAGAAAGTCTTTATAGGACGAGCAGGGGTAGGTCCTGCTGGTACATGTGGCATTTATAGAGTCAATGAAGAGGAACACCGATCTCCGGTGGTCACATTTAAGATACTGTCCTTTTCAGGGATGAGAAAGTAAATTGTTAACATAAAGTTCAGTTCTTTATACCAAAAGTTTCTTAAACTTACTGATCTTACCTGAGAAAATAGTCTTTGGGCAGCCGGGTTGGTCTGCTCCTCCATTGGCGTAGAAATCAATGTGACCTAAAGGTTCCCTGAAACCCAGCACTGTAATATAACAATAACAAATTGACACATATACACAACGTGTATGCCTGTTTTGTGTAAAGAAAAGAAATTCTTCATAATAATAAATAAGGTGATTGACTGACAATCCATGTCTGTGTGCAAGGCATCCACAAACTGTGCATCTGAAGAGTCCAGTCGGTCCTCTGGGTTTTTGCCTTTGAACCCTGGCCCAGCAGGATCCAGTGCTGCAAACATCACAGTAGAAAACATCAGTCGAAAACAGAATGTTGACCTCACTTAAATATTCCGACAACACCTAGGACGAGCGCTTATCCCAGCTGACCTTCATAGCTGTCTCCTTTTCTCATTTTTTTCTACGTATCTTTTTTTTCATGTGACAGTTTTTCCCTGCTGTTTTAAACCAGATATTCTCAGTGAGCCTCCAGAGAATTAGCGTGATCTTTGAACGTCATCTCTCCTCAGGGAATTTTACCAAAACTGTGCCGCTTTTTTCATGGCGACTCCAACCCAGGCAAAACCCGAAGCACGGTATGTTCCTTTGAGTCCACAACTCAACCATGACAAATAACACATTGTTCATACACTCTGCAACTTTTATTAAACCCTTCAGCACCAGTGGCTTTATCTCCTTTTGCTATTAGTGACTTCTAAAGTTGGAAATCTAGGAATTAAAAGCTCAGTCAAGAGCCACTACAAAATGTCACCCTTAAGCACGTCAGCTTCCAAACGTCATGCAAACTTCTCAATGGGACAAGTTCTTAAGAAGTTTTCTTCTCCTTTAGATTGAGTCAAATAAGATTGTTCTTAAGACCTGAAACATAAATTAGGCTCGCTTTACTATTGGCCTGTTTTAGAGGGATTTAAAACAAGTAAAAATACCACTTCAGGTTTTAATTCTATATCAGGAAGTGGAAGTGACGTCAATGTAAGTGCCACTCTTACCTGTTATTCTTCCAATTTCTCCCTTCAAGTTAGCGCCCGTAAAGCCTGATATGTGAGCTCCTAGACTGACACCAATCATGTGGATGGAGCTCAGATCGGCTCCGTGCTCCTGAAAAAATATCAGTTTTAGAATCGCTAGACACTACACACTCTGACATTTGAAATCAGACAACTTGCCATACCTGCAACATATTAATCAAAGCTGTGATGTTGGATGCTACTTTGCGTGTGTTCTTCACTGCTTCCCAATATTTCAGAGTCGCAGCACCGTAGTTCCAGTCTACCACTATAACGTTTATGTCTTTCCTGACCAGCAGACGCTCAGTGAGCTTATCGAGCCATTCCGGTGGAGATCCAGTGGGCCGATACCCATGAATGATGAAGGTGGTCGGTTTTGACGCATTAAATTGGGGGTAGGCAGACAGGTTGGTGTGGGACATAAGGGTACCACATGTCCCATTTAATCTAGTGTATAGCAACAACCGAACTTTGAGGCTGGTACCAATGATTGAGTGACCAAGATTCAGATCGGTAAATTCATCGCATTTCTCAGCTGGTGAGAGATAAAAAACAAAACAAGACAGATGCATTCAGGTAATTAAGATATTATGTAATTGATCTCTGCAGACATTGCATGGGAAAGATTGCACAACATCTAAATACTATACGTCTAAACTTTGCGCCATCTTGAGAGGCATGTGTCATATATATATATATATATATATATATATATATACACACATATACACTGAGTCAATGAATTGGACATCTCCAATTCATTGACTCAGTGTTGGAGCCTTTTGGAGGAGTTACTTGTTAAATACTGCTGCTTGCTTCATTGTGAATTCTACAAATGATTTAAAACAGGGCAGAACCCCAAAATCAAGGCCTCAAACCTGACATCACAGTGACTACTTCCATTCCTCATATCCAGTGTGTGTCTCATGTAATTTGTGGGACCTTTATGGATCTGACCAGCATAGATATTGTTGCTGTTGTAGATCTTGTCTTTTAATACTGCATTTTTAACGGGTTTTGAATTTGTATCGCTGCTACCTTGGCCACATGTTTCTCATAAGAGATTTAACATCAGTGTGACTAAAGCATGCAAACCCTATTTTTGTGATCACTTAGTGCCGAAAGCGTGTTTGTATAATATCTCAAACCAACATTGTGCTGATGTCATCTTGTGACATCAGTACTACTGGTTTCAGTGTGTAGTTCATTGTTCCTCATTACAAGTTTTCATGTCGCACTGACTCACTGAAACTTACTGCACCCAAGCTCAGGACACACCTCTGTACATATAACTATCTACTGCTAAGCAAATGCATATTTTAGACACGGACTTTGTAAGAACTTGAAATGATATCTAGATTATTCGATTGTTTAAAGATTTTATCACTGACAAGATGGTTATTTACTAAGATGAAAAGAAAAGTACAGAAATGTGTTTTTCAGTAACAGTTGCACATCAGCAGTGACTCCACTTACAGTCAAATTAGAAGAGGACCCTTAACTAATTCCAAGAAACAGCATTTCCTCAAATGCTGCTTGACTGAAAACTTGTGATACATTTTTGTCATATGTTTTGTGACCACAGCTGTACGTGTGTGCAAACACTGTATACACACACACACACACACACACACACACACACACACACACACACACACACACACACACACACACACCGCTGATATGTAAAGAAAGCCATTTACATTTTCATGATTTGTTTCCTACCTTTGCATATTTGAACAGTAACCAGCAGAAAGGTTATCAGATACTGCCACAGGAGCATGCTTTACACGGGCACTTTAAACTGAAATAGATTAATCAGTCTAGATCAGACTATTACATAAAAAGACATTTCAAACATTATCCTGTTCATAATATAACCACACAAACAAAACAGACGGTTCTCTTTCTCGAATACTTTACACTGTATCCTTAATTGGTTACTCATCTACCAAACAGGAGTCAGAAAAGAGCAGAAAAATATGTGTTTGCTCCTTGAACACCCTGAGACTGGTGATTTATAGAGCACGCCTTTTGTATAGTACAGGTTCTGCCTTTCTCCAAAGAATGTAAGAATATGAAATGTTTTTATTGTAATCAGAGTCTTACCTTCAATGCAGGGTAACGTGGTGTGTCAAAGCTCCTGAATGTTAGGTTATCCTGCGTTTGTACCTCCACATATTTGGAGGCCTTCAGTTCAGGAAGTGAGAGGAACAGCACAGCAATGCTCCCGCCCAGCATGCTTTCGCATAGATAACCACACCCCCTTACCCCATGTCATTGTGTTCACAGGTGAGAAATTCCCATGAAATCGCTCCCCCTTCCTGTGTGATCACACCGGTTATGCTTGTTGCTGACTGAGATTATTCTGATCTGGAACCAAAAATCTAGCATTTGTTTTTCAAAGTGCTGCGATTTATCAGGGAGGAATAACAATGAAAGTGAAACATGTTCAAGGGATTTTCCATAAGTCACTTCTGGAAAACCAAGGCCAGTTGTTCATTATGAGCTCACCTCCATAAAGCAGTTAAAGATTTCCCAACACTTTATTGCGGATTACAGTACAGTAATTCGTAAAAGCAGACATATGTATGAGCTGATCATCCAATCTGTGGTTTGGTGAAACATTTCTTAAATTTCCACTGTGTGACCGACTATCTGACTCAAAGTTTCCTCTTTAGAAAAATAGTTCTACAATAAATAATTTGGACCTTTTGATAAAGTCTTAAATACCTTACAAATATTACAAAGATATAGATCACTGCATATCTTTGGTATCTCCTGAACATGCCACACACCCAAAGAGACTTTCAGCCTTGTTATCTCAGCCTTGTCACCAGTGCTTAGCGCTAGGTGCATTACTTTTAAAATGTGTTTTGTACAAAATCATTGGATTTACTCAAAAACAGCTCAGCTCAAAGTTAAAGTGAAACTAAAGAGAGCAGAGTTAAAGAAAAAAGGCAGATGTCTGATGGGAATATTAGTCATAAAAGTAGCCTGCTAGACAAACTGAAACTTTGACCAGATGTTAGCACTAAATGAAAAGTTATGTAATCACACTAGTCAGTGTTTTTCATATACTTGAACTGAAACAGAGTAGACAGAGTCACTGACTGGCTAAAACATTTTTTAGCAGCTAGCCTCCCTGAAAAGTCTTAGTTTTATTTATTTTTGTGTAGAAAATAATGTTTCGTGTGCAGCTTTAATAATAATAATAATGGATTGGATTTATGTAGCGCTTTTCAAGGCACCCAAAGCGCTTTACAATGCCACTATTCATTCACTCTCGCATTCACACACTGGTGTGGAGGCAAGCTACGGTTGTAGCCACAGCTGCCCTGGGGCAGACTGACAGAAGCAAGGCTGCCACATCGCGCCATCGGCCCCTCTGGCCAACACCAGTACGGTAAAGTGTCTTGCCCAAGGACACAACGACCAGGACAGAGAGCCCGGGGATCAAACCGGCGACCTTCCGGTTACAGATACGCTTCCCAACCCCCTGAGCCACGGTCGTGTTTGTGTGTGTTACATAGGGAAACACTTCAGCACCAAAAAGCTGCATGAGTTGATGTCAAAACCAGGATGTGCATTGTGTGCTATAATGCACAAGAAAGACAGGATATTATTGATTTTAAGATATACACAGATTTCTGCCACTGTGGCTAACTTTTAACAACTCTGAGAAATGCCGGGACTCACTGTCCCCTGTGTTTGGTTCCAAAGGCTGGTAGTGTCTGACCTCCCATTACAGCTTCATAGTTTATCTTGAATGGCTTTCTCAGAAAAAATTACAGTGTTACGTATGCAGCCGCTATTCTTTATGTTAAAACGTAAGGAATAAAATTTTGAAAAATGGTAAAAAAAAAAAAAAAAAAGCAAGCATATTTTTACAGATGTGTACTAAAATGTTAAAGAGCTGGACTTTCAGTGGATCAACACTCGCTGGATCATGCTGCTGCTGCCACCGCACAAATAAAGGGAAAGTCTTTCCAAGCTCAGCATTGATTGCAAATGCAATCTACATTTCTGAAAGCCTTTACCACTGTGGCCTGAACTTTGCCCGCTATGTTATCCTGTCATCAGGGTCAGGCAGGGTGATAGGATGTATACTTCAACAGACACACAGCTTTAGAGATCCTTCCCTTGCAGTAGTAGGGCTGACAGAGAGGAGCACCAGGCTTGTGCAGTGTTATTGTTGGCTGAAAAAAGAACATCCCAGATGGCTCGCAGGAGACGAGGCCGTGGCGGCAATGGACAGCACCATCAACAGGCTGCCGCGCACAATCAAAGAGGAGGCCCTCGCAGGGTAAGCCTGCTTCTGTCATTAGCAAAGAGAACCAACTGCACACTGTTTTTCAAATAATAAACAACAGGGAGCCCCACGAGATCCCCTCTTATTTTGTTTTTGTGAATATATTTAGAGGACACTATAATGAAGTGAGGTATATCTCTGCCTTATACTGCATTATTATTTAACATGCTTTGAATATTACTGAGGTAATCTTTTCCACTGTGGTTATATGACTGGGATAAGTTAACCGATTAACTCCGTGGAACAGCATGACTCATGTCTGCAGTAGCAATAATTAATGTCAAAAGGAATTAAAGACTTAACACGAAAACAATAATTATTTATTCGAATTTTAATTCTTACATTTATGTCCGATGTGGAAATATGCTGGCTTGTGCGTCAGTATGTGTATAAGCCATGAAGGCTGAGATCAGAATACAAGACAAAAATTAAGAAGCATAGGAGCATGTTGCTAATGTTTACAAGGTCAAATTAATATTTTGCACTGGTATACTAACCAATCATATATTTGAACACAACTCAGGGAGCAAAAGACACTTAAAAAGAGATCAAGAGTTTAAAGTATATCTTTCAGCACACCAAAGGATAAAGGTGGACATGCATGCAACACAAAGTCTATAGCATCTTTGAACATCCATGTGCTAAAATTGGTTAAAAAAAAACTACCTTTAAGTTATTATCATACAGAGAGGAGGCACAACCTGCAAACTTACCACATCTCATATATTTCTATTATAAGTAATTCACTTAAATGCTTTAATTTTCTAAAGTGTTCCTGTATACTGTCTTACAGTTTCTGTTTTTATGAACCCCGGTGTTTATCAAATGCAACATGACTATACCAATAACATCCACTTCTGGGCAGAAGTCTGAACACGTGCAAGAGATTGGATAAACTTGAAACACGAGCAGTTAGGAATGAAGCAAGAGGGAACATGTTTCGTCAGTAATTACACATAGTTTTGTGTCATATAATGTATTCTGGCGACCTGTAAAATTGAAATGATTTTGAGAACAGATGACTTTTTGCACCAACTGTATCTGAATGTCTCCATCTGGTCTTTGTGTTCAGACTCCACGGGAGCCAGCAGATTTTGCCAAGTCTACAGGTTTTGAATCTGATATCCCACATGACAAGCTCACCATTGCTCAAGCACGGAGGGGGACACCAGGTTGCACTTATCACCACCTTTTTAAAAAAAACTCTGAATACACAGGGAAGATAATTCGGAAAAGAAAAGTTAACCCAAGATGTTTTGCTGTGCTGTAATTGTCTGATATCAGTTATAAAAAAGTGATTTCATTATCAGCATTGTTACATAACTGCCAGTTATTTTGATGATTCAGGGTTTGATCACAGCTGTGAATCTGACTGAGTGACAAATCAGCAAAATAATGATTAACTAACAATTAAAAGCATCACTGTGTCATTAGAATTCCATATTTGTAACAGCAAAAATATAAACTGCTCCAGTTTTATGTCATGACATGACTACATTTAAAGACCATCCTTCATGTTTAGCTAACCGCCCCGTGAGAGTCTACGCTGATGGAATCTTTGATCTTTTCCATTCGGGACATGCTCGAGCTCTGATGCAGGCAAAGAATGTGTTCCCAAACACTCATCTTATAGTAGGAGGTAAAGTATGCCTTTCATTCACTCGCCACAGTAACGCATGCACAAAGTAACACTCTTTAACCTTCAGGGTCATGAAAATAGACAGAGAAGGCCTCCAAAGAGTCACGTGTACACAGCAGTGAAAAAGCATTTGCCTCCTTCCCGATATCTTTTTTTTTTTTTTTTTTTTGCATATTTGTCACACTCACATGTTTCAGGTCATCAAAGTAATTTTAATATTAAACAAAGACAACTCGAATAAATATAAATGCAGTTATTAAATGATGATTTCATTCAGTAAGTGAAGAACATTCTCCAAACCTTCCTGATTGTGTGTGAAAATACTTCCATTGTTAAATCTTAAAGTAAGTGTGACTAACTAGTGAAAAACTGAAGTATCAGTATGGAAAGATTTACAAAGCCATTTCTAAAGCTTTGGGACTTCAGTGAACCACTGTGAGAGCCATTATACAAAAATACAGAAAACTCGGAAAAGCAGTTGCCCTTCTTAGGAGTGTCCAGCATACCAAAATTACTCCAGAACAACATCTGGGGAAGTGCAGGGTCAAGGTTTTAATCAAACAAAGTTTCATCTCACATTGTGATGACCCCCCCAAAACCTTTGGAGAAATATTCTGTGCACTGACAAAGGAAATCTTGAACTTTTTGGAAGGTTTGAGTCTTGTTACATCGGACATGAAACTAACAATTTCATAAAAAGAACATCAACACATGGTAGTGGTAGTGTGATGGTCTAGGGCTGCTTTGCTGCTTCAAGACCTACCTGGAAGACTTGAAGGAACCCTGAATTCTGCTCTCTGCTATCAGTTTCTTCTTCAGCTATCTGAAGGAGAATGTCCATCTATTACAGGGAGTGCAGAATTATTAGGCAAATGAGTATTTTGTCCACATCATCCTCTTCATGCATGTTGTCTTACTCCAAGCTGTATAGGCTCGAAAGCCTACTACCAATTAAGCATATTAGGTGATGTGCATCTCTGTAATGAGAAGGGGTGTGGTCTAATGACATCAACACCCTATATCAGGTGTGCATAATTATTAGGCAACGTCCTTTCCTTTGGCAAAATGGGTCAAAAGAAGGACTTGACGGGCTCAGAAAAGTCAAAAATAGTGAGATATCTTGCAGAGGGATGCAGCAGTCTCAAAATTGCAAAGCTTCTGAAGCGTGATCATCGAACAATCAAGCGTTTCATTCAAAATAGTCAACAGGGTCGCAAGAAGCGTGTGGAAAAACCAAGGCGCAAAATAACTGCCCATGAACTGAGAAAAGTCAAGCGTGCAGCTGCCAAGATGCCACTTGCCACCAGTTTGGCCATATTTCAGAGCTGCAACATCACTGGAGTGCCCAAAAGCACAAGGTGTGCAATACTCAGAGACATGGCCAAGGTAAGAAAGGCTGAAAGACGACCACCACTGAACAAGACACACAAGCTGAAACGTCAAGACTGGGCCAAGAAATATCTCAAGACTGGTTTTTCTAAGGTTTTATGGACTGATGAAATGAGAGTGAGTCTTGATGGGCCAGATGGATGGGCCCATGGCTGGATTGGTAAAGGGCAGAGAGCTCCAGTCCAACTCAGACGCCAGCAAGGTGGAGTACTGGTTTGGACTGGTATCATCAAAGATGAGCTTGTGGGGCCTTTTCGGGTTGAGGATGGAGTCAAGCTCAACTCCCAGTCCTACTGCCAGTTTCTGGAAGACACCTTCTTCAAGCAGTGTTACAGGAAGAAGTCTGCATCCTTCAAGAAAAACATGATTTTCATGCAGGACAATGCTCCATCACACGCGTCCAAGTACTCCACAGCGAGGCTGGCAAGAAAGGGTATAAAAGAAGAAAAACTAATGACATGGCCTCCTTGTTCACCTGATCTGAACCTCATTGAGAACCTGTGGTCCATCATCAAATGTGAGATTTACAAGGAGGGAAAACAGTACACCTCTCTGAACAGTGTCTGGGAGGCTGTGGTTGCTGCTGCACGCAATGTTGATGGTGAACAGATCAAAACACTGACAGAATCCATGGATGGCATGGATGGCAGGCTTTTGAAAGGTGGCTATATTGGTCGCTGATTTGTTTTTGTTTTGTTTTTGAATGTCAGAAATGTATATTTGTGAATGTGGAGATGTTATATTGGTGTCACTGGTAAAAATAAATAATTGAAATGGGTATATATTTGTTTTTTGTTAAGTTGCCTAATAATTATGCACAGTAATAGTCACCTGCACACACAGATATCCCCCTAAAATAGCTAAAACTAAAAACTACTTCCAAAAACATTCAGCTTTGATATTAATGAGTTTTTTGGGTTCATTGAGAACATGGTTGTTGTTCAATAATAACATTATTCCTCAAAAATACAACTTGCCTAATAATTCTGCACTCCCTGTAGTTTGTTTCCCAAAGCTCACTTAGGTTATGCAGTAGGACAGTGATCCGAAACAATCTGCCGTGGCGTAACGTTTAACGGGCCATTCATGGTAGAAAATCCTCCAGTGTGGCCAAATTCAAACAATTCTGCAAAGAAGAGTGGACCCAAATTCCTCCATAGCGAAAGACTGATCTTAATGCTTCATTGTTTATGGAAAAATTACTTCTTCACACAGGGCCAGGTAAGGTCGGATAGCTTTTTACCATTAATAAACGAAAACATCATTTAAAAACTGCATTATGTATTTACTCAGGTTAACTTGTCCAGTATTAAAATTAGTTTGATGATCTGAAACATGTCAGTGTGGCAAATATGGGAAAAAAAAAAAAAAATTAAATCAGGAAGGAGGCAAGCACTGAAAATCTCTGTGTTCCTAGTGTGCAGCGATGAACTCACTCACAAGTTTAAGGGCTATACGGTGATGACAGAGGACGAACGCTACGAAGCCCTCAGGCACTGCCGTTACGTTGACGAGGTAGTGCGGGATGCACCCTGGAGTCTTACACCAGAATTCCTCAAGAAACATAAGGTCAAAGGTCACACAGTAACTTTAAACACAGCTTCCTATAATGTCATAAAGTGTTAAAGCTATACGGTGTCCAAACTGTCTGTAGACCGTTCTGTTGCATTCATAGATTGACTTTGTGGCCCATGATGATATACCTTACACCTCCGCTGGATCAGAGGACGTCTACAAACACATCAAGGAAGCAGGTGAAGATTCATGCAACGTTAAAATAAATTCTAGTTGTCTTCTTTCTCATAATTAATTACACATATTTAAAGTATTTGTGTGTTCATGTCAGGAATGTTTGTGGCCACTCAGAGGACGGAGGGCATCTCCACATCCGATCTGATCACTCGTATCGTTCGTAATTACGACATGTATGTCAGACGCAACCTGCAAAGAGGGTACACAGCCCGTGAGCTAAATGTTGGCTTCATTAATGTAAGAAAATATTTCATTTTTAATCAAACTTAAAAGGAAAAAAAGGCTGTAAATACAAAATTAGACACAAATGCACCTTACTTTATTTCAGGAGAAAAAGTACCGGCTCCAGAACCAGGTGGACAAGATGAAAGAGACAGTCCGTACGGTGGAGGAAAAGTCGAAACATTTTGTCTACAGGGTGGAAGAGAAGAGCCAGGACCTCATCCACAAATGGGAAGAGAAGTCACGGGAATTCATTGGCAACTTTCTGGAGCTTTTCGGACCAGATGGAGCATGGGTATGTTCACTTTCACCATAAAAACGTCACACACTAACTGTAGCACAAGATTTAATTTCAGTCTTCTTAACTAGAAAAAAGTCTGTGTGTGAGCAAAAACAAGCACGTCTTCATAAACTGAATCACAAGAGGCATTCTTTAAATCACTGCAACAGAACATAGCATTACACACAGTGAAAATCTGATCTGTGTCTGCCCTTGTTTAGCATGCAATTCAGGAGAGAAGTGGCCGTATGCTCCAGGCCCTGTCACCCTACTCTTCGCCCCATGGCTCACCAAGCAGCAGTCCCACCAGAAGACGCTCAGTTTCTTCTGACTCCACCCCCTCTTCTGCAACTGCCTCCCCACCTTCCTCTCCATCTTCCCACTCTTCAACTAAAAAGGGGAGACGTTCACGCTCGTCACCGAAAGTTGCCTCTATAAACAGCAAGCATGCACAATGAGCTCCTCATTTGTCCTCTTGCAGTCTATTTGCCATTCATTTGGAAGAAAATGTTCTGAAAGGAGGCTATTAATTATAACTAGCAACTAAAAATGAAAATATTTAATTTATTAGGGGTGTATTTAAGTCCAACGTCATGTACATAATGTGTGTGTACAGAAAAGAAAAGAAAAACAACATTAAAATTTTGTTTGGATGTCATCTTGTATTATCATTTGTGTTTCTTTCATACAACACTAAATGTAATGGAGCACATGCTCATCTTCAAAACAATAAAAATCTTGAGTGTCGGTGAGGTTCTCCACCTAAAACTGTAATGTACTACACTGAAACTTTTGCTTTGTATTGGCAAACTAAGGCAATTTCATGATGGTGTAAGGAAGACTTAATAAATAAAGGTTTAAGCAGTTTTATAGAAATAAAAGAGGTCAGTCACAGAATGTATTTATTTAACAATTTCCTTCTTATCACTCTCCCAAAGTAGAAAGAAGTAAATAAGAAGTAAAAAACCTTAATAATCAAATAAGCCTCTATGAGCGAGCATTTGGCAACATTACGAAGGAAAAACCCTCTTAACAGGAAGAAACCTCCGGTAGAAAAACGATCAGGGAGGGGCACCCTGGGGGGGAATAAGACAGGATAATTGCATTCACCAACATTCGCTTCTTCAGTTCTTTTGTGCACTGTCCATTGCTTTAAATGGCTAACCCCAGGTATTTAAACTCCCGCCTCCCTCTTATTCACACACCCGTCTTGCCCAGCTAGCACCAAGCGAAAAAAAGAATCAATAAAAAAGAGAAAGACAATTAAGGCATCTAGCAAATTAGGAGTGGAGACTAAAATTACTTAATTGCAAACAGGTGGACAGACACCGAGCTCCAAAACAATGGTTAACTGTGCTCCACAACTTCACACAGCATTGTGTTTCTCTGCCCCCAGCTGGACAAAATAATAAATGAACAAACAAATGAAACCTTTGACCTATTCTGTTTGACTTTTTTTCTGGTTTACTAAACCTAATGAGTGGCCTAAAATTGCTTGTTTTTTGTTTATTTTCAACATATTCTTACTCATAAATACAAAAGTCTGAGCATATCACGAGGAAACTAACTAGCCAAAGATTGTGAGAGTCATGATTTCAATGTTGTGGGTTAACAGGCTGACATGCTTCAATACGCCCTAAGAAGACCTCAACTTTAGCTGCCACTGTGTTTTATTATGACTGTTTCTCTGCTGAGAGGAATGATTACGAACGGTGCGTTAAAAATATACTTAAATTTCACTTTTTGAACAACTAAAACATCCACGTTCCGTTCCTCGTCGCCTGCACTGCGGTGAAGTATCTTGAGCCTAATGCATCTTTGGCTGGACCATTTAAAAGCCGTGGTTGTGACGTCACCGTCAGCTAATGTCAAACACGGATTAAAGATGGCGCCCTCTCACGCACTCAGGTGCTGTAAACGGGCTCTGAATTGGGTACCTGTCCTGTTTATTAACCTGGTCGTCGGCTGGTCCTATTACGCCTACGTTGTCGAGCTGTGTGTCTGTAAGTGCGCTCACCTTTATAAACCTTTAGCGGCCGCGTGCGTTGACAGTGACAGGGTTTGAAACTTTGATAAGCTAGTTGAAGATTTAAAATCTGGCTTCACACTCCGTAATGCGATGAAACGTTTGGCGAATATTAACACATATTTCTGTCTCTCCTTTTCATGGAAATATTTTACATAAATTGTTATTTTTCTTCATGACAGCTTCGTTTGTCTACTTTTTTCTTCCCCTCCAGTGAGAGGAACTACTTTTCTCCGTTAATAATTAATCACTCCATTAGGGCAGACGTAATGGGTCAAATAACGGATATCATAAAAATAGAAAAGTGGATTGACTGTGAAAGGGTTTGTCGTTTGTGTGTTGCTTAATCATGTTAAAACTTTCTGAGTTTACTAGATATATTTACTAGCTGCTGCTGTTGTTGTTATTGTTATTTTATATAGTTTTGGGGTGTCAATAAATGAGGTGCTTCCGAGCCAGCTTTAAAATCTAGTCCGTGACTTTTTGATGCTATTAGTGTGTATTTATCTGTAATTAAACATATTTTGAGCAGTTTAAAAATGATTTTTCAATATTAAATTTTAACAACTTGTCGTTTCAGGAGAAAAAAAAAAGGGAATTTGATTTGTATTTGTTTGTACCCGTTTTACATATTTAACTTCCAGGAGTGGATTCTGTAATTGTAACTTGAATTCTAGTAAACATAATTTATTTGGCGCGTTCCTGAGTAAGTCCTAAGTGTTTATGCTATTTTTTTTCAGCAGTTTTTAATAAGTTGTGTGTCGTGTGATTTGTGCTGCTCCCACACACAGACGCTAAGTTAAATAGTTTGATTCAGGCGGGAGCTGATGAGACCAGTATCAGCATGTCTCTGTGTTGCGGCTGTGGTCAGGACAGGGACATCCCTGCTGATGCTTAAACAAAGCTCTCTGTTGTGGGTGGGTCACTGCTGGCCGTGCCAGGCTGCTGCAACATGGTGTGAGAAAGAGAAGTGGGGGATGTGTAGTCATGTATTACTCCTAACTAATATATACACATATACTTTACCTTCTTCCTATAGATACAATCCCAAATAATGCTGAACGAAGTAAGTATTGCCCACACACACACACACACACACACACACACACACACACACACACACACTCATATTTGATGCTGTTATTTCTCTCCCGCTAAGGATCCTTCTTTTCTTTTTTTCTACAACAGTCAGCTACTTGGTTATCTTTCACATTTTCCTCGCCATGTTCATATGGGCTTACTGGAAAACTATCTGGTCCAAACCAGCCAATCCCTCAAAAGCAGTAAGTTTGCTTCTGTCACACTCCTCGCTTAGCGGAAGAGAGGAAATAAACAAAACACTGAACACTTTTCTTTTTCTGTTGTCAGTTCAGTCTACCCAGGGCAGAGAAGGAGCTGTATGAGAGAGAAGAGCGAGCTGAGGCCCAACAAGAGATTCTGAAGAAAGTGGCGAGGAATTTACCCGTGTACACACGCACAACTGGAGGAGGTATGGCTTTAGATACAGTGTAGTAAGTGACTGTGCTTTGTTTTGTTTTACACACCATCAGGGAAAACTCTGTTAGCAAAATGTTGCTCTGACAAAAGAGGAAGTGCACAAAAGTTTTCATCATCAGCCATCAACATTGCAAAAGCATTACAAATGACAATCACATGTCTTCTCTGGTTGTTTCTCAGTTTAATACATACTAGGCTTGTCTGTGCTGTGTTTACGGAAAAGCCTGTGTTAGGAGGGTTAATTAGACTCAGGTGCACCTTGCTTTCTCTTCTGGCTCCCCTGCTAATTAAAAGTCAGGATGTGACCCGCTTGGATTCACAGGGGGATTTAACGAATATGCTTTAAGAATATCCAGCACGTATACAGTTAATTTTTTTTTTTCTCTCTCTCTCTCTAGCCATCAGATACTGCGACTTCTGTCAGGTAATCAAGCCTGATCGCTGCCATCACTGTTCAACCTGTGAAATGTGAGTCCTCTCTAAGTGTCCACACTTTATCAACACATTCCTGAATAAGATCTTTTTAAAACATCCACCCTAAAGTAGTTTCTTCTGGCAATAGAAATTCAGGAAACGTTACAGAATACTTTTAAATGTGCTTTTTTTTTTTTTTTTTAGGAAAGTGATAATATGGAAAACTAATATCTTAATAAGGGTTTATCAAATGTGTTGTTTTTGTTTACTGGGTCAGTGAAAAGATCAATATGTTGGTATATACTGGATGGTACTGCACATTGTTCTTCTTGCTTTTTTTTCAAGGTGTGTGCTGAAAATGGACCATCACTGCCCCTGGTATGATATTCTGTTTTTACTTTGCGATTAAACTTCTTTGTTTAAATTCTTGAACATTAATTGAACATTAGTCTTATTACTGTTGTTAATATTACTATCAAACCCCACTTTGCAGTGCATAGTGGGAGATTGGGAATATACACAGTGTTGGGAAGGTTACTTTTAAAATGTATTCCACTACAGAATACATGCCCCAAAATGTATTTTGTAACGTATTCCGTTACTCAGTGAGTGTAACGTATTCTGAACACTTTGGATTACTTAATATATTATCGTGCTTTTTACAACTACATGAATGTGCTATTGCTGTGTGATTTATTACTTTTACTGAAGGTTATTCGCCATACCAATTCCAATACCAACTAGATTTTTAAATCTTAATATAAAAAAATGAGTAACAGTAGGGTGGACATGTAAGGCTGCACTTTTTGCAGCGATCTCGTATAGAAACTATTCCGCGCGTATATAAAACGGGTCCGCGGCTCCGAACCGTAAAGGTGTAAAACCGTAAAGGGACCTCTGGCTAATATGTCGGGCTCGTAGCCGAAAACTAGCTTTACTTTGTTGTCTGGGTCACCTTTGCTAGCAAGAGACAGAGAGGCGTTGAAAGGCTGCTCCAACTTATTGTTTGAGAGGAAAACACGAACACAGTGTACAGTCGAGTCTTAATGGCTTACTTACAACTGGGCTTGTCACCCACTCTTTTTGGCTGCAGTGGTTATTATTATATTTACACGCTTCCATCTCTCGTTTCTGGTCGGTGACAGCTCGTACTTTTCAACTCTTTTTCTCTCTCCTCGCGCTCCCAGACACATAACTGGTATGGCAGGCCATTCTTCCTGCAGCACGGACTACACTGTCCATGAGGCTACATTCTTTAGGGCAATGCCTGTAACACTCTGCCTATTGCCTTCATATTAAATAAATTTTGTGAATAATTAAAAAAAAATAATAAATTCTTCACGTCATTATGCGGGCTGCAAGTAGGGGTGACATGGGCCGCGAGATTGAGACACAGACATTAGAGCCTCTTAATGTGTGTTTTATTTTGGGTTTCCACCAGCGTGGAAACCAAAAGTGGAGAGGGCATAGCCTTATGAAACAGGAAAATACCGCCGCGTAATCCATTCATTTCAACAAAGTAACTGTATTCTGAATATCACCTATTAAACGGTAACTGTAATGGAATACAGTTACTCATATTTTGTATTTTAAATGCGTAACAGTGGTACATGTATTCCGTTACTCCCCAACACTGAATATACATACTCTATGATCATTATGGTATGACACTATGATATGTTGTATTGTGATACAAACAGTCTAATTTGAGATTTGGTGCTCAATAAAACAGTCAAATTTGCAAATATATATGATTACTGGGTTTGTATAAAGTATTTGTATAACTCATATAGATGTTGGTACATCACAATGTTTATGCAAAGGTTGGGTCCACTAGGAGAAATTGGGGGAGGGGAAAAAAGATGGACGGACATACATACATACATACATACATACATACATACATACATACATACATAATCTCAGCTATATTTTCCATGGCTATTGTCATAATGTTATTCAGCACCCCCTTTCTTTTTTTTTTTTTTCTTTTCTTTCTTTTTTTTTTTTTTTTCTCCTTCCTGTTGTTGTGGTGTCATCTTCTTTCAGGGTGAATAACTGTGTTGGATTCTCAAACTACAAGTACTTTGTCCTGTTTTTGTCCTATGCGTCACTCTACTGTGTAGTGATTTGTGCAACAGTCATCCAGTATTTCATCAAATTCTGGACCGTAAGTACATGAACCTCCTCGTGGTGTTTGCATGACATTTAGTGGTGTGAACACCACGTGTATCAGTATCAACCTGTTGCTATTTTTAGGGGATTCTCTGCAGCACACTTTACACAAGACAGTGGGTCCTGTCACATAGTCCAGCAGTGAAACAGTATTTTATTTCCATGCAAGACTTTGTTGTACTGAGGAAACAAAGTAGTATCAATTTGTTTCATTTTCCACATAATTGGACTCAGGACTGTCACGATTAATCAGCTAAAAGTGTGTTTTGTTTTTTCCCTTCATTCTAAAGAAACAGCTGCCTGACACCCACGCCAAATTCCATATCTTGTTTCTGTTCTTTGTGGCGGCCTTGTTCTTCATCAGCATCGTGTCACTTCTCGGATACCATCTGTGGCTCGTGGGAAAGAACAGGACCACTATAGGTAAATTAATACTATAAATACATACTTTGTTTAATTCCACTTCTACAAAAAACACCACTGGCTAACTCTTGTCGTTTTTTGTTTGTTTGTTTTTCCCTCCATTTTTAGAGGCTTTTAGGGCTCCTTTTTTCACAAATGGGCCGGATAAAAATGGGTTTTCTCTGGGATTTAGCAGAAATGTAGCTGAGGTGTTTGGAGACCAGGCAAAGTACTGGTTTTTCCCTGTTTTCTCAAGGTGAGTCTACTCTCATGTGATATGCTTTGTCACTAAAAATGGATCGTCCGATAAGTTCCATAAATGGTCACTAACAAAATGGATCACAGAGTCAAAGTGAGGGGGCAAAAGCTGATGCACGCCCAAACTTTCACCCACTTAATATCAGTCAGAATAAATGATGTACGCATTCAGATGGTGTTAGTGCATGCCTACTCAGTATGGGAGGGTAATTGGTTTTGTACTAACAGACCTATCCAGCTTTTTTAATTAAAGTTACTTTCATGGAGTGTCAGAAATATATTTAAAAACAATGAAGATTTTTATTTATTTTTTTTCTCTGTATTTTCAGTCAGGGAGATGGGCATTCCTTTGTCACCAGATTGGTACAGATAGATCCTGAGCAAGCAAACAGTGTCCTCCAGCAGAATGGCAAAGGGTAAGTTTTCTATTTCTTTCAAATCTTTAATATCAGAGGCTTCAATTTTATTTACTTTGAATTAATTTCTGTTTAACTTTAATTGTAGTCCTGCTGATGGAGAAGCTAACCCGCATGTCCTTAGCAATAATGTTCAGCACACAGAAGATGGCAGCAAAGAGAAAATGAGTATGTTACTAATGCCCTTTCTCACAATTTCATGCTTTTGTGTCCTAATTGCTTTTGTTTGTGCTCAATAAACAACCCATCCTGAGACATCTTTTGTGCACACTGTTTCCTTTTAGATGGCGGACAGACTGTCTCTGTGACAATAGAGAAGGAGCAGTAGACAACATATCTCAACTACGATGCCTTAAACCAGGAGTATCATCACCTCAACGGGAGTCATCCTAGACCTTCATTTTAAGCTTTGATCCAGCCTCAAACCACATGTTTTGTATTTGTTTTTATTACATGGACCATTCCTCATCCAGCGTGCTTTTAAAGAGCACAGCAACAATATTGCTATCATGTAGAAAGAGCCTCTACAGCGACCTCATAGACTGCACCAGTCTGAAGCAGAAGAGATTCAGGGAAGGAGATGTCTTTAAGATAAACCAAAGACATTCAAATAATCCCCAAAATGCGGGAGCCAATGTTTGTCTTTGTCTGTTTTATGTTTAAGATTTCATCTAGAGAGTCATCCTTTATCAGTATTAATCAACCTCTTAATCACTAATTGCAGAGCAAAAGGTTTGTACGTTGATTTTCATCCGAAATAGTGTGTGTGTGTGTGTGTGTGTGTGTGTGTGTGTGTCATAAGGTGAACTTCAAGCACAATGCAATTAGCAGCAGTCTGTTATCAGATGGTCTCAAATTTAGTTTACATATTTGTAAATATTTGAAGGTCTTTCTGTTTACACTTTAAAATATTTATTTTTCATTTCATAATATATTTGATAGGAAAAACATAAAGATGATAAATGCTAAAACTTAAATGACCAAATCCAGTTTAATGCTTGTTGAAATGGTTTAATCTCAATCCGGATACTTGAAAGCCAACAGGTCTCCCATAATTCCAAGATGATCAGGTAGATTTTTCATTGCACTATAATTATCTGTAATTTGTCCTGTTTTATAAATTAATTGCTTTGTCTTTCTATGTATTTATTTGTAAATCACATTTTATTTATTTTCAAAAAGACATTAATACAAGTGATTTCCTTCATCTACAGAACTAACATCCTTTGTATTTCTATATTAACACGAATCTATTTGAAGTGTCTTCTGTTTGTGTCCACCACTTTCAAAGAAATTTAAGTTTCAAAAGCACAGAACATAAAAAAAAAACACCACAATAAAAAAAAAAAAAGTCATAAAGAACAGGCAATTATGTCCTTGAGCCTAAAGCTCGATAGAAGTGGAGTTTATACCAGTGATCCAAAGGTGTCACAACCTTTCTTCACTCTTTACTGCCCGCCATTGTTTCCTTATATTACCTTCCTTTTGGAGTATGTGATGTGTAGCACAATAAAACATGATTGACTGATTTTACTTTTAGCCTACATGATTAGTGACTCACAGAAGTTCAATGACCGATGTCAGTTAACTTAACAACAGGCACCTGGAGTTGCTGCCTGTTTGAAAAAAAGATGCTTTTTATTTTATTACGAAATTGTTCATGCTGCTTAATGATTGCTATGTAACAATAAATGTAATACAACTATACATCCCTATTTAACAAATGTGTGATTTGTTTTTGTCAAAAATGTGATTTTAAAATGTTCCCTTGACTGAGGAACAACTCTGCAGATGACTGAACTTGTGGACCTTAAGTGCTTACAAGATGTTAGTCATGACCAGTTAAGCTTTAACTGGATTCCAGTGAAGTCTATGTGATGAAACTTAGAATTTAATAGCTTTGCATTGAAATCTATACCAGAGCAGTGCCTTTATATGGGGGGGCTGTCATATTTGTACCAGAAATATGAACAAAAAAAAAAAAAAAAGACTTAGTGATCATTTTGCTGTTAGCTTATCTGTCGATAAATATATGTATCTTGACAAAATCCTCCAAGTACTCACATGTGACACCGTTGTTATCTCAGTTACACTGGCTTCCTGTTGAATTTACAGTCAATTTTAAGATCCTGGTCTTGACTTACAGAGCTGTGCATGGACTGGCACCAGCCTACATCTTTGATCTGCTACAGCCCTATGTCCCCAGCAGGTCCCTGAGGTCATCTGATCAGGGCTTACTTGCTATAAAACAGACTAAGAGGAGAAATAAGGGTGACAGAGCTTTTGCCACTGTGGCCCTGAGACTGTGGAACTCTCTCCCCCAAACATTAGGAACTGTGGACTCGGTAGCTGTTTTTAAAAAACAACTCAAAACTCACCTTTTTAAAACTGCTTTTGGTTAATTTTTTGCCTGTTTTATTTTGTCTTTTTTAAATCTTCTTATGACTTGTAATCTTATGTGCAGCACTTTCTGATTCTGTCTTGAAAGGTGCTATATAAATAACAATTTTATTTTTTATTTATTTTACTTAAATTCTCGGATGAATTCTAATCTCAGTGACCTTGACCATTAAGGTCAGAGGTCAAGTTTTCTAAAAATCTTGTGAATGCGATAACTTGTGAACAAGGTAACGTAAGATTTCGAAACTCAAGCCATAGGTCAGGGGCGTCCAACTCCAGGCCTCAAGGGCCGGTGTCCAGCAGATTTTAGATGTATTATTGATCCAACACAGCTGACTTAAATGGCTAAATGACCTCCTCAACATGTCCTGAATTTCTCCAGAGGCCTGGTAATTAACTAATCATTTGATTCAGGTGTGTTGACCCAGGGTGATATTTGCAGGGCACCAGCCCTTGAGGCCTGGAGTTGGACACCCCTGCCATAGGTACATCTACTAGGAGGCTGAGTGGTACTGCCCACTGCCACCAGTTTTTTAAGACTCTGCATTAGCATGTTGGCCAAGGCCGTGTTTTTTAAAGCCAGAAGTGAGCATACTTGGATGAAAGTTATCAATTAATGCTAGCAATCTACAAGCACAGAAACCAGCAATTCAATGCTTGATAGTACCCCTTACTACGAGTATAATGTAAAAAATACCTTTCTACCTGTTTTTTTTTTTCTTTGCTGGAAAACAGCTCGTAGACCACGAAGAGTTGAGAAACCAAATTTGGCAAACAGACACATCTTAGGCCTCTGAAGGTTTCATCAAAATCAGACATCATGACATTCACGATGACCTGAGGTTAACCTTTATGCATTTACAGGACCATATAAGAAAAGACTAAATGAAAAGTGTGACACATAATACGTATCTAAATCTCTACAAAGCCCTATAAATAATTTAATAACAAATGCGCTTTAAATAGTTACGCTCTGACATCAACTTGCCTCTGTGCTTGCCAAAAAGGGTTTCTCCACCATGTACTAAGACAAGTTACGCTTGCACAGCTCAGTGGCAAGCAAACCAATTTAAAACTTTCATGTAATGTGTTTTTTCTGAACATTTTATATTTGATATTCTGTTTCTCACCATAAAAATTACAGACTGTTCGGGTTTTTTTTTATAACTGAACAACCTTACAACTTCAGCAGGGAATGAAGTAATCATTTACCCCACTGTAAGCTGTGAACAGTTCTAAGGTTTTCTACACAGGTAGTGTGGCCAGTTCCCTTCTGCTTTCTCACCTTCCACAAACTATCACTTAATGCCCCTCCGGTGGTCCTCCTTGGGCTCTCGGACTCTGGGGCCTCTGGATGTCTGGAGCCTGGATCTCCTCCATGCCTGCTTCATGCCCTGGGGGACAGGGCTATGGCTCTCTACACCCTCTAGCAGACCATTACATGGGGAAACCTTTTGAATACAAGCGCGCTGATCCACACAGGTGTGCACACGGGTGTTCAGTGTTCATAGACATAAACTACACCTTTATTGGCTGCTATTTCCAAGCACATTGTGCGCTGTAGGTCCTGCTTGCTACACAACAACATTCAATATTTAGTATTTACTGCTGTTTACACTTAGCTAGATTAACGTGATGCTGTTGTGTTTAGTATGTTGCTCTGTTTTTTTTGCTTGTTTTCTCTTCTTTTTCTCTCAACAGGTGATCCAGGAGGTTTTTCTTTCTGGTCTTTCTCTTTTTAAGTGCCCTTTCTCACTGTCCCTCTTCCCTTCTGTTTTTCTTTTCCTTCATCTTTCTTTCTCCCTTTCCTATCCCTCAGTCATGTCTGTCCCGTCTGTAACAACTGAAAATAAAATAAAATAAATAATAACAACAAAGGTTGATCAAATGGACCAATACGGCAAGGTCGTGATGATCCATTTGGCAAAGTAAATCCATTGGGTATCCTTGTTGGTCTTCAGACAACAATTCTGACGGCTAAAGAACCAAATGGGACAGGCAAAAAAAACCAACTATCACTTAATGCTCCAAAATATCAACTAAACTCAATAAAGAGTCCAAAACAAATGTATGTAGATTCACAATTACAATACCAATCACAGACCAACAAACACAGCATAAGCTTGTCAAAAATCCACCAGTCTCAATCAGTATGGCACTTTTAAATGTCCGCTCTCTGTTGAACAAGTCTTTTATTATTAATGATTTAATTTTAAATAATAAACTTGACTGTTTATTTTTAACTGAAACATGGCTGGGTTTGGATGCACCAGTTGTTCCCACCAAATTTTAATTTCTCTTTTTCTATTAGAAGTGGTAAGAGAGGTGGTGGGACTGCATCTTTAGCCAACAACACACTCACCACCAAACAAATTTTATTTGATCATTTTACCACTTTTGAATTCCATGCTATTGTTTTCAGCAGCCCTCCAGTTTTATCTGTCACAATTTATAGACCACCTAAAGACAGTGCTGCTTTTATCAAGGAATTCTCAGAATTTTTAACAAACATACATTCAAAATATAATATGATCATTTTAACCGGTGATTTTAACCTGCACATAGATAATCCTTCTGACCCTGCATCAAAAGAATTCTTAAACATTCTTCACTGTTTGGATTTTACCCAGCACGTCATGCAGCCGACTCACAACAGAGGACACACTCTGGACCTGGTCATCACCCATGGGCTGTCCACCAGTGTGTCCTCTGTTGTTGACTTGGCTGTCTCTGACCACTACTGTGTGTTTTTTAACATCACCGGTTTTATTCAGCGGGAGACCTCGGTGCAAACTGTGAGGAGGCGCTATCTAACCTCTGAAGTGGCTGCAAATTTTACCAGGGTTTTAGACGAATGCCCCCCTGTGATTTTACCTGCACCCTGCAATTTGATTTTTAATCATTTTAACAGCAAACTGAAGAAAAGCCTTGACTCCGTTGCTCCACTCACCACCAAAAAGATTAACGTAAAACACGTATCACCCTGGAGAAACGAAGAAGTCAAAAAACTCAAAAGAAATTGCAGGGCAGCAGAAAGGAGGTGGAGGAAAAATAAAAATACTATCAACCATCAAATATTTTGCGAGCAACTTAAAATGTACAATAATACATTAAGGAATTCAAGAAATTCATACTTCGCCAAAATAACCAACAATAACAAAAATAATCCCAAGGTCCTCTTTTCCACCATAGATCATTTATTTAACCCTGATTTTAACAGCAAAGAACCCCCACAGACTCACTCTGTGAGCAGTTTGCAGACCCCTTCAGGGGAAAAATCAGCGCCATCAGATCTGATATTTTATCTAATCGCGATATGATTTTAAACACATCTGAGGGCTCGATTGTACCTGAGGAGACACTGGACAGCTTTGTCCTTGTTAATGCTGAGAACCTTAAGAAAGTTTTCTCCACAGTGAGACCCACCACATGTCTTTTAGATCCAATCCCCTCTTCACTCCTTAAAACACTTTATGGATTTTTTGAAGCTGAGCTTTTATACATGATGAATTGCTCTCTTCAGTCGAGCGTCTTCCCTGTTGCCTTTAAAACGGCGGTGGTGAGGCCCCTTCTGAAGAAGAGCAATTTGGATTGTAATGATTTTAATAACCACAGACCTGTATCCAACTTACCATTTTTAAGTAAAATCTTAGAAAAACTTGTTTTTACTCAGATTAATGATTTTTTGAATGATAGACAGATCCTGGAGATATTCCAGTCTGGATTTAGGGTGAACCACAGCACAGAGACGGCTCTCCTAAAGGTTTTAAATGATCTTAGATGTAACTGGGACTCCCAAAAGCTCTCAGTCCTGGTGCTACTGGATCTAAGCGCAGCCTTTGATACAGTAGACCACGCTATTCTTTTAAACAGACTGAAACACATGGTGGGCCTCTCTGGTGCTGTACACAACTGGTTCACTTCCTATCTCTCAGACAGAACTTTTATGGTGAGTATGGATACATGCTCCTCTAAGATCCATGAAATGACATGTGGTGTGCCTCAAGGGTCGGTTCTAGGCCCTGTACTTTTTAATTTGTATATGCTCCCTCTCGGCAGTGTCATCAAGAGGCATGGAGTGAACTTCCACAGTTACGCTGATGACACGCAGCTGTACATCTCCGTGTCTCCTGATGACACCAGACCAATGGATGCCCTTTTTAACTGTATTTTAGATATAAGATCTTGGATGTCAGAAAACTTTTTACAGCTTAACCAGGACAAAACTGAAGTTTTAATCGTCGGTCCTGAGGCTCAGAGAGAGAAACTCTTGTCTAAATTAGAGGCATTTTCACTATGTCCTTCGCTACAAGTGAAAAACCTGGGTGTTATTTTTGACTCTGAGCTTGGTTTTATCCCACATATTAAACATGTAACCAAAATTGGATTTTATCATCTAAAAAATATAGCCAGAGTCCGCCCTATTCTCTCTCGGGCAAACACGGAGATGCTGATGCATGCTTTTATTACCAGTCGCATTGATTACTGTAAGACCCACCTTTTTAATTTAGCTTTTACTTAACATTTATTTATTTTATGCTTATTTATTCTATCCTGTTATTCTATTATTAATTTAGGCTTTACCTAATATTTATTGATTTTATTCTTATTCATTTTTTAATCTTCTTACTCTATTTATATTTATATTGTATCCCGTTCTTATTTATTTTACCCTGTATATATCCTATTGTGTCATATCTTCAGTGTTTCCTCAGAGGGCGCTCTCTGCACCGGGGCTGTGATTGACCATGGCTGCTGGGGCTCTGGGGGTCCTCTCAGCCTGGCTGGGGGGCTTCTTTGCCTCCCTCCTGCTGTGTGCCCAGCCTGGAGGTCTGTGACCGGCTCCCGGTGCAGACGGCTCCCTGTTATAGTGTTTCCTCACTTGGCTCATGCGTACCCAGCCCAATTTTACTCTTTAAGTGTGCATGTGTGTATTCGAGATGAATCAAGATTGTGAGCATCATTTTTTTCCTTCTTGCAAAAGAAATATGATGACATGGTGAAAAAAAACTAGACAATTATTAGCCAGAGACAGTTGAGCGACCACAGTGCCATTCACCTCTCTGTAACAGAATAACAGATAAAGTTAAATAGTCTCACAACTCAACATTTGAACCCTCTGGAATTTTTCTAGGTAATAGATTTGAAAAGCCTATGTAGGATTTTCAACTTTAAACGTTTCTCATTAGTTTTTCTCTGCTCCCATTCATGCCGTACTGGCTTTCTTTAGTAGTATTATATATAGTACTGTGGAAAAGGTTAAAAAAGAATCACTTTGCATTTTGGAGCACTGGATAGAAGCTCAGATAAAATGTTCCTATGGCTTCATAGATTTCTGCGTAACATACCTGACCATAGCTGAGCCTAAACTTTCACACCAGAAAGCCAAACTGAGACTGAAGTAATGAAAGCTAACCTTTAAAGCAATAGTTTAACGTCGAAATACTGTAAATTAGCCGAGAATCAAAAACTATAGCTCACAGCTCACGTTATGCACTGAGAAGGAAATAACACACCCTGCCAAAGTTCACTTTTCCTGACGCACAATGAATCTTAGCCTTTCACTAAAACTCTGACCTTTGTGTTTTTTAATTACAGTCACTTAAACCTGTGAATAAATGCATCACCAGTTGCTCATGCGTTCTCATAAAGTTGCCTGCCACTTCTTATCCCACCTTCACTTCTTCAGAATCCCTTAAGTGCTAGGTACTCAGCTCTGTGTTGAAGACTCTGGAATGTAAAGGGGAAGCAGGTTTTACTTTTATGACTGCAACACTATTTATATTTTTTTAATTTTACTCTTGTTAATATTTGTTAGTCTATTTTTAGTCTATTTTTTAAGACAAGCGTCTGCCTACCATGGAAGCTCTAAATGGAACCATTGATCCAGCTTGTCTGAAGGGTCGACCGCTGGCTATTGACATGCTCAACCGTAAGTTATACACACTACTATATTCATTTAGATTTTAACCTGAAGAAAGTCTGATTCATGCTGTTTCTATGTGTCTCCTATTGTTCTTTTTTAATCAGAGCTAGATACATTTGGCTATTGCCTGTACTTCATGCTCACCTTGATGTCCTGTGTCTCCCTGCTTGTGTACCTGGAACAGTGTGCCTATATTTACAAAAAACTACCCTACCCCAAGAAGACCTTGGTCATTTGGGTAAACGGTGCAGCACCAGTGAGTATTCAGGCCTGCTTAAGTTTTATAACATGCCACTGATTGTAAAACAAATATGATTGCAACCATTAACAAGTTTCAACAACTTGTTAATGGAGAAAGTAAGCCACAGTACATTAACAGACGTCTTCAAACGTTATAAGCGTTGCAGCTGCATGTTTTTAAACACAACAATTTTACCGTTTCAGGTCATTTCCACCATGTCATGCTTAGCTATGTGGATCCCGAGGGCATTTATGATTACAGACCTGACATCTAACAGGTGAGTTTTCCTTTAACTACACTTGCAAAACATTTCCCAGTGTAGTCAGTGTTTTTTTTTTGTTTTTGTTTTTTTTTTGTTACAGTTTAACAGTTTAATGAATTATTACACATGACGGGTCAAAACTCACACTTTGCACAAAATAACAGAGAAAAAGAAAACGCCATTGAGCCATTTGATCCACTCTGAAATGGCACCAACAGATAAATATGAAAAATTGAACATTTTAAAACACTTTTTTCAAGCATTAGTTCAACAAAAGTATCTGCTGATCTAATGTGATCCTTGGGAAAAGTAAGTAAACTCTTTACTGGAAACTTGTTGATAGTGTTTGGCATAATTAGTCTCCATCAGACTTTTTCTTCCATGGAAGTTAGATTGAAATCTGAGCTGCGACTTGGCTTCCCCACTTGCTTTCTTTTGGGGTTTTTAATCTGTTCCCTAGTCGATGTATTAGTGTGCAAAGATTTTTATCCTGTTGAAAGACCAGCTTTTAGTTTAAATTTCAGATTGCCTCACATTAGCTTGAAAGAATCTTTGATATAATGCAGAATTTATAAATGCATTAAAAACAGCCAGCTGTCCTGTCCCTGAGGCAACAGGACAAATCCAGACCAGATGAACATGCAGCACCATACGTCACATTTCTGATGTGAGCCTGCTCTTGAGAAACAGCCATTAGCCTAATCCTTTTTTGTTTGTTTGTTTTACTGTGGCTGAGTTATTACTTATTTCAAAAGGGCTTGGTGGTTGCATTTATGCTAATTGAAAAAACGTAGCTAATGTTTGTTTGGGACATTAAAAGCTTGGCCTCCCATGCAGGTCAGATTTCTTCAATTTCTGGATTTGGATGCATGGAACTTTTGGATACTTTGCATTAACCTGGCATCAACATATATATCTATATCTATATTTACCATCATGCAAGTTGTTTCTAATGCTTACTTTGGTGAGGCATTCTGTACAAAAACAGTCAGCAGATGCCAACATCTGAACAGGGACTCAAACCACCAACTTGCAGCTTATAAGCTGGTGGCTCTAACAGCTGGTCTTTGTCTCAGTCAAGTTGTCCACTGTGAATTTTTAGCTGCCTGCACAAACATAGCAGGTTAGATCAGGCACACATTTCACACTACTATAAATACATTTTTGAATTTTTCTACCTGTGATGGTTACGTTCGTTTGATATTTTATGAGATTTGCATAATTAACAATACATAACAGCACATCTTAGACGTGTGTTGAGTTACCTCTTTCCTTACAGTTATTTTGCAGTTGTGATTTACAAGATCTTGCTTCTGTTGATTGAGGAGTTGGGTGGCAGCAATGCCTTTTTGGAGAAGTTCTCTGGTAAACCCTTTTGGATCAGCACAGGACCCTGCTGCTGCTGTTGTCCATGTTTACCCGACGTCCCCATGTCAAGGTAAAGAGAGTCTGCATATCACTGCGCTGGCTCTAGCTCAAGCCTGTGTCAGATTTCCATATCATATATTCTGTCATTCTGCATTGACTGCACATTACCTTATCATGGTACACATGTGTAATGTTAGTCTGTCTCTGGACTGGGTTTGTTCAGGCGAATGTTATTCCTGCTGAAGTTAGGCTCTCTTCAGTATGCAATCCTGAAAACGGTGTTCACTGTCCTGTCTATAGTACTGTGGACCAATGGCAACTATGATCCTACTAATGTAAGTATTTGAAATGGTTCTCTACATATCTGAGTGGACTAAAATAGATGTGCGTTAAATTAAAACATATTTCTATAAGATTCATATAAATGTGTGTGTGTTTCTTTTTTTTCAGCTAGGAATCTATGGTATAACCCTTTGGATTAGCCTATTTGTTGGTGTTCTAACCATCATCTCCCTTTGGCCTGTTGCCATTGTCTTCATGAACATGAACCGCTATCTACGCCCACTCAGGATTATACCAAAGTATGCAATGTACCAAGTGAGTCAACAGCTGTAATACCAGATGCTAAGGTGCTTCACATGTGTTGGGGGTAACTCCTGAAGCTGACTTAACACAGCTAATTTTCTTGTGATGAGTTAATCCGCTCAATTTGTGAAGAGAAATCAAAAGGTAATTTCCTCTATCAGAGAACAGGGATACCATGCCAGCATGGATGCTTTTGACATTGTGAAAACTCAGATAGGCTGAAAATGTGAAAACATAGAAAACCCATAAGTGACCAACAAATTTGACTGAACTCCAGAGACCAGCACTACAAAGCGGGAGTTTGTCTTATTCGGATAACTTCAGAGTTAATCCTCGATTTTCCGTACTCCAAAGGTGGTTCACTTCTTACCTGTGTATATCACCTCAACCTCGTGAACCTAAAAGGCTTCAGAGCAGCTTAGGTCCTAGATTAGCTATCAACAGGTATGAAATCACTGCCTGATGACCAATCCATTCTCCAGAAAATGGTGTAACAGCTCCCTAAACGTCCCTTGAACTCATAACCATTGTTTTTATCCTTAGTTAACACTTGTGTTGAGCCAGCTGCAGACATCGATCGTTAACATCGTGGCCTTGTACGGAAACATCGCCTGTGCTCCTCCATTAAGTTCTCAAGCCCGTGGAACCAGTAAGAAACATTTCTAAACGCCTTTCAGATATGCACAACTGATGTGAAATGAAACTACCCAACACTGATTTATTGTTGTTTTTGTGTGTGTGTGTGTGTGTGTCCCGCAGTGCTTAATCAGCAGATACTGATCATGGAGATGTTCATCATCACCCTGGTCAATCGGTTTTTGTACCGCCGCACATATGAGGCAGTTGAGACACATGACAGTGAAGAGAACACCACAGCGCTGCCAGAGGCTACTCTCATGGAGCATGATGTCTAAAAAAGGACAGTGAATCACTGTGTATCACTGCTCTTTAACTATGTAAATGATTATGTAAGTTAAGAGATCATAAAGTAGTCTAACATTTTACCTCATTTAAGGAAAGGAGAGAGAAATGCCTCCGTTTTACTGGATTCATAAGCACCCTTTGCATTGCTTTCAGCCCTGTCTTTGACATATATCCATGGAAAAAGTACAATCTCTTTCTGAGTTCTGATGTTTATGCATGATAATAGATAGATAGATTCTGGGTACTGAAAGTTTTAAGTTATGCTGACAGAAATACCAACAAGGAAAATCTCTTAATTTGACTGACTTACATTACTTATAGTAGAATTGTTGTTTCTTGCAGATGATTAGATGTAAACAGTGCTGTGCAGGACATTTTCTTGGCCATTAGATGCACCTCATATCGCATTTATGATAAAGAAATGTCAGTAGTATCAATCTTCTCTTGTCATCAGTCTCTGCAAACATGTATGCAGTGTATCTTTGTATGCAGTTTCTTTTTTAAAGAAGTTTTACCATTTTTTTAGACAATGCTGGAGCTTTTTGTCACACTGGGGCAAATGCACAGGGTGGGAGTTTTACATTGGCCTCGAGAGAAGTGAATAAAAACAACTTTTTCATTTTGTTAACTAATGTTTGCGTGTGTTTGATGTGTACAGTGACATATGTTTTTGTTTATTTTCCCCCTTTAGCTTAACAAAGGAGATAAATGCTGAAGCATTACTCAGTTCATTTCTGCATTTCTGTCTGCGTAGACCTAAACTGAGGACTTAAGGCAGAAAATAGAGACTTTAATGAAACTGTCTTTGAAAAGAGGTACTTGTGAGCAAAACAGATGTCACACCATCTCTATTTAAGTGACATTTTCACGACGATGACAATTTTTCAAACACTGCATTTAAGATACTTCCCTTTGAGTGAGTGAGCCTGAGTGAATATATCTTTAAGCGTCCCACTGAATCTTAACACAGCTCAGAATAGCCAGATTTTTTCAAAGAAGGCTGACCCACTTACACAGACTTATCCGGGCCAGAGAATGCATGTGGATGAGACAGCAGCTTTATTTTCAGACTTGCTGCTGTACGTTCTACTGCTGTTTCTCGAGCAGCCACAAGGAGCCGCCCTAGTTCTGCCCGCCCAAACTAAATTCATTAACCCGGTGATAATTAAAACATAACAAGTTCCCCCTCATAAATATACATCATTTGCAAATTAGAAAAGGCATGCAGGTCTATATAACTCAGGGCCATCACACAGATTTAAATGTTGAATTAGCAGTTGCTTCACAGAGTTTAATGCCCCCCTTTTTCTCGCTATCTCAAAAATCTGGTGGTGACTCTGTCAAGACGCTCAAAAGGTCATACCAACAAGCCCGAGTTTTCAGTGGGATTTTAAAAAACTTAAAAAATTAGCCACCACTAAAAAATATGAATAAAATAAAAAAGGATTACAGTTGGTTCAATGTTTTCTAAAAGGTGTTACAAATATGCTTTTTGAACACATATCCAACACATTAGATGAAAAGAAAAAGAAAGGCAAATAATATGCTAATTATATTCTAAGATTATTGCTCTTTATTATTATTAATAGACGTCAATTTCTATTCATAAATCACAGCTTCATGACACATTTAACAGACTGGTGAGAGTTGCGGTGATGCAGATGATTGAAATGAGGCCAGTTTATTTAGAATTAAGGCAAATCCACAGCACAAACCAATTATTAGGCTGCATGTAGAGGTAGCGCTGCCCTAATCTGGATGAGACGTTTTATATAAAGCCAGATCATTGAGAATTGAAAATGTGGCCCTATTAATGGAGCATTTGTCTTTGCTGTTTATATAAACAGAGTCATCAGACAGGAAGAGAGGAAGAGAAAGCTATGTTCAGGGTGGGTTGATGACAGCCCCTGGCTCTGCATTGCTGACGAAAGCTGCTTAGCCCCTCAGTTGCTATGGCAACCAGGGAGGGCAGCCAGACAAAAATGAGCCAAAGGGGAGGGGCTTTTGAGGGAGAAATAGAGGAGAAAGGGCTGGATGGGAAAGAAAGACGGAGGGAGGGATACGGACAAGTGATAAAGAAACACTGAGAGCAGAGGAGGTAGCGCAAGGCTACACACGGAGAAAAAGGTCTGGATATAAATGCTCCATCACTGGCTGGGGAATAAAATCTGCAGCAGCTGACAGGAGGATTTAAAAACAAAAAGGGGGACGCAGAGAGAAGATGGACGTACAAACGGAGAACATGGACCCCCCACCTTGTGAATCGCAGCCAAGTGGAAAAATCAGAAAAGGATTCAAGCTGTTTGGCAAACGCAAGCCAGGTAACATCTTTTCTATTCGAAGCAAAGGAGATGGAAACAACAAGTCACCTGTTCACAGGAGCAAAACACTAGATGGATTATCAGAGAGTCCTGCGCCAGATTCTGAGCAGGAGCCGGACAAGGAAAAGGGACAGGAGGTGAGCGAGGCAGAGAAGGAGCAGGCAGAGGAGGAGCAACTCGGCGAAGATGGTGTTCTGGCTGCCGCCCCTGCTCGCAACTCGGTTTCTTCAGCCAGCTCAGCCAAGTCTCTCAGCTTCCTGTCACTGCTGAGGGGTGGCAGGAGGGGAGTGGGGGACCGCCGAGTCCACACCGTGTCCCAGCCAGTGGGTCGCCAGCGTCGTGGGCTGAAGGGTCTCTTTGGAAATGTTAAGTTCAAATCGAAAGATAAAGAGGAGAAGGAGGAACTCCCTCCTAGTCCGCTCCTCATGTCATCCCGTGCCAACAGTGTTGAAATCATCAAAGAGGACCTCACCCTCACACCCAAATCCCAGCCTCGCTCTCTGGACAGCCCTGAAACAGAGAGGCGTGAGCACGTCAAGAGTGCAACAACTCTGGACAGTGCAACCCCATCCCCACCAGAGACTGCAACTTCCCAGGTAACAACAAGCAATGTGAGTAAAACTCATGAAAATGTAGCGCCGTCGCCCACCCATGAGCCACCACTGGTGCCCGGGGACACCAGCCTGAGCTCGTTGCTTGCGGACATCTCGTCTCTCCTGACTTTTGACTCCATCACAGGGGGTGGGGACATCATGGCTGATGTGGAAGCAGAGTGGGGGAAAGCGAGCAGTGCTATCAGCGCTGTGGTGACTGAGGTCACGCCAACATCCACATCTCCCTTCTCCAAACCCACTATCTCCTCTCCGCTGAGTCCCACAAAAGTCAGCACTGCTTCCACAGCAAAACCTTCTCATGTAGCCGTCCCCACTGCCACTTCACCCCAACCCTTTACTGCACTGTCGAAGGCAACTACAACCTCTTCTCCCATTTCCAAGCCAAGCACCACCCCCACAACTTTCACCAAATCTTCCACTCTGACAACTCCCTCAGTCAAACTGAGCTCAGACTCTACTCCAGCCTCTGAGCCTTCTGTCAGCGCTAAAACCATCACAGCTCTGGCGCCAACTACAACAAAACCCTTAGCGTTTCCTGTAACTTCAACAAACCTTTCAGCTCCAACGTCTTCCTTTGTGATTACAAGTAAATCTACAGTGATGTCCATCTCTACAGCAACCACAGCTCCTCCAAACACCCCAGCCTCTGTAGTAAAGGCTCCCTCATTTAGTCCAGTTCTTACCTCTACAGCTAGCAAACTGGCTTCACAGACTGTACTGCCTCCTCAAACTACTACTTCTGTAAGTAAACCCAGTCTTGTAGCTACTTCACCCCCCGTCTCCACCAAACCCTCATCAATAACCCACAGCCCACCCATCCCTGTTGCTATCTCCCAGCCTCCCCCTGCTAAGTCAAATTCAATTAGCACTTCCTGCAAACCTTCTCTAATCTCAGTTACAGTAGACTCTAAAACCCCAGTGACAGCATCACCAGCCTGCACAGTTACAACAAAACCATCTTCTCCTGACCCGGGTACTCTCTCTAAAACAGCAGCTCCCACATCAGCTGCAACCTCAGCCTCTGCATCTGGGGCCCTTTTCAAGCCTACACTCACCTCCACCCTCACAGAACAAAATAAAAGCCCTCCCTCACATGTAACTGCTCCTGATATCTGTCCTCCCACAGCTAAAACCCAACCCAGCCCTGCATCTATAACAACTCCAGCTTCAGTTTCTTCAGCTAAGCTTCCTCCTGCGACTAAACCCACCTCTGCCTCGGTCTTGTTAGATAAAACGCCCCCTACTCTCGCACCAATTCCAGCACTTGCTACTCATGCAGCAGTTTCTACAGCATCTACTGCTCTGGGTCATATTCCAGTTTCTTTATCTAAAGATCAACCTGCTCCTGCTCAACCGCAAATTTCCCAATCTAAAACCCCTCCTGCCCCTGTTCAAGTCCCACTTTCTGTCTGTAAAGATCAGCCTGCTCCAGCTCAGATGGAGGGTCCTCAATCTAAAACCCCTCCTGCCCCAGCTCAGCCCCCAGTTACTGTATATAAAGATCTGGCCGCTCCAGCTCAAAAAGAAGTCCCTCAATCCAAACCCCCTCCCACCCCTGTTCAAATCCCAGCATCTGCATGTAAAGATCCATCTGCTCCAGCCCAACAGGAGGTTTTTCAATCAAAACCCCCACCTGCCCTGGCTAAAATCCCAGTTTCTGTATCTTCTGACTCTCCTGCCCCAATTTCTGTAGCCAAACCACTTTCTACTTCTGGTCAGATTCCAGTTTCTCAGCCAAAAGCCCACCCTGTACCTCCTGGTGCTCCTTGCCCTGTCACTTCTCTTCCTCCTACCCCTAAACCTCAGCCAAGTGAAGCTGCAGCCTCTGCTAAGTCTAGTGGAAGTGGACTAGCAACAGTGGATAGCCAATTGGCTAGTCCAAATGGCACAAATGGGGAGGGTGTGAAGACTGCACCGTGTAAAACCGAAGAACCACATAAGGAGTCGCGAACAAGCCTCCAAGAGCCCCCCAGAGAAAAGAGAACACAAGCCAAAGCATCAGGGCTGAGCAAAATCCCTGTCGTGGGAGGAAGCAGAGTGGGCAGGCTACCTGTCCGGGACAGCCAGCAACATGCTGATGAGGAATCAAACAGAAATCCGCCCACACCCGTGCTAGAAGAAGAAAGACCCCATTTTAACTCACATGATGCAGGAAACAAAGATAAAATCAGTGCTGCAGAAGCCACCTCAAAACACACCCAGGAGGACAGTCAGCACCCCCAACACCAGAAAGTTCTCACCAGTTCAGCGCGTGATTCAAAGATCCCCGTGAAGCACGGTGCACAGACTCACTCTGCCTCCCAAGTCCCTCAGACTAAAGAACCCCCTCGCACTAAGATACCCGTGTCCAAGGTTCCTGTCCGCAGAGCTGGTACTAAACCTGCAGCCACAGGTGGCAGCGCCCAGATAAGGAAATAAGACAGTGGATTGAATCAGTCGACTGCAGATTACTGCTCTGACTGCAACTTTTTTCCAACATCACGATTTTTTAAACTTTGCATTCTATACTGTAAACCCTGGCTGGTCTTTCTGTCATCTCTTGGCTTCACTACTTCATAAGCAACAAGAACAGAGTCAAGGAAACTGACAGCACTCAAGCACAAAACATCCCCGTGGGCAGCTGAAGCAACAAGCCCGGCTCTTTGGTGCTGAGCCACCCTAGACATGCACTCAGGAAAGGTTCGGGGTCACACCTGAACACAAAGCAGCATCGGTAACAAAGGATGAGCGAGATAAAAGGTCATAGGAACACAGTCTGTCTCTCTCTCTCTCACACACACACACACACACCCTTTCAACATGGGCGAGTGCCTTTTTGAGGGTGCTTTTCCTACAGACTGTCAGAATTTTTTCAGTCTTTTCTACAGTACTTTTAACTTTTGTTACTCCCACTTTTTGTAGGAACCTTCAAGTCTTTTTTGTCTTTCTTTTCAGCAAGTCTCTTTGATAATAACCAATCCCTTTACCTTTTATTTATGCCAGGAGATGAACCGCAGGAGCTCTATAGATAAATGCAACAACCAAATTTTACATTCCACACCTTTCTCTGGATGTATGTAGCAGAAAAAAAACATGCCATGAAGTTTTTGCACAATATGTTGAACTGTACAGCGCCCGTGTGTCCACCTGCTCATATGTAACATACTCAGATCTCACTGTGAACTATGGGAGGGGCTGTGGTTTGAAAGAGTGGAAATTACTCCTCGCAATGAAATTGACAGTGGAGAGCAGCCATTAAAAATGGCATTGTGGACAGAAAGGATGGTGGGATGAGATCTCCAGCTCATGAACTGGCACATCTTTATTCATGTCCCAGTTATACTCGGATGAGAACAGCATCTCTGTGTAGAGACTCATCTATGTTGTCCTGTTTCCTATTTAATCAATAAAACAATATGAGTACCTAACATGTGGGATCTGTCTAAGTTGTGAACTGCACACCGTTTTTCATACTGTTGTAGTTTTAACATGGGGAGATACGAACACATGCCTGCAAATAACTCGGATTATATGGAAGGAACATGTAAATCTGAAATATAAGTAAAGGCTAAGAATCAGAGCAAAGAGAAGGAGTAATATTATATATTTTCCCTGACTGATCTTCACCATCTTACATGCAGCCAAGTCTCAGCTTGTCCTCACAGACACATCATTCCAGCGTCATCCACACTCCAAGCTCACTGACCTGAATAGTGAGCACATGAATGCCAGCTGAGCCAGGCCAATCAGCTGCGAGGGAAAACGCTTAACATGCATAGCCTACCTTATTATCAAAGGGAAAAGGGTCTGGGAATGTGTGTCATTGCTATTCTTAGTGTAAAAACATACCTAATGGACATGCTGAATGATTCCACTCTGACTGAGTCGATGATTTGCTTTGGAGTTTAATATCACTGCTGATAATTTTATTACCAAACAAAAAGGAGGAATGAGCAACAAAGATCATTTATTAATGTTGCACGGAGACAGAAAATGCAAGAAAAATTTGACTGGTTAATAGCAGATGAAGTTAAAACCCCAGGTTAAGGATGGGAAACTGATCTGAGTCATGGGATGATGTTAAGAGGACTGTTGCGTTACGAAGAGGGAGCAAAGCCTGAATGTTCTTTTGATTTACAAAATGAGGATTGCAGAGGTGACACAAAAAGACCTCTGTTTGATTTTGAAAGCCAGAGGGCGCAGGCCGAGAAGAGAAAAACACGAGGATTGCACCACATCAGGTGTCGATGCAGGCTATCCAGGGCAACACGTCTCCCTGAGAAAGGAACAGTTGCTCCCTAAGGCCCTGAGCCAACACATGTTTGCTTCCTGGCATAACACCTGCACACTGAGATGTAAACACTCAAATAAATGTCTGTAGATTTATAATCACGTCTGTCTGAGGAGGTATTGAGTTGCAGGCTCGCACTGTGCCACAAGGTAATAACGACATTATGCTCTCCATCACTGGAAAACACTGGTGAGATCCTGTGTACGTGAATGCTGCTTTGTGTCAGCATCCATTCACATGATTATCCAGCAGTCTGGATTTCATACTGTAAGTGAGAAAGATAACAGCCGAGAGCACCGCGCAACAACGGTGTGCGTGTGTGTTAGTGGAAAATACTTTTATGCTATGTTGTATGATCTGTCTCCGCAGTGTTTATACAGATTGTTTTGTCTGTTTCCGTGCACACAGTCTCGCTATCTCTGAAGACAGGCCCCCCCGCCCCAATTATTTAACACAAACTACAGCAGCCATAATGCACCGAGGCCAACCTGGCTTTCTGTGGCGTGTCTGTGTTTGTGTGTCTGTTTCTGCCTCTGGAGAGGCTACGTGCCTCTTTAGAACCTAATTTAGCATGCTTCATTCTTTGTTTCCATGCCAACCCCACTAGGTCAACCAATAAAAGGCTGTGGTATTGGAAGGCGGGGTTTCAAACATGAGTGCGTTAATGAGCACATGAACAGCACATAAGACCAGTTATTAGATGCTATAAGGTTTAAAATTGAATTACACTAAGTTATTTAGTGGAATATAATATATTATATCCTATATAATTATTTTTTTTAGCACCAAAAAAAATTTATGGCACAATTTCTGAACTTTAAGTGACATTCTGGAGGCATTAGCAGTATATCTGCAACAGCTGTGTTGTGTTCCAATATTATCTTCTCATATTTGTTCCTTTATGTATTTATTTACAGGTGCTAATTGCAATACACACGTTTCATTTGTTTGCCTTTTCTAAATCTCCTTTGTATTTGAAAACCATTCACTTTTTTGGTTTCTTATCAGTTTGGTTCACATGCTCATTACTGTGTAAGCTGCATGTACTGTAGCGACGCAAGAAATGATATACCTTTAACAATACGACTGATGATCAGAATTATTTATTTATCACACACGTTGAGTATAAAAATCTGTAGCATAGAGTTACTGTTAATAAACAAAATATAAAATATGAAGTGTATTCAAAAATATAGATGTATATATGTATATATAAATGCAGTAATTTCGGGGGTTTCAAGGCTTATGTTTCACACAGTGCACAACAGCACAAGGATGAGATGTTTACCTGGCAAACGCCTCTGGTCACAGAGAGACATCAACCAAAAAAGCAACAACTTCACCTGCAACACTGTCAGCTCTGCAGCCTGATCTGCACTCTACAGTGAGCCCTGCAGTCTGTAACCCGACAGCTCGTCACCTGGTGTGACAGTGATCTTTGATTATCAAACACAGCCAGAGAATACGTCAAATATTAAACACATTAAAAAAATCGTTTTGCTTTCTAGATGACAACCTCTGTCATTTGTTTTAGCACGATAAACTAGGCTTTACAAGTAAACAGATTAGATTGAACATGTAGATTATTAAAGCTTTCAATAATTACTCATATATACTAAGTGACTTTGGCCAGAGCAGATTACGTCATTCCAGTCTGAGGGCTCGCTGAGGACCTCTGCTGGTGAAAATGCAGATATGAAAGGTGTGAGGAACGTGGGTGATGCAGCACATACAGCATCACTGCTGCACGACATGGCTTCATTCACGTCAGGCCTGCAGCCACAGCTACAGACAGAGGAATCTAACTGCACTGTGGTCATTTTCTGCCTCTAGGAGTCAAATATTTGCCTAAAACTGCTAATAACTTAAAACAATAAAGTCACAAAGTGCGTACGATAATCCTTCACAAATTTAATTTGCATGTGTGAAGAAAAATGGTTTGTTCGTTTAAATGGAAGTGACCCACACGTAAGCATAAGTGAGCTTACGCTGGCAGCAGCATTCAAAGTGACTGGCTTTAAAATGCAGTATGCTAATAATTGAATATTAGTGACGATATCGAAGTAATACATCAGAGTCGACATTCAGAGGAAAAAAATTTCAGTCTGACTAAAGGCGAGTGCAACCAGACTGCAGGTGGAAGAAAGCAAGAGGTGGCCACAGTTTACAGGAAGCTGTTGGACAGCCATACATCTGTAGTGAAGCAGCATTAGGGTGTACCGCAGTTTAGAAGGGTAGCTGATTAAACAGGAAGAGCGTACTGCGGAAAGAAAAACTGGAAAATGCAACAGCTACAGTTTTAAGTGCTGAAAGAAGTAAACAGCTTGATTATGAAACTATCATGCCACTTCTTTTGATCTACTTATACAAGATTACATTACAAAGTCTGTATTTGAGCAGAAGTTATGCTCAAGCTCATTTGTAGACAACTTCAAGTGTAAACTGAAGCTTAAATTTTTTTAGGTAACCTAGCAAACAATAATTGTAGCTCTGTTAGACCATGAAGTGCATGTGTCCTTCAGCACCGGTTACAATAACATCCATCCAGATACGCATGGCTTCAGGGGACGGAGCCACCATGTAGTACACCCGATCGTGGGTCTTCACACTGAAGGTCAGCGAGGGGTTGGGGCTCTTGTGTGTGTAAGTGAATGTCATTTTTGAGAAAAAAGTCAAATAATATAGAGTAAAGGAGAGGGGGAGGAGAAAAAAAGGACAAACAGGTGTCAATACTATACAATGCCACGTGGTAAAATGCCACGGATACACAAACACACGCATGTAAACGGACTCACTTTGTGTGCATTCTTTAAATGGTCATAGTACACCTCCTCTATGGCTTGGAAGTAAATGACGCCTTTCATCTTGGTCTCGTGTTTGTCTGCAGCCGGGAGTATAAACAGAACTGCTGTGTCAAAGTATCCTAGCGTAGCTCAAAGTTAGCAGCCATTGCTGCAGCAACTTTGTCGCACCAAAAAAGCTGCACATCAAAGTAGAGACGTAAAAGAAAGATACTCACCTGCATAGTAAGTGAGTGTCCTGCGATTGTGGTCAAAGACAAACCAGCGCTTCTTCCACGTCTTGATCTTTCCTCCCATTTTGACGAGGAACCCGCGACAGGTTTTGTCAGTGATGGCCAGATGGAAGCAGGCGTCTGGGTTGTGTCCGGCTGCTTCAATGTGGCCGTGAAGATCAAAGTCGTCTTTTCTTACTGGGTGGTATCTTGTCAACAGTCGGGACTGCGATAAAATTAGATGAAAGTAGACATTTTACTCGTCTTTATCTGAAATGTAGTTACACAAAGCTAATGTGAACTACAGATTGGATTTCAACATCTTCTCGTGAGTTTTTATGAATACCTGTGATCTCTGCTTCTCTCTGAGCTTCACCTCTCTCTCCACAAGCTTCTGTCTCCTGCTTGTTTCCTCTTGCAGCCGTTTCTCCAGTTCCTCTCTTCTTCTCCTCTCCTCCTCCAGAGCCTGCCTGCGTATCTCCATCTCCCGCTCCTGCACATGTAAGTAAATTACATTTATAATAAAATGCACACATCCGACATGCAAGGTTACAATTTAGGTTAGATTTGGCTCAGTACTCGATGCTCGAGGAGTCTCAGCTTCTCGGCCTGGGCCTCGCGGAGCAAACGCTCCATCTCTTCAATCTTTGCCATATTGGAGGTACTGGCACTGATAATAAATGGAAAATACAAGCTGTCAGTAACAAATAGACTATCAAAGAAAGAAGAAACTTCCTTTGATGTGTAGCTCATCGTGTTTCCTGTCTCTAACCTTGAGATGTTGTCTGGGGAGCAGGCAGAGAAGCTGGTTTCCAGGCTGTCAGAGCTGTCCACGCTGATGGTGTCTGACGTCTGGCTGTTGTCCGGGTAAGAGAAAGAGTCCAGGAAGACGTTGGGCTCAGAGACCAACCTGTTGCAAAAATCACTCTGTCTTTGCCTGTCTTCATTTACTTGTGCGTGGCTGTTGCCTGCTGACAGAAGAAAATATTAAAATAACAAACTGAAAATACCATCAGGACACATGTTTGTTAACAGACAAAATCACATCCAAAGAGCTGCAATGCATTAACTACATGGCCAAACAGGATTAGGTCTTATAAAAACAGAGTAATCAGAGTAAAAATAGGCAATTGCACAGGTTACCTGGTGGTAACCTAACAAATGTGGTCTGACTCAGACTGCCTGTAATCATTCTCAGACAGTTTGGCAAAGGCTTGCAAATAATTGCTGTCTAATTTGTAAATGCAGACAGATTGCCAGCACGTTGCAATCAATCTAAGTCAGTCTGTGCTGATGAGTGCAGCTTGTCTGTGACGTATCGTTGCAGTATTGCACTTGGCTCAACTCGTTGTATTCTGGTTATATTCCTATATAAAAGCAAGCTTGCTGAGCTCCTGAGTCCTTTTATAGTTAACCTGTCCCCATCACTACTTGTAGATGAATTTCTTTTTCAAATCTATGAGGTTCTGGCAGAATGTAGGTAGTAAGTGTAACATATTTACAATTTTTGATGTGCCATAACTGCCAACTCGACCCCATTCAAAGGCAAACTGAGAGCAGACAGACTGCATCTTATGATTATTTTATCACTGTCTTGATGCAAAAAATTGCAAAAATGCTGTAATTTCGGTTTTTTCATTAAAGAGATTTGCATTTGTTTCTTGATTTGAAACAAGCAAAGCTAAAAATCCCAATTTTCTTTCTTGTATAATGTAGCGTTTCTGTTCTGTGTTTTTTTTTAACATCAGTTTTAGACTAAATGTATCTTGCTTTGTGCAGTGACACAGATTTTCAAAGGACCACAGCATTTCCTGACCTCACAGTCATACAGCCCCAGGAGCAGAGCCGATCTACTACTACAACTACTACCAAGAGGTTGACACAGATGAGACGGGACAGTGTGACTCACTCTTGGGCAAGCGGCGAAGGTTCACCTCCCGAGGGGAGAAGCAGAAGCCTTGTGGGATGACACTGCCACAGCTTGAGCTTTGGGACAAAGGAAGGTGAGGCTGAGAGGGGAAACAAGAGCACACGTGCTGTTTAGGACTGCATTGTATAGCTGTATATCTCAGATTTCTGTAAAGTTATTTATTTCATATTCTGTATAGTTTTTCATATTTTTATTTCCTGTTCATATCCTGTACATAGCTTGTACTCACTACAGCCTGTACATACCTATAGTTATAGAATATTTACAACATACTTCATACCGTGTACATTATAACATACCATAATAGACCCATTTCTGTAATATACTTACATATCTATATTATTGCTAATATATATTGTAATATATCTATATCACTAAAGCACTTCTGGATGGATGCAAACTGCATTTCGTTGCCCTGTACCTGTGCATGTGCAATGACAATAAAGTTGAATTCTATTCTATTCATTCTTCAACATTTACAGAAATGCAAACTTCATGAGCTGGATGGATGTTGCAACCCAGACTGAAACTGAGAATTCCTGTTTGGGTGGATCATTCTCAAGGGATAAACAAATAACTAGGGCAAAGCATCTGCAGGCCAGAATCTCCATGAGCACAATCATTTTGAAAGTACCACTGCAAATGTTTTAAAAAGTCGACATGCTAAGTGCTCTTTAACATAGCAGACTGAGGGAGCAAGCATTAACTTCCAGTTTGAGCCAACCTTTTCCGTCTGCTCAGATTTTCTGAAAAAACCTAAAGACCTTTGGAGGAAGCGTGCGTCCGAGGGATCTGCCATAAGTGGTGAGCAGCTGCTGGCTCCTTTTATGAGGTTGACTGTCATTTGGATGTGATGAATTTTCCTTGCTGCTTCTCCGTCTTTCCTTCAGAGTGTGCAAGTGCTGCACAGAAATCAGAGCAATGAAAAGGAGAAATAGGATTTTTAATATTAAAAACCTAAAGCTGCACTGTTTGTGCCACTGACTCCTACCTCTTTGAAGGCCACAGGATTGTTAGCGAAGGTCTGCCCCTCAGACAGCTCTGCATACTTTCCTTCCAAAGACACCAATTTCTCTCTCTCCTGCAGACATGAGGCACTCTTTAAGTAAATAAAACCGAAGGCTGTGTTTACAATTGTAACATTCAGAGAATTTTCAAACCTTCTGAAGCATGACGAGCAAATTGTTCTTCTCTCTCTGGAAATTCTCCCGTTCCTGCTGAGCCTGTAAAGTAATCTGAGATGACTGTTTCTTGAGCGTCATGAGTCTTTCCTGTGAGAAATAAGGAGCGCAGCATTAGTACACATTACATATGTCAGCGTTCACAAAGCGCGAGGCAGAACAACGCGGTAAAAATAAAAAGCAATGCAGAGATATTGAGAAAGTAAGGCAGAAAATTCTAATAAAGGCAGTTCAGTTTCTGGGATATACTACACCCTCTTTATAAGCAAATATCTTTACCCAGTTCCTGTGCCCTTTCTGGGTTTTGATACTCAATAAAAAAAAGTGTTCAGTTGGCCTTAAGCATTGCATGCTTACCATTGATGGTTTCCTGCAATTAGTTCATGCTTTGTGCTGCAAATCTCATAATTTTGAAGCTTTATTTTCATGCAAAACCTGCAGTAAGATTAATGACAACAGACCACAGTGTAGTAAATTCAACAAAAATACAGAAAAAAAAGCAAATTTACAATCATCACTAAAAAACATGTTTGCTTTTTACCTTCCATTGTGTAAAAATGCACTTTTTAAAGTCACTATTCATTATGTGTATATAATATCTGTAACAGAGTCCCTCTAGAAAAATTATATAAAATGTTTTTTTTTAAAGAAGCCGTGCTATTTGATAGTGTCCATATTCCTGTGTAGGCCAGACTTAAAAATTGCACACCCTAAAGATCTGAGTTAAGTTTAACATCTTGTTAGGATTAATTCTGCCACAGTGCTCCAGTTATTAAAGTTACTGAAGAAAAATACAGGTTAGGGTGTTACGATGTTGGGTGAGTTATACATGCACCACATGCAGCATGCACACTTCTATAACTTCACATGTTGTACCTTGCGGGTGACAGTAAGGCGCTGACAGTCTGCGATCTCTCGCAGCAGCTCTTGGCCCTGATTCTCTTTTTCCTCGTCCTGCTTAATTTCTCTCTCCAGCTTCTGAAACTCCAAGTCCTCCAAACTTTTTGACTGCTCCTCAGTCTCCTGAGGAGCAACCAGGAAACATAAAAATTCAAACCATGTGAAAGAGTAAAACTTTGGGTAAACTGCCTTAACAGAAATCTATGAATATACAAAGTATAGTTGTTGTTTTTTAGCTCAGTATACTGAAATCCTAATTAGTGGAATACTAGAAAAATACTTCTCAGATTTCATAACAAACCTAACCCTAGGAAATAATTCACTGCATTTCTTGTCATTTTTACCTGTGACTTCTCAGTGTGGTTCATTTTCTCAACATTGTGAATTTTTCCCTTGAGCTGCTCCAGAAGCTCCTTATCCCTCTGCAGCTGGGCCATCTCCGACTCTTGTTCTCCTTCCAGCAGAGCACACTCCACCTCCATCTGCAAGAAGTAGCAACGCAAGGGTGACAATATCCCTTTGGACTCATTTTTGGACTAGTGCACCGAATAGGACATTCGCAGGATTTCAGCATGATGCTCGCTTCATCAGTTTTTAATCTGTGGAGCCTGAGTTAACTTACAACTTTATTATTTCTAATCAGCAATGATTACTCTTCCATTGATACTTTCCAATGAGCTTTTCTTAATAACACCTAGTTTTAAATGTAGAAAGCCCACAGCAGGGTGTTTTCCATCTTTATCTGTGACCCTGACCATCCAGCAGTTATAAAGTCACCAGTTTTTAATTCTCACTGAGTCTCACAAACACCTAACACTTTTATTTAAGATTCATTTACCTGCTTGTATAGAATTAAAACATGTGTCCTCCCAACTAAAAGTACCCTGCAGTCGACCTCCATGGATATATCCCGTATTGTCATGCTGCTCCATCAACACTCCAGCAATTAAATAGAGTATTATATGTGTATAGAGCAATCAAAAGGAGTATTATATGTGCACATGTCTTCGTCTGAAAGGTTCTTTCATCTCCAGAAAAGCGGATTAGCTAAATATTTTAAAATGAAGAACAAACTATTCGTGTTTGTGCTGCACTGTGCCGTCTACCTCTCGAAGAGACTCCTCCATCTGGTTGTCCAGGTCTTTGATCTTCTGCTCGAGCTCTTCTATGTTATTCAAAACTTGGATTCTTTCTTCCTCTATGTGCGTTACTTCCTGTTTCAGCTGCACGCTCTCCAAAGCCTGTAACGACATCAGGAACGCAGATAAATGCTCGGCTCTCCAGGAGGCTGCGCATTGTGTAAGTACAAATATACAAACAAAGGTCCCCGATCAAATGGAAAAAGAGACTTTATGCAATTACACAAAAAACAACAGCTCTCTTTTTGCTGTGTAAATTATGCTGATATACTTTGCCTCCGTGCAGAATCAGGTTTTATTGAATTAGACGACAGCAGCTGCTGTTTTAACTCATCCAAGCTGGATCAGTGACAGCAGGGATTCTTTTCCGCTGGCCGTAATGGAAATCTCTATCAGTGCACTTCACCACCACTCATGCTAAAGCACTCCCACATACTGCACCATCGACCACCACCCTGCAAACACTCATTCACAGTCATATGTAGGTGTATTCGAGACATCCTGTAATATCAGTAATATCAGGTATTCTTCCCTTAAGGACCTATGTTGATTTTTTTCTCTGGACAGATGCTCATGTGAACAACAGCTCTAGTTTTCCAGATGGGTTGTGAGTGCTCTCTTTTCACTGCACACAAAGCTCTGAGGAATGCAGGAGATGGCAGAGAGGGTATTTGGAGTCTGTAAACCTCTGTCACGACTGATACATAGCAGAAAATAATAGCATCAACTTGGAAACCTAATTTTATAACCGTGTGTTTACATGACAGCTGGATCTGCTACATTACCTGGGTTAATTATAATTACATTTTTTTGGAACATCTTCCATCCATTTATCCTCAGCAGAAAGTTCAAAACATCTGGAAAAACGCATGGCTCTGCCACACATATACACTAGCATTCTTCCAATCACACAACTGCACAGAGCTGCGCACACACACTCACACACACACATATGCGCATGCTAATGCTCTGTGGGATAAAGTCATTTCCTGTCTCTCCCCCCCAACAATTTGAATGACTGAAACAAAACTAGGACTTCTTCATTAAAACCAGACACAACCCTAGGTTGTTGCTGCTCGAGAGTGGAAAAGAAACTGGCCTAGTGGTCTGGCTGGGAGCCTAAACTCCAGTATTTGATATATTTGATTTCTTTTATATTTGTACCTTAAACATGTTCATCTGGTTATTAGTTTGCAACACATTTATAAAATAGTAGTGAGAGAAAAAATCAAAGCTGTGAGAAGATTGTGCGTAACTGTGATTTCTCTGTTTATGTCTGAACAACCCACATAAACATAAACTGAAACTATCAGCACACACTTACAGTAGTTATAATAGAATGCCTAATAGTTGTTATAATTATCCTTCCTTAAAGTTTGGGGGACTGCACACATCATTTTTTAAAGCTCTGACACAATTTTGTCATGCAGTACTGTGCATGTTGGTCTTGATCCACTTACCTATTTCTATATACGTTGCTAGTAAAATGGGAAATAGGTGCAGAAATGTCTGCAAACATATGGCATATAGAAATATAGTACAGACATAAGGCAAAAACAGAGGAAAAGTTCTCCACGCTTCTTGAAGGACATTCAAAGCTCAGAGTTCAGTGTTCAAAGTTGAGAAACCCTGGAGAACTATTCAAAACAGCTCGAGACAACTTTAAATATTACAAGCGAGTCTGGCTCTGTGGAAGCAAAACATAAAGAAATGGGTGGCAGCTCAAAACTTTGACCCACCCCTCATTTCTTTATGTACTCTTTCAACAGAGTTCAAATACAAATATTTGGTCTCTCTAGAAAACTTTAAAACAAGGTTTTAACTGAAGTTTGGAGGAAATGTGGGATGGGAAAACTTGGATTGAAAAAAAAAGCACTCTGATATATAAACGGACAAAGATAAACAAGCAATCAGGAGTCAGATTAACTGCATTCCACAGAAGTGTGTGTTCGCTCCTCAGTCACTGTGAAAGTCATCTAGGAAGTAACCAGGGTAAAGATAAATAGCTTTAGGATCCTTGTCCAAATGTATCACTCATTATTACATCAACAACCTGCAAGAACTTGTTAGTTTATTCTGTTAGTATAAAGTAATACAATTTTTCTCTTTTCACCAAGTGACAAATTTTTAAAGCAAGTGATCAATTTTGATAACAGGTAAATATAGTGAATGGACTGGTTCTTATATAGCGCTTTTCTACTCTTCAGCACTCAAAGCACTTTACACAACTTGTGCATTCATCCAAGCACATTGTTCTAAGTAACATTCACACTCCGATGGATGCATCGGAGAGCAATTTGGGGTTAATATCTTGCCCAAGGATATTTGGCATGCAGACTAGGGGTAAGCCAGGAATCGAACCACCAACCTTCCGGTCAGTAGATGACCTGCTCTACCGCCTGAGCTACAGCCACCCAGTGTGCTTTAAAATTAAGCCGAAGGAAGATGAGGGAGGGAGAGCTCTCTCACCTTTCATTGTGTGGTTACAGTTACTGAGAAGATGAGCTTTTAAGTTCAAATGTACCAGGGGCATGAACGAGTCTTCCAACTGGTTAAAAAGGCCTTTTGCCAACCAACAGTGCTACTTTAGGTTCTGAAGCTATTTCTAATAGACCTTCAGTAAGCTATAGGCTTAGCAACAAAGTTAGCAAAGAAGTAGCGTTAGCAAGTAACAGATAAACATGTAGTTCAATATAAATATTCACATATTTAGGAGATGAGATGCCAAAAAAGATGCACTTTTAAACTTAAAAATTCAAGAGACCAGAAAAATACCCTAAATTTAGCTCCCTCTATGCTTGATAGATAACTGTTTGCTAACTTGTTAGCTAAAAGCCTTAACTCCAAAGGCTAGTTGTGGAGTAACACCAGGAAGCACGCTTAAAAGTAATGGAGATTCAAAGAAAAAAACTTACCAAATTTACCAAATTACAGCAGTAAATTTGCAAGAAACATCTCCCTGACATTCAAGTCCTAGATTTATGAGAAAAATAAATTACCTTACTGCCAAGGTGGGAAATTAATTTTCCCAAACTGGGATTGCTGTGGGGGGCTACATCAATAAACTTATAAAGAGATCAAATTAATACTTAGCAGAACTGAGTCCAGCTTATTGGTGCGGCAGCCACAAGACTCTCAGTTTCTCATGAGGCCCGATGGGAAAATACAAGTTCCCAGCCCTGCTTCACAACCTCATTAATATTTACCACTGGGAAACAGTGAAATCTGCTTACACTTAGTGTGTAAGTGTAGCAGAAGTAGACAAAAGCTATAACTACACCTGAATCAATATAGTTTTTCAGAATATTCATGCAGCGTCTCATTAAAGTGTGGATATGATGCTGACTGCAAATTAGACTTTGGATGTTCATCCACTGTAGGCAATGTGACATTAACTTTATATCATTGTGGGGTAACCCCCACAGTTTGTATGACTCCATACAACCAAAAAACAAAGGAAGTCTTTTCTTATTTATGTAAATTTCTCCTTAGAAAATTCCAGTAGTTTTTCTCTCAGACTCTTCCGACCTCCTGACTACTAGAAGGACAAAACTGTACCACTGAACTCCATCATACATGTTACAAACTACAAGATACTTCAAGAATAATAATGAAAACTGCACAACAACAAGTAGATTTATTCTTTCTGAATACTTCAGTTGATACCATCATTTTCTAGATTATATTATTTCTTTTTCCTAAACTTGTGCTTATAAAAGAGAACGGGTTCTTTGGACTTACTTTGGCTCTGTGATGCATAGAAGGCGAGGGTGCACTGCTGTTGAGACTGATAGCAGGTGAGTGGGATCTGGCCTCTCTATAGCCGCTCTGCTGACGCTG